>NW_025964223.1:19093173-19517789 GCF_023055435.1 Haliotis rufescens
TCTCAAGTTTAAGATCAGATACATTTACATGAGTGAGTATGGTTTTACGCCGCTTTTAGCAATATTCCAGCAATATCACGGCGGGGGACACCAGAAATATAATCGAACCCGGGTCTTCGGCGTGACGAGCGAACGCTGTTCTATGCAAAGGCATTTTTCAAACCCAATAAATGTTATAATCAATAAGTGTAGTATTACCACATAGTAGTTATTAGAACTGAAATAATGTGCAAAGAAGATACTTCACTATTTTCTCTTCTAATGATCCTCTCGCGAGAGAGCAGAGCTTTATGTAAACACATCGCGTACAAAGTCAAGGACGAAAGTAATTAAGGGACGTTATTCTGAATGACAATGACAAGACCTATGGTCGAAAAGATGCGTGTTCAGGTCTGATGTTACGTGATGTATGCTGGGTCAGAATCATAATACTGCTTGTTTTCGTGTTTATGTCAAAAGTTTCTGGAGAAATCACTTACATTATACCTGGAAACAAAAATTGTTCAGGAAGCAGCGCACCGTCGAGCGAGTTACTATGACAATGTAAGTTTCTTTTGTTATTTACAAATCCAATATATTTCACAAATAAACAAAATACTCAAATACAATATCAAGCTATGTGTATTTAGTTGATGTTATTTTTAAAAACCTATCTAGATCCATACTTCTTATCAAAATTTGAAAGTAACACTTTCGTTCACAAAGGGAGATAATTTAGGAATTGTCATTTATGTTGTCTCATGGAACACGCGCGTACGCCATGTTCGTAAACATACATATAATGTAGTCCTTTTCTATCATTTTAAATTAAGTAGAGCTAAGAAACTGATTTGTCTGATTTGATTTAAATCTGGCTGAGGAGCGAAATATCTACATTGTCAATGTGTAAAATCTTTTCCAGAACGTAGTTTCATGACGCTTGGCTTATCTGACAGCATTGCTGAGGGTCAGTTAATAGTATTTGTCCGGTGACCCTGTCTTTTAACAATGATATTATTGTTTGTAATGGCTCAAGTATCTATATTTTGTGCATATAAAACGGGTAAATGTACACCTAAATTTTAAAAAGACCAACATCAATTTTCATTTTTAAATCGGTCCATTAAATGCAAAGATTATTGTTGTGAAAATGTCTATTTTATATTGATCAGTAAATTTCATTCAATAAACATTTTCTGCGAAAATATATTGGCAAGTGAATTTTGGACAATGTTTAAAATATGTTACTTCTTTACGACATTTTAAACCCAAATGAGCATGGGAACCCATTATTTTACTTGATTTTTAAAATCGCCATTCTCTCTCTCTCACACACACAGTGACAGAGAAACGCTCTTACCGGCCTGGTGCCCTAGTGCTCTTTTGTATCGAATATAACATTACATCATCTGCGAATCGTTACAGCCACAGCGATGTTTCGTTTACATAATTATATGTTCACCAAAAGTTTGTTTAATTACATATTGCTGCACTTACCATGTCATATTGTTCAGCGTCCGCTCCAGAGTGAAAACATACGGCAGGGCAGGAAATCACGCTGAAAAATGTTTCTTCGTGAAAAGTCTTCATAATTCACATGACATACCAAAGTTTTAAACGTAGACTTCAAAGTAGCGCGTGAATAATATTAACATGAGCAATAGGGGTCTAAGCCCATTGTAATCTCGATTTTAAATGAATTCTAAACAGCTTGTTGAAATTAATTTAACACGCACCGGTGCATTTGATAAAGTAAGCGTCGTCTGCTTCGATCAATAGAGTCCGGATTACGCGCAGGAAAAACTCGTGCAAGGGAAGTGTTTCCCGATTGGCTGAACTCGTAACCATGATATCACGTGACTATTCTGGTGAACACCTGCATGAAATAAACAACACTTCTAACCTAATTTGACATTTGTTTACATAAATAATCTTAACCGACAAAGCCATTGGCGGTGGGGTTTGTCCAGCGAGGTTTAAGCGTTGATTCGTCACACCAGTTCACCACATGGGTACACCATGTAGAGCCGATCTTGACGCCCCTCTCCGTAATATGGCTTGGATTTTGTTCCAAATTTCGCAAATGATTTGTTATAATAAATGGTAATTTTTAGCGGTATTTATCATATTTAATAGAATGGAGATGTAATACAGTAGATGGTCGACCATGAGTTGCCAAGCGCCTTAACATTTCAATGCATTTTAATCATAATGATGATTATGAAAAAAAAAAATATCAAAGAATTATGAACAATATGTATAAAGTACCACACGAGCAAAAACGTATTAGCTGAGGGTCAAAGGAGAGTATACCGAGTTTATTTTTTATGTCATGGAAAATTATTGAAAGAACTGTTGTTAAATTTGATTATATCTATAAAACCATCACTCATTCCTGCAACAGTTTGTGAAAATTAATCTGTGGCTGAATAATTTTGTGTCAAAATATATTGTTCGATGAAGACTAGGGTAGGAAATGAACTTGCAACCACATGACTCCTAACATGTTTGAAATGTTTTTAATTAATGCCGAAAAGTGCAAATTCATTGATTTTCAAGATAAGATATCAAAGATACCCATCAACGAAATTCATGTAGTCGGTCCCTTAGAATGTATATAATTGTGAGCCAATTTTAAAGAGACCAAATTTCTGGGTTCATCACTATATTCCAGTTCAGTTTCAAGTATCCAATGGTTCAGAGAATAATGAGGGGCGGGGGTAGCCTTGTGGTGGTTAAAGCGTTCGATCGTCACGCCGAATGTCCGGGTTCGATTCCCCACATGGGCACAACCCGTGAATTGCCGCAAAAGGCGACTATGCTTGTTGTAAGAGGCGACTAACGGGATCGGGTGGTCAGGCTCGCTGACATGGTTGATGCATGTCATCGTATCCCAATTGGATGGATCGATGCTCATGGTGTCGATCACTGGATTGTCTGGTCCAGACTCGATTACTTACAGACCGCGGCCATATAGCTGGAATATGGCTAAGTGCGGACAAACAAACAAATCTTAGGCGCCGCAACTGGTTGTGCAGAGTTGCGCCCATCGGGCAGGCCAGAAACCTAACATCGTGGGTTAAAATCTAGGTTCGCCCCGATTATGTTTTTCGGTTTGTCAGCTTCATACTCGTGGGTTTCACCAAAGTGGTAAACGTCTGAGTCCTGCAACGCTGGCGTGTCAAAGGGACGCTACTTTGCTCAGCGAATTACGGCGTCTTAGACGACTGGGCTACCCGTGCCCTCTCATGAAATAGAAGAAGAAAATAAATACAAACTGGCTCCCACAGGTGATATCGCTTGTGTGAGATTAAATTGCATGAAATTGCATCACATTGGTTACCATGACGTCACAATCAAATGACATCACTAACGGCTCTGCTACTGAAGCTGTTAGCAGTATTTTTTACACATAAGACACTGCGTATCACTGTCTACAAACAGAAAAAAGTTGAAAGAATGATGTTGGATGATAAATAAAATCTCACCCTCGTGTCTTTTGATAGCAAATATATCAACACTTGTTGATAAAAGTGGAAAAATTCCTCGGAAAGCCTCGAAGTGTTTCCACTTTTATCAACTCGCGTTGATATATTTGCTATCAAAAGATACTCGGGTGACATTCTCTATATCCCAAATATAACATTCGTTTTATTTTTCTTGTACTTTTTCATCATGAAAAGTACTTATCTAGTATACTCAGTATAGTAGTTTCAGAGGCGAAACAATACAAATATCACTACTTAGTATCTAATTGATTTTATTCATGAAAATGATTAATATTTTTTCATATTTACCGAGAATCCTATTTCTCTAATAAACACACCATGGCTTATGCCCCTTGCAATTTGACGTCATTGGTGCCAAATGATAAAGGAATGACGTCATAAGACTTTATTAGATCCGTATAACGTGGTGTAGGTACAGGTGTGTGGTTCTATCTTCTCATATACGCAGCCTATTCTTTTGTTCAGTGCCGCGCGGTTCAAAACACAAGGCTAAGCACATACTCTGAATTATGTCTTTTCCAAAATCGCGACTGAGAAGACAACACAGGAACTCGTTATTGGTCAGTAAATAAAAATATATAACCCCTATATGTAAGTCTACTTACATTTGGGGGTATATATTTTATTTACTGGTCAGTAAATAAAAATATATACCCCCTATAGACTTACCTATAGGGGGTATATATTTTATTTACTGACCAATATTCCTGTGGCTTTGATATAGGCAAGTGGACACGCTTGCCTCAGTTAAGTTAGTGTTATTACTCGTGTAATGTGGGCAATTCTGTGATACTGTAATACTGTTGTAACCACAAAGTCATGTAGATACACATCCTAATTTCAGCATTTTCCTTTAAAAAGTATTGGATTACAGTTTGTTTTTTCAATTTCATGCTAATATAAATTATGAAAAAAATATCCTGCAGAAACATTAACATTGAATGGAACTGCCGCACATAATGAGTGTAAGAATATTCGACAAGTACAAAATGAAAAACAAACTCTCAAGATGTTTCCATTTTTTACTAAAACATTTAATGTGAGTTACCTATTCGGGATCGAACATGGATAAATATAAAAGGATCATATATTGCATATGGAGTGTATTCCCTAAAGAAAATATACTAAATCATATTCCGCATGATAGATCTCCGTACTTTTTAATGTTAACCAGAAGCATTTGTTGCAAGCTCCTTCCCAGCGCGTGACACCTTCGCTACACACTCGGTGGTAGTATAGAGAGCTCCGCGAACGGGCTATCGCTGTGAGGAGCTTGGCATTATCGCTGTGGTCGGGTTTTACAAAATTGTGGACTGATTTTAAACTTCTGCTCGCTGCAGTTGTGCGTTTACTCTGGGTTATCTACTGGCTACTGAGGGAAAAGTCAAGGCCCCGTAAGCATTGATGTCGAAAAGGGTAAGACTTCCGCCCGTATCACCCCTCAAAAATATATACCTAAAAGGTTGGAACGGGAATGCGTACTTATCTGTATAACTTTTGGCGGGGGGATACGAACGGAAGTCTTTCTCCGAAAACTGCCGCGCGTATTTACTACACTACAGTATATCATATAGGCCTACATTATGGGTGTTTTTTGGTCAGAATACAGCGTATATTTTATGGTGACAGGCAACTTATCTGCCCCTGTTTGGATGGTCATGAAAACAACGGTACCTCCAAAATGTCCTTTTAAAGCTTTACAGCCGCTTGCATCCGAGGCACAGGCCCCTGAAGCAGGATAGTGATTAGGGCTGGGACGGGTAACTCGGGTACCCGGGTCGGGTGGGTACTGAGTAGGACCCGGGTACCCACAGGAATACACTCAAAACACATGTTTTCATCCTTCCATTAATACGATGATATGGTAAAAAAATAGGGTGAGAAGTTATAATTGTTCATGACAAACAAGGACAGTGTCTTAAAAATTATCAAATGTTACCTACTGTACATAGACTTCTTCATGGCCCCTGTGAGTTAGTGAGTTGGGTTTAACGCCGATTTTAACAGTATTCCAGTTATATCGCAGCGTGTCACTGTCAGCTTAATATGGGAGGAAAGCCCGAAGTGATGCAGGTTTGAGACGTTTACCACTTCAGTGAAACCCACGAGCACGGGTATGGTGCTGACAAACCTAGAAACATAATCGGGGCGAACCGTCATTTGAACCCACAATCATAAGTTTCTGCACAGCAAATCGTGGCGCCTAAGACGACTGGGCCACCCGTGCCCCCTCCCTGTGAGTTAATCTCTTTGACATATCAAATGTTCCAAAAGACCACCCACTTTGTTTGATGCTTGGACATAAAACCATTGGTGCCATGATGAACATGATGAAGTGAATTTGTTGGCAATCATGACACATATTATTCTTTAACTATTGACAAGATTCCAGGTGTTGTTGGCGAAAAGTGTTTTAAGTGTGAAAAGATGTAAGAAATGTTTAATAATAAACAGATGTTGCATGGAAGGTTCAAAGATTGTCTTTTTAATTTGAAGCAAACAATACCTATATTTCAGTATTACTAGAGCATTGGTACCAACAGTTGCAGAGACTCCCAGACAACCAGCCACAAGTTATTTTGTTGTTACATAAAGTTTGCTAAGTGATGTTCTACATTGAATTTCAGAACACACAGGGAAGCCAACAGATGACCACCAGAACAGGTGCTGACATTGACGACAGAGCGTGAGGTTTAAGGTATGAATTGCAAAGACAATGGAACATTATCTTCTGCTGCTGGTTCCGACGAACACCAGATGACACTGAGTCTGTCTTCAGAGATGCAGGTTCGGCACCTCCCCACCAAGAACAATGCAGCACATTTACCAGCGCCAGTTGGTAATATTGCGGGGAAGAAGCCTGGTCAAGTTGAGATAAAACGTGAATGTGACAAATATATAGAATGTGAGAGGGAGTTCAACCGTGGCCATGACCTTAAAGATCATATGACTGTACACACAAGAGTTCTGAGGAGTCGTGAACTACGTCACAAATGTATGGTATGTGAGAAAGGGTTCAGAGCCCCATATGCCGTGAAGGAACATATGAATATACACACAGGAGAGTGTAACTTTCCATGCGAAGTTTGTGGACAGAAGTTTTCTCAGCGTAGGGGTTTGCAGATCCATATGTGCACCCACTCCACAGACAGGCCACATAAGTGCAAGCTCTGTACGAGTGCATTTAAGAGGTCAAACCATTTGACACGACATGTGTTTGGTGTACACGAGAGAAAACGGAAAATAAGATGTAATGATTGCAATAGATACTACTTTCCATCTCCTGGAAGTGAGGTGAGGCATGCAAAGAAATATCACGTTGGAGAGGACTACAGAATTGATGAGAGGCCATACAAGTGTATACTTTGTGATGCTCGGTTTATAGAACGTTGGTCCGTCCGTGTCCATGCCGACGCAGTACATTCAGATGAGAGACCTTATTTATGTACTGTGTGTGGTAAAACATTTAAAAAAAATATTTTGTTGCAACGTCATTCTGCAATTCATATGGAAGCAGAGAAAGTTAGTACTGAATGTAAAGTATGTCAGAAGATGGTGAAAGCAAATGCCATGTATATTCACATGAAATCCCATGGGGAGAAGAAGTTTTTGTGTAATATTTGTGGGAAAAAGTTTAGTTTGAAACATCATCTTTCTGCGCATGAGAAAAGCCACCAAGGGGTGAGAGCACATGCCTGTGAGCTGTGTGACAAAAGATTCACCCTACCTCATCAGCTGAGGGCCCACAGAAACACCCACTCTGTGTCAGAATCCAAGAAGTCAAAAATGACAAGACTGACCACCCAATAACCTCAGGGAGCATAGAAGAACCTATTCCTAGAAATCGAAGTTGCAAGGCTGACTACCCTATAAACCTCTAGGAGCATAGAAGATTGAGAAGAACCTATTCTGTGTTAGGACCATATACCTCAAAGTGTCCATTGATCCAATAATGCCATACATATTGCACCTGCATGTCTCTCATTGACATTGTTCAGACAAAGCGCATCTCTTCTAAGCTACATTCAATCCATAGTTCTACATTGTGCATTTTCTGTAGGATTATTTTTATCTCCACAATTTTGTGCTCTTTGAACATGCTTTGCACATGAAAGTATGTGCTATATAAGTGTACCATTATGTTCTAGACATGTCCATCTTCTTGTAGCCATGACCATCCTTTTTTAGTTACGTCCATTCTGTCGTAGCTGGTCCTTGTTGTATTTGTGTCCATCCTGTTGTATATTGTAGCTTTGTGCACCCTGTTAAACATGTTGTTGCTGTGTCCATCCTGTTGTAGCCATGTTCTTCCTTTACTAGCGGTGTCCATCCTGTTGTATATTGTAGCTTTGTGCACCCTGTTAAACATGTTGTAGCTGTGTCCACACTGTTGTAGCCATGTTTTTCCTTTACTAGCTGTGTCCATCCTGTTGTAACAGTGTCCATCCTGTTGTAGCTCTGTCCACACTGTTGTAGCCATGTTCTTCCTTTACTAGCCGTGTCCATCCTGTCGTAACAGTGTCCATCCTGTTGTAGCTCTGTTCATACTGTTTCTGTCCAACCGGTTCTATCCATGTCCACCCTCTTGTAGTTGTGTCATTCCTGTTGAACATGTTGGAGCTGTGTCCATCCTGTTGGACATATTGTAGCCATGTCCACCCTGTTGTAACAGTGTTCATCTTGTTGTATCTATGCCCACCCTAGTGTAGCCGAGTCCATTCTGTTGTAGCCATGTCCACCCTCTTGTAGTTGTGTCCATCCTTTTCCAACCTCTATCACCACCCTGTTTTAGGTGTGTCCCTTCTAGCCAAGACCACCTTGTACAAGACTCGTCCTTCCTGTTCTATTTGTGTCTACCCTGTTCTAATCATGTCTCATAGGTGTTCCTTATCTAGCAGTGTCCATTCTGCCGTGTCCATCCTTTCCCAACCTCTTCGCCCAGCCTGTTTTAGGTGTGTCCCTTCTAGCCAAAACCACCTTGTACAAGACTCGTCCTTCCTGTTCTATTTGTGTCTACCCTGTTCTAATCATGTCTCATAGGTGTTCCTTATCTAGCAGTGTCCATTCTGCCGTGTCCATCCTTTCCTAACCTCTTCACCAAGCCTGTTTTACTCAGGCCTTTGTAGCCATGTCCACTCTGTTCAAATTAGGTCCACCCTTTATAGGCGTTGCCATCCTGTTCCAGCTGTGACCCTGTAGGTATGACACCCAGTGGTTACAACTATGTTGAACATGTACTATTTCAATAAACTGAATAGTAACAGTCTGCAGAATTGTTTTGTGTTTCCTTTCAACGTTTTGTGAACTGTGGGAGGTTTGGCTCATTCCTGTCAATCCTGTCAATCAAGATGGCACTTCCACCAAATATCAATGGGTTAAATACTTTTTTTTAAACTTGTCAAATAGTTGAATATTATTCTCTGAAATAGGGCAGGATGATGTGGTCCATCTCGCTCATGCCACAGGGTTATTCCAAACATATTTAAACCACTGTGTCTGTGCCACCACAGCCATAAAGTGAGGTGGCGTTGGAATTATGTCTGTCTCCGGATAAACGAATGAGCAATCCTTGAAAAGCTCATAACCACATGTACACCTGCTGCTGAGTGTGGGGCATTTAGCAACACACTGCAGTCAAACAAAATGACCACTGATGCTCTTCCTCCACTCTGTGGTCACACGTCGACGCCATTACATAACTCAAGCTGTCCATTCATGTCAGTAACAGTATCTTGTAGTGCAACAACTCAGTTAGCACTCCATTTCATGACTTGCAGTTGTAAAGTCTTCTAACGTTAGTGGTAGAAACGACAACAGCACTAGAGGTATGGGGATTTAGATGAGGCACTATGTCATCTAGTCACATAACCTTATTCGGAATATGGCCAGGAATGTTAGAGAGCTATATACACGTAACCCAGGAAGAGCTGAGCAGAGAAAATGGGTGAAACCCTTCATTGACTTCATCACTCAAACAGAGATTATGCAGGCTAATTAAAATGGTGCCAGGTAGACGACTGAGAGTTGGAGCATTGTTTCCCTTTTAAATTTTACTTACATTAGTCTTTAGATTTTCACAGAGGATATGTGTGAAACCCTTCATTGACTTCAATACTACAACACAGAGAAGCCACAGTATTCTCCATAACCTAGTGAAAAATGCAGAGTATAGACAGCAGTCAAAATTTTAGAAAGAATCCGCAAATAGAACTGATCACTATATAAGAAAGGCTAAGAAACATTTGGTTAATTTGGAAAGAGTATGATTGTAGGTACGAGTCCCGGTTCACCCCAATTATGTCTCTAGGTTTGTCAGCACCATACCCGTGCTCGTAGGTTTCACCGAAGTGGTAAACGTCTCAGACCTGCAGCCCTTTGGGCTTTCCTCCCACATTAAGCTGACACACCTTGACATAACTAGAATACTGTTAAAAGCGGCATTAAACCCAACTCACTCACTCACTGGAAAGAGTATATTCTAAAACACACCAAACACATGTTTTCATCCTTCCATTATACGATGATATGGTAAAAAGATATGGTGAGAAGTTAAAATTGTTCATGACAGACACGGACAGTGACTTTTATCAACTGTTATCTACCGTAGATAGACTCCTTGAAGACCCCTTTTCCAAAATGTTCCAAAAGAACACCCACTTCTTTTGGTCCTTGGACATACAACCATTGGTGCCATGAAGGGTGAAGCGAGTGGTGAATTCATCAGGGAATTTGTTGACCTTCATGACACAAATTATTCTTTTATCTTTGTCAAGGCTCCAGGTGTTGGTGGCCAAAGCATTCAGCAAAAGATATTAAAAAAACTTTATTAATAAACGGATGTTGCGTGAAATGTTCAAAGAAAGTCTAAAGAGATTTTGGACCATGCTTCTTCACTGAGGTGATTGGAAAGGAGGGATGCATGTTATCAAGAGAAAGACACGGGCATTAGAGTCAGAAGAACAGACATCACTTCGTATGGAATGGAACCAGACACAAAGTTGAAACGTGACTTCATGACACATTGTGTCATAATACTAGTTCGGACATGACTACCAAATCAATCAAATAAACCATATCTAGGACATACATGTTACTATGTATTTTTAATCGTTTTCTGAGCTGCCTCCCATTCATGATACTGCCTTCACGTGGAACTTATTCTAAAGTGAAGAAGGTAACATTCCATTACTACCATATGTTATAAATAGTTTAAATATATTTTACGACCCCTGAAGATCCGGGTTATAATGTGTCTTCAGCAGCCCACGCTTGGCATAAAAGGCGACTATGCTTGTCGTAAGAGGCGACTCGCGGTGACTTGGTTGATGCATGTCATTGCATCCAAATTGCGTGGATCGATGCTCATGAGGTCAATCACTGGATTGTCTGGTCCGGACACGACTATTTACAGACCGCCGTCATATAGCTGGAATATTGCTGAATGCGGTGTTAAACAACACCTGCACGTACGTGTGTGGCTGCTTGTACTAGTCCGTACTGATGCCGATATATAGTGCTAGCCCTCTGAGATACCATGCCACAGTTAACATGAATACCCCTCTCAGACACAGTATACTGACTCCGAGCCGACCAGTCCTTGTTTTAACCCTTTAATGCCGAGCGCCAGGCAGGGTAGCAACAAGTACTATCTTTTAACGTCTTTTGGTATGACGCGGCCGGGGATCGAACCCCCAGACCTTCCGCTCCCCGGGCGGACACTCTACCACGCCACGGGGGCGTTCCACCCGACTCATGTAATATCCTGTTGATTATACGCTTTTTTTGTAGCTGGCTACTGTAAAATTAAATGATTTCGTTGCAAATGTAAAACCTTGAAACGTAAATTTTCCCTACGGTTCACTACCCCTTGTATTTGCGACTACAGAAACGTAGTTTCGTGTTTGCAAAATCTAAAAAAATATAAACAAGAGTAACGTCACAAAAATTATGTATCATACATATAGATGTAATTATATACAAAATCAACTTTAACAAAACATATTCTTGAAAACTACGAGACCACTGTTGGAAGGGAAAGAATACTCGCTGGTCAAGTAACAAAAATGGCGTTTTGCGAAACGAAGAGTTTCCATTGACGAGTTAAATGAGAAATTTACAGTTTATATCGAAACATTTTCAGGAGAATAACAAAAGGCACGAAGCGATATTAACTCAATAAATGGTCATTATTTTGCCTTGTCAACGTGGAACTAACGTAAAAAAGGAAGTCATCAGTTTTTGTAGGGGCCAGACACTTACGATAAAGGGGGACAATTTGAGGGGAGGTCACTCTTTTATGACAATAGTTCCGTCTAAGTGTTATGTTCACAGCAGTGAAATATCAAGTGTTATGTTCACTGCAGTGAAATATCAACTGTTATGTTCACTGCAATGAAAATATCAGTTTTCTAAACTTCGGGACACTCAGTCTTTCACACTGAAGTATATAATAATTCGGTCATTTTACAAATTGAATGATCAATCTGTCCATGTATATATCAGATTGATTAAAAATTATTAAGACGTGCAAAGGGGCTTAAATAGACTAATGATTTAAAGCCACTATCATTTTCAGTCACTGGGTGATAAAATTAAAATAAAATTGTTTGGAATTCGTTATCATAATAAAATAAATGGACAGATTAATGAATATTTATTTGATAAATTGCTAAGTGAACTTTTAGTCATTTTACACACGATAGAATAAGCAATGCTCAGGTGAAATATTTAGTTTGTGTTACAAGTCAAAATAGTGCGAACGAAAATCACACAATACCAAGCAAGTGACTTCGTGTTACTAATACTATCAATAAAAGCGACAAATGCGCTTTCTGTTGGCCCAGCACAGGTCGCGAACTAGTCCAGACTTCTGGGATATTATCCGGGCACTCACAGGGGGGAAACAACAAAGGCAAAAACCACGAAGTCCCGGGGAATTGCTATAGATCAGTGCCCCTTTAAGATATGGGGGCCACACAACTCCAATATGGCCGCCATGGAGTCATATATATTTCTAGTGGTGAGTGAGTGAGTTGGGAATAACGCCGCTTTTAACAGTATTCCAGTTATATCACGGCGTGTCAGCTTAATTTGGGAGGGAAGCCCGAAGTGATGCAGGTCTCAGACGTTTACCACTTCGGTGAAACCCATAAGCACGGGTATGGTGCTGACAAACCTAGAAACATAATCGGGGCGAACCGGGATTCGAACCCACAGTCATAGATTTCTGACGTGCCCAAGGGACGCAACTTTGCACAGCGAATTGTGGCGCCTTAGGCGACTTGGCCACCCGTGCCCCTGTTTCCGATAGATTTCTATATCTTGTATGAACAAGACGCACAGTAAAGTACATAAGGTCAAACCCCGTGAAGATTCAGGCTAGAATTGATCTTCAGCAACCCATGATTGTTGTAGGAGGCGACTAACGGGATCGGGTGGTCAGGTTCGCTGACTTGGTTGATGCATGTCATCGTATCCCTATGCATATATCGATGCTCATGATGTCAGTCACTGTAATATCTTGTCCAGATTCGATGATTTACAGACCGTCGTAATATAGCTGGAACATTGCTGAGTGCGGCGTTAAACAACAAACAAAATAAACAACAAAGACGTTCGTACAGTACCCTTATATTCCGCGGTGCGCCGGATTATCCAGCATGAGCCCGTCATGAACCGGTTTCGGTTTTGGGGTGAGAAATATGGTCTCGTCCGCCGTTTAGGGTACCGGGTACTTTTCTGTATTCTGTATACAGAAAGGGTACTAGGGTACTTATCTGTAGTACCCTTGCCGACAACGACCCCTTCCGTTTCAGTGCTGCTAGCGTAAACAGTCAGTTTGAAGGGTTCATCAAACCTAGGACCAGCTGGTACTGGCTTTGATGATAACATACCCCTAAGAGTCTCGCCAGCGGTGTCGCGCGGGCTAGTCCACACAAACTTCTGTTGTTGTTGTTGCATTAAGTGTTTAAGAGGTCGCCTTCTGCCTTAGTAATTTCGGCTGACCTGTCCCTCTTAGGGACTCATATGTGTGTGAGGTGAGGTGAGGTGAAATGGGGTTTAACGTCGCGTCCAAGATTATTGCACTTACATAGCGACGTGCATGCACGTGAATGTGTGTGTGTGTGTGTGTGTGTGTGTGTCTGCTTGTACTAGTCCGGACTGATGCCGATTTATAGTGCTAGCACACTGAGATACCATGCCGCAGTTTAACATGAATACCTCACTCAGACACAGTATACTGACTCCGAGCCGACCAGTCCTTGTTATAGCCCCTTAATGCCGAGCGCCAGACAGGGTAACAACAAGTACCGTCTTTTACCGTCTTTTATGCGGCTGGGGATCGAACCCCGGACCTTCCGCTCTCCGGGCGGACGCTCTACCATTAGACCACGGAGGCGGTCCTCATGTGTGTGAGTAGGGTACACATATCTATTGTGATTTTGGTATTCACAAAATTTCTGTTTTTGTATTGATATGATTTCTATTTTCGTATATTGATATAATTTCATTCTTTTCTTTGGCTGCTCTGTTTATATAGGTTCGAGAAGCTGACCATCTCTCAGAAATAGAGTTAGTTTGGCCTTTGCTATTGCATCTCTTGGCTTTAGGAGATCTATGACAAATAGCAGATCTAACTGCAATTCTTGTTTTAACCGAGGACGGGCGGGGCGTGGTCTTGACATTTCAGTAACACGTGAGCAATGGATTCAGCCTGATTGCAAGATGAGACAAACTTCTTCCAGAGAGATGTTTAAATAGAGGCGCCACCACTCAGTCATAACGCCAGCGAGCAAACCACCACAAACTCCTCACAGCAATAGCCCTCACGCCGAGCCCTATCGCAATGTTACCGAGAGTGTAACGAAGGTGTCACGCGCTGGGAAGGAGCTTGATGCTCACACATTAAGGGGCAGATAATTGTGCTTGATGCATTGTAAATTCCGGAAAAATAGGTTTTATCAAATAATTATCAAATAATTACAATCAGTAAATCAGATTTATGAAAATTACTACTCTTTCCTGGAAGGAAAAGTTTGGTGATTTATTGAATGCTCGTGACCATGTTTGGTAGGTCATATTAATGTTTCAAAAATGTGTTCTACCCATGCAAACAAAATATTGGTCTCTCCCGGTAAATGAAATTGAACTTCCGGTATTAGAGTTTCACATTTTACAATCATGGCGCAAGCAGATGAGAAAGCGGCATTGCAATCTATAGTTTACGACTTTCTAAAGCAGTCGTGCAAAGATGCTGCGACATATTTCCAGAAGAAATTCAAGATTGTAAGCATTATCATATTTTTTGTTTGATACAATGCCTATGTGTTGAATCTTAGAATACATATCAAAACACAACGTGGACCACGTGGTTTTTAAAGCACGTGGCTGGTGTTTGCCTTTCTTTCACTGGCAATGGGTTTTCTGTTTTGTTATGTTGTATTGTATTTTGCCAAGTCTGACGTTGATGTATTGTGATGGGACGGTGAAAAGAAAAAAGAGTACTTGATTGTGGTACTATAAAGTCATTAATTAAACAATGGATATTGTCCGTTTGGAATTAATCATCTATTGATCTAAGTCATCCCCGTGTTATGGGTTTCCGGATGCCTAAAAAACATAGTTTTCTCGCTAATCACAAGAACAACTGTAAAACATTTCACTCACTTAAAGGATACGACTTTATATTCAAAACAGGCCATCGTCTGATTATTTACAATGTCTGCGTGACGCCACACCCTAGTTGGGCTAGTTGGCCGTCTAAAACATATGATGTTCGAAAAACCTATGATCCAACGATACATCTTCTAAGTTACTCGCCACTATGATCCAATGAAGTTGCGCACCCCTATGAGCCCCCTTATTTGATCAGATATAAGAAACGTGCCTACATTTGAAGGTGTTTTATAACATGTTTGTGATGTTCTTTCTCATATTTTTTGTGTGGCAATGATCATTCTCGCAGTAGCACTCTTTACTCATTTTTTCCCCAAGGTGGTCTAATAAAGAAGGATTGCCAAACAATGTTTTTAACAATATTTTATTTATAAACATGATGAAAATGCATGAAATCAATTAGTTGAATATTGTTCCTATTGTTGGTACATTTCATCAGTATCATGTGATGGCCAACCATTCGACCCCCACAATATTTTAACGTTAATGCGTGAATGTGGTTACTTCCCTTTACTAACTAGGCATTAGTTGATATCACTTAAAAAACCCAACCTATATTCACAAGAAATATTGAAAGGCTTTCTTTATTACTGAAACAATAAATTCACAACAACGATTGCAATAATGTCATTGGGTATGCACTTCCTAATTTCTGGTGATATGTATCGTTTCTTGTTAATCTCGCTTGTATGGTAATCTGTATGCTATGGTATCCATTGTAGTATGGTAAAAGTAGATGTTCATTTGGCCAGTAATAAAATACATGTTCTAAAAAAACCCACATAATTCCGCAAGCCTGAGATTAGCAAAATTTTAGTTTTTTGTTTTTACCATTATGGAGAGGGTAACTCTGATGGAGAGAGTGAAAATAAGAATTCATTTCTAACCCTGCCTATAGTTCATTAACAGGTTGGATATTGTGTATCATTGCCCATACTGTCAATCAACAATTCAGCATGCTATAGAGTATAACTCACTTTGGTGCTTGGGATAACAGTGTTTTTATGATGAATGTTTAACATTTTCAGAAGGGAGAGGTGCCTGGATCGCCCAAATTAGAGGAACTGTATACATCATGGCAACAGTGAGTGTTTCAAGTATAACAAGTAGATACTGTAACACCTTAAATTACCCTTTTCTCACTATTTGAAATGAGATTATAGACAAACGTAAAATATGTTGTGTATTTACAAGAAGAATGTGAATCATGAGTATTTTTGTTCTGTACTAAGGGACCTGGTTTTCCATTGCTTGTTGCTTCTGTGTGGTACAAGTTAGGTTTGTGTTGCAGTAACCATGGCAAGCGGAAGCTGTCCCTGACAGCGGAACCACAGGCCAAGAAGGCCAAGCCTGACTCCTCCAGTTCTGATTCTGACTCCGACAGGTGAGGGAAAACATGCGGACAGGATTTACAATTTACAGTTGAGGCAGAGCAGTACTTGAAACAGTCATCCATAGCAGTAATTGTTAGACAAATGCAGAAACCTAGTTGTTACAGACTATCCTGGCAGTGGTTTTGATTTCCCAGATGGGTTTAGTAAGTTTTCCTTATGGCACTGCCATGAATGTTTGTATCAAAATAATTAGTACTGACTACCATGGGGATTCCTGATAATAATACATGTCCCTTTGTAAGAGGCGGCTGAATTGATCGGGTGGCCAGCCTTGGTTGATTGCATGTCATTGTATCCCTGATGCGTGGTGGCTCATGTCTTGTAAAACACTCTGTTGCCTGATCCAGTCTTGATTATTTACAGATTGCCATCATTTTACAAGAATGAGTACAGCATTAAACAACAAACAAACTTACTATGTATTTAATTTTTTCACAGTGACTCAGAGCCACAGAAAAAAGCAACCACACCTACTTCGGCAAAGGGTACCCCTAAGGCAGGCAACAAGAGGACACACCAGAGCAGTAGCTCTGATAGCAGCTCCGAGGAAGAGAAGAAGAAAGCACCTGCTAAACCTGTTGCCAAGGCAGCAAGGAAGGACAGTGGAACCTCTGATTCTGACTCGGATTCCGATACTTCAAATGGAGACAAGAAGAAAGCTGTAAAGCCAGCTGTAGCCAAGAAATCAGCAGCTCCAGTGCAGACAAAGAAGGTGCCTGTGAAGAAGGCTGAGAGCTCTAGTAGTGACTCGGACAGCTCTGATGATGAAGATGAGGACCCCAAGAAACCTGCCCAGAAGAAGGCGCCTGCTTCAAAAACTGCTGCTAAGAAAGCTCCTCCCAAGAAGGGCGGTTCTTCTTCATCAGATGATTCAAGTTCTGATGAGGATGATGCTCCAAAGAAGGCACCAGCAAAGCCTGCAATTAAACAGACACCTGGTAAAAAGGTTCAGGCCAAAAAAGCTGAGTCTTCTAGTTCAGATTCCAGCTCTGAAGATGAAGCTCCTAAAAAGGCTGCCAGTAAAGCTACTCCTGGAAAGAAGCCTATTACAGTTGTGAAGAAGACTAAAGATTCCAGCAGCTCAGATTCTGATTCTAGCTCGGATGAGGATACTAAGAAAGCAGCTGTTAAGAAGGTAGCTACTCCTGCCAAGAGCCCAGCTGCTGCCAAGGGCACACCGAAAAAGAAGGCGGATTCAAGCAGTTCAGATTCTGATTCTAGCTCTGATGAGGATACGAAGAAAGCAGTGGCTAAGAAAGCAGCTACTCCTGCCAAGAGCCCAGCTGCAGCCAAGGGCACACCGAAAAAGAAGGCGGATTCCAGCAGCTCTGATTCTAGCTCTGATGAGGATACAAAAAAAGCAGCTGTTAAGAAAGCAGCTACTCCTGCCAAGAGCCCAGCTGCTGTCAAGGGCACATCGAAAAAGAAGGCGGATTCCAGCAGCTCAGATTCTGATTCTAGCTCTGATGAGGATACGAAAAAAGCAGCTGTTAAGAAAGCAGCTACTCCTGCCAAGAGCCCAGCTGCTGCCAAGAGCACACCGAAAAAGAAGGCGGATTCCAGCAGCTCAGATTCTGATTCTAGCTCGGATGAGGATACAAAAAAAGCAGCTGTTAAGAAAGTAGCTACTCCCGCCAAGAGCCCAGCTGCTGCCAAGGGCACACCGAAAAAGAAGGCGGATTCCAGCAGCTCAGATTCTGATTCTAGCTCTGATGAGGATACGAAAAAAGCAGCTGTTAAGAAAGCAGCTACTCCTGCCAAGAGCCCAGCTGCTGCCAAGAGCACACCGAAAAAGAAGGCGGATTCCAGCAGCTCAGATTCTGATTCTAGCTCGGATGAGGATACGAAAAAAGCAGCTGTTAAGAAAGCAGCTACTCCTGCCAAGAGCCCAGCTGCTGCCAAGAGCACACCGAAAAAGAAGGCGGATTCCAGCAGCTCAGATTCTGATTCTAGCTCTGATGAGGATACGAAAAAAGCAGCTGTTAAGAAAGCAGCTACTCCTGCCAAGAGCCCAGCTGCTGCCAAGAGCACACCGAAAAAGAAGGCGGATTCCAGCAGCTCAGATTCTGATTCTAGCTCTGATGAGGATACGAAAAAAGCAGCTGTTAAGAAAGCAGCTACTCCTGCCAAGAGCCCAGCTGCTGCCAAGAGCACACCGAAAAAGAAGGCGGATTCCAGCAGCTCAGATTCTGATTCTAGCTCTGATGAGGATACGAAAAAAGCAGCTGTTAAGAAAGCAGCTACTCCTGCCAAGAGCCCAGCTGCTGCCAAGAGCACACCGAAAAAGAAGGCGGATTCCAGCAGCTCAGATTCTGATTCTAGCTCTGATGAGGATACGAAAAAAGCAGCTGTTAAGAAAGCAGCTACTCCTGCCAAGAGCCCAGCTGCTGCCAAGAGCACACCGAAAAAGAAGGCGGATTCCAGCAGCTCAGATTCTGATTCTAGCTCTGATGAGGATACGAAAAAAGCAGCTGTTAAGAAAGCAGCTACTCCTGCCAAGAGCCCAGCTGCTGCCAAGGGCACACCGAAAAAGAAGGCAGCTTCTAGCAGTTCAGATTCTGATTCTAGCTCGGATGAGGATACGAAAAAAGCAGCTGTTAAGAAAGCAGCTACTCCTGCCAAGAGCCCAGCTGCTGCCAAGGGCACACCGAAAAAGAAGGCAGCTTCTAGCAGTTCAGATTCTGATTCTAGCTCCGATGAAGACACTAAGAAAGCAGCTGTTAAGAAAGCAGCTACTCCTGCCAAGAGCCCAGCTGCTGCCAAGAGCACACCGAAAAAGAAGGCCGATTCCAGCAGTTCAGATTCCGACTCTAGTTCAGATGAAGACACTAAAAAAGCTGTAGTAAAGAAAACGCCAGCTAAGGGTGCAACCCCAGTCAAAACAACTCCAAAGGTGTCCCCGAAAAAGCAAGCTTCTAGCTCTGACAGTTCGGATTCTAGCTCAGATTCTGATGATGATGTGAAAAAGACTCCTACTGGCAAGAATCTGAAGAGAGCAATAGGCACCCCAGCTGCAAAGAGCACGCCTATGCAGAAAATTGCCAACAAAAAGTCAGAATCCAGTTCTAGTTCAGACTCTGATAGTGACGATGACAAGCCTAAGCAGAAGGCTTCTACCTCAGTGACAAAGACACCTGTTAAGCAGACTTCAAAGAAGGATAGCAGCTCAGATTCTGATAGTTCGGATAGTGATACAGACAGTGGTAAGAAACAGACACCTAAAGCAGGTGCGAAACCAACTCCTAAATCTACCCCAGCCAAGACTCTGAAGGATGTGAGTAGCACTGAGTCGGACAGTTCTAGTGAATCGGAGTCGAAAGGCAAGTCGAAAGCCAATACTCCCATTGTGAATGGGAAGAGCTCTGATAACTCCGATTCAGGGGTGTCTACAGCGTCGGATCAAGTGAAGGTTAGTGTCCGTCTGTTGTACTGCTGTTAAGAATACACTCACATAATGTTTCGAAACAAATCGCATGATTTAAAATCATGAACCTTTTTTTTTTCATTATGAACACCATACCAATGGTCATGGGTTTCACTAAAGTGGCAAATGACTTATGACCTGCTGCCTCACTTTGGGCACTTTACTTCCCATTCCGTGATATACCATATTCGACGTAATAAGCGCCCAGGGCGCTCTCAAAATTAGAAATAGTGAGCTCTTATTAGAATATTAATTTGGTGAAAAAAACAGTGTTCAAAGATAAATTTCGTGGTTTATGCTGACAGCCTGAAATGTTTATATACGAGATATATATTTTTCCAGAATTTAATTGCCCATAATTAAGGGTCCATATAACACACGAGTGTGTATTATACGCGAATAAATAAGTCTTGTGTACATTGATCAATCGGAAGGGGTGCTAATTGGAATGTTCACTAGCCAATATATTAGCAAATATCGCCATGGGCGCTTATTAGAGAGGGCCGCCTATTATGTCGAATACGGTAACTGATATACTGTTCAAACCTTGAAGATACGGGTAGAATAGGTCTTCAGCAACCCCATGCTTGCCACAAGAGGCTACTAGAGTGATCGGGTGGTCAGTCTCGCTGACATGGATGATGCATGTCTAATCTCCCAAATGCGTGGATCGATGCCTATGATGTCAATCACTTGATTGTCTGGTCCCGACTCGATCATTTACAGACCACGTCATATAGCTGGAATATTGCTGAGTGAGGCGTTAAACAACAGACAAACAAATCAAACACAATTAGACCAAACTCTTTCCAAATCTGTCCCTCACTCACTGGACACTGGCAGTGTCACTCACTGACACACTCACTGGACACTGGCAGTGTCACTCACTGACACACTCACTGGACACTGGCAGTGTCACTCACTGACACACTCACTGGACACTGGCAGTGTCTCTCACTGGACACTGGCAGTGTCAATCACTGACACACTCACTCAATCTAGCCTAGAAGGGAGTCGGTAATCAACAGTTATGGTACAGCTGTAGGAACAGTGTTATGGCCTGTTATTCTGACAGAATGTTGCGTAATTACCATAAATGTTGGTTTGCAAGTTATTTCAGATGTTCATTCATGTAGAATTTGAAACTTTTGCAGACTCGGTTTCAGATGTCAGGCTCTGACTTGGGTCTTTGTGTGGATTGTTACTCATGGTTTTGGACATTGGTTTGCCTTGTCCAGAACTATAGCTAAATACTGTTGACAAGAATATTGCAGGAAAAAAATGCTAATTTTTTTGTTTTCTTTCTAGAAATCTTCTCCCGATGCTGAAAATACAAGGCAGAAAGGGCACCAGGTATGTAAAGAAGCACTGATCCTATTCAGTTCAGCTGTGCATCGTTCTATGAGACGCCATGTGTAAATATGATGTTCATCCTATGATCACCATGAGACGATGCAGGAGTATACAGACTAAAGCAGGGATTTGTTGGTCGCATAGTGTGATCTGTCTGTTTGCTTGTCGGAATTGACCTCCTACATGGTCTAGTCACCAGAGATTATTTGATTTAATCCCTGTCCACATCATACCAAAAGACGTTAAAAGATGGTACTTGTTGTTACCCTGCCTGGTGCTAGTTATTAAGGGGATAAGACAAGGATTGTTTGGCTTGGAGTCTGTATACTGGGTGCGGTGTCCTTGTTAAACTGCAGCCATGCTGTCTCAGTGGGCCCACATATGCACATACAGATTTCAAATCTGGTACGCCCCAAATATGTTTCGGAAATATGATATTCTTGAATATTGTTCAGCAAATTTAGTACTCTTTCAGAGACGAACAAGTGAGCCCTTCCGGAGGGTGAAGGCTGAAGAAGTAGCCGTGGATCCCAAGCTGGCCAACAATTCATTTGAAGCGAAGGTAATGCCAGAAACCTTTGTTACTGTATTTCATATTGCACTAAGGTACAGGAATATTGTCTGAATTTTAGTGAAGGAAGAACGTAACCTTTGAAGTGAAAGAAATAGCAAATGCAATTTACATTCCAGAATAAGGTCAGGTGGTTGATCAGAGTACAGTTACGTGTCAGATTAATTGTAATTATAATGATTATGCACAGTTGAAACATGGTGAACAGGAGCTCATGGCATCGTTTCAAGGGGACATAACTCATGTTGGGAATATGTAATGAATATTGTAGTTTAAATCCATGTCAAATCTGTCTGCATTCATACTACAGCTTTTGAACTGCCACTTAAGGATGACAATCAGTGGTCTTACACTGCTGTTTGCGGAGTTGCATCCCTTATATCTTTCAGGATACTCTGATCATGGGCTATGATCTTTGGTTTGTTTCACTGATTCCTTAACTATCTATGACCTGCCCTCTTTGGGTTTCCTCAGACAAATTGACATGCAATGATAGGACTCAAATACCTTGATTCAGCGTTAGAATTGGTCCCCAGCCATCTCTGGTTGTGGTTAGAAGCGCCTTAATGGATCTGATGGTCAGATTTGGTGACTATGTATTGTTGCTCATCATTATCATATCAATCAATGGATGGTCCAGATTTTATTTACATGCCATCGTCATACAGATTATATACTGCTGTTGGCGGGGTAAAACAACAAACAAACAAAACTTGTCTAGGAACGGTTGAGTATTAACCATTGTTTTAACCATGTGTTGTCAGAGCGGAGCCAGAGGATCATGGGGAGAGAAGGCCAACAAAGATCTCAAATACACAAAAGGGAAAAGTTTTCGCCATGAGAAGACGAAGAAGAAAAGAGGGAGTTACAAAGGAGGTGCCATTGACATGCATGTTCACTCCATCAAGTTTGATAACTAGAACACTCGGGAAGACCGACTAACTGGGCATTTGAGCGACGGAGGATGACGGAGGATGACAGAGGATGACAGAGCTGCAGTCGTAGATCCATTAAGTCGGACTGACATGAGCTGGTTCAACATTGACATAGGTGTTCATGTCTATGTTGAAGTTATGTAGGTTATCATGCCTTGGTGACCAAATGAATAGATAGGCGGTAGATAGGATTGGAAGGTATAAGCGACGTCTCAACATGAGCATATGCTCAAGTTCAGCTGGGGTTGCTGTCATGAAAGAAGACATTTGTAAATATTTGTACGCTGTCATAGAGATGGAGAAATGGTCTGAAAGTTTGTTTGGATATGCCGACATTGATACATTGGATAACTCGGAATGAACAGAATTGCAGATGCTACTTAGGTTACAATCTAAAACAATTATCACCATCACAAGAATCATCAAGACTAACTCAAGGGAGTTATGGGACGTCTTACGAGACAATTATTCATCAGTGTTACCAGCTGTGTAGGGGGATATCATATTTCACCAAAGTGGTGAACGTCTGAGGCCTGCATCACTTTGGGCTTACCTCCGACATTAAGCTGACACGCCGTGACAGAACTGGAATACTGTTCCAGTGTTGTTAATCCATCTATCTCACTCACTCAGCACTGCTCTCATGGGTGTCTGCAAAGTGATATACACACCCTTCCCTGCATGGGTCTTACATCTGGTGGGGGCACAGGCCCAGTCGCCTAAGGCGCCGCGATTCGCTGTGGAGAGCTGCGGCCCTTGGGCACGCCAGAAACCTATGATTGTGGGTTCAAATCCCGGTTTGCCCCGATTAAGTTTCTAGATTTGTCAGCACCATACCCGTGCTCGTGAGTTTCACTGAAGTGGTAAACGTCTGAGACCTGCATCACTTCTGGCTTTCCTCCCACATTAAGCTGACACGCCGCGATATAACTGGAATACTGTTAAAAGCGGCGTTTAGCGCAACTCACTCACACTCACTCCTACAACTAGTATTGGGCTGTTGTATGGGTGAAAGAAAAGGCATTTAACCGCTCTTTCCATCCCCATATGACCAACGGGGTGGTTGGGTAGCCTAGTAGTTAAAGTGTTAGCTCGTCATGCCGAAGGCTGGGTTCAATTCCCCTATGAAGCTATAGTGGCATCACATGGCCAAAACACTGTTGAAAGTGGTGTGGCACTAAGTCACCCACTCATGGCTCAAGTCTTAGTCAGCAGGTTGGGTAGCCTAGTGGTGAAGTGTCAACTCATCACCTAAAACTTGGGTTTGATTCTCCAAATGAATACAGCATGTGAAACTAGTTCTCGGTGTTCCTGTAATATCACATCTATTGTAAGAAGCAGATTATATCGTCATATTCATTTACTCTCCATTTGTTGATGTGACAGCTCATTGTCCTTATACAACATATACTACTCAAAAGAGGTTAGGGAACACCCAATAATAGTTAACTGTGGTCATGTGAAAAAAGTGTTCTTTAACTTCTTTTGAGTGGTATATAGAAACCTCTGAATCATGTTTGTTTCTTCAGTACACCACATGTTTCTTTATGTACAGTATGTTCAAATATATCATGGTCACGTTTTGACATTACATGTATCTGCAGTAGTGTATGAGCCGTATTGTCCAATGTCAGTATTGCTCTTGTTTCACACTGTCTGTAATCTTGATGTGGTAAACGACTCAACTTGTTTGCCATATACGCCATGTATGAGGATAATAAAGACTGCACATTGATCGAAACTTGAAATGGGCGAACAACGCCATGTAAGATGACACATTTGAAAATAGACTATACGTCTATTTCCGTTGATATATTTGGCACGTGATCTTGTCATGGAGTTGTTATTGTCTCTGTATAATGAGCTTGTAGTGTTTAGTTTGAAGAGTGATAACTAGAAGTAAAATTGTGGATATCAAGTCAATATGAAAAGAATCAAATACACGTTCAGATCCTTTGTAGTAAGTTACTTTATGTTACAACAAACATCATGCACCTTTAACATATTTTTTTTTAGTGCAACATATTTGTAATCATATTGTTTGATATTGTCATTTGTTTTGTATATGTAAATATGTTTGTGAACTATGTAGTGGTACAGATGTCTTTCGTCTCGGCCAAGGAGATGGGATTCAGATGATTAACTTCTTTTGATGCTCCGTAACATATTTACAGAAAATCTGGCACTGTTCTGTTGCTGTTTGCAGTAAGTGCTACTTAAAGATATTTGCTCTGGTTACAGTGTTAAATACAGATATTTGCTCTGGTTACAGTGTTAAATACAGATATTTGCTCTGGTTACAGTGTTAAATACAGATATTTGCCATTGCTATTAACATGATTAACTTAATTTGTGCCTAAAATTCGTAAAAGTCTCATACATAATGACTTTGTGCATTTACGCCTTGCAGTTGTAAGTTTTTCTTTAACTTTGGAGAGCCTTTAAAAGTTGAACAACGTTGTGGGAGTCTGAACATGTACATTGTCAACATTTCTTGATATCTACATTTATTCATTCAATATTTTATGTTGAGTAAAATTCTTTTACCTGAAATTGATTTGATTGACTTTTGTTTGAATGCACTAGTTGATTCTGTTGTACCAGCAACTGTTTCCTATTTATGCACCATATTCAATGTTTGATTACCTTGGGGTCATGGAAATGTCTATATTTTGCTAAAAGAAATCGAAATAAATTCTGTTGACTATTGATGATTGTGTTGGACTTTCCTGTGCTGTCTTAGTCACTCAGTGTCGTGGTTCCTACCGACATGGGAGCAAATGATTGAAGCATTGCCAGTCTTGCCTAGTATTTACAGGCCATGGATTCAGCTGAAAAATTGCTCTCCACAGCTTTTAAGCTTCCCGTGAACTCCAGACCAGCCCCAGTGCTTGTTTACAAGGGGGACCATATTGGTTGCAGGGGACTATTGGTCACAGGGGATCTGGGTTGTTGAGTCTAGTGCTTGTTGGACAAGGGGGACCATATTGGTTGTAGGGGACTATTGGTCACAGTGGATGTGGGTTTTTCAGTCTAGTGCTTGTTGGACAAAGGGGACCATATTGGTTGTAGGGGACTATTGGTCACAGGGGATCTGGGTTGTTGAGTCTAGTGCTTGTTGGACAAGGGGGACCATATTGGTTGTAGGGGACTATTGGTCACAGGGGATGTGGGTTGTTGAGTCTAGTGCTTGTTGGACAAAGGGGACCATATTGGTTGTAGGGGACTATTGGTCACAGGGGATGTGGGTTGTTGAGTCTAGTGCTTGTTGGACAAAGGGGACCATATTGGTTGTAGGGGACTATTGGTCACAGGGGATCTGGGTTGTTGAGTCTAGTGCTTGTTGGACAAGGGGGACCATATTGGTTGTAGGGGACTATTGGTCACAGTGGATATGGGTTGTTGAGTCTAGTGCTTGTTGGACAAGGGGGACCATATTGGTTGTAGGGGACTATTGGTCACAGTGGATGTGGGTTGTTGAGTCTAGTGTTTGTTGGACAAAGGGGACCATATTGGTTGTAGGGGACTATTGGTCACAGTGGATATGGGTTGTTGAGTCTAGTGCTTGTTGGACAAGGGGGACCATATTGGTTGTAGGGGACTATTGGTCACAGTGGATATGGGTTGTTGAGTCTAGTGATTGTTGGACAAAGGGGACCATATTGGTTGTAGGGGACTATTGGTCACAGGGGATCTGGGTTGTTGAGTCTAGTGCTTGTTGGACAAGGGGGACCATATTGGTTGTAGGGGACTATTGGTCACAGTGGATGTGGGTTGTTGAGTCTAGTGTTTGTTGGACAAAGGGGACCATATTGGTTGTAGGGGACTATTGGTCACTGGATATGGGTTGTTGAGTCTAGTGCTTGTTGGACAAGGGGGACCATATTGGTTGTAGGGGACTATTGGTCACAGTGGATGTGGGTTTTTCAGTCTAGTGCTTGTTGGACAAAGGGGACCATATTGGTTGTAGGGGACTATTGGTCACAGTGGATGTGGGTTTTTCAGTCTAGTGCTTGTTGGACAAAGGGGACCATATTGGTTGTAGGGGACTATTGGTCACAGGGGATCTGGGTTGTTGAGTCTAGTGCTTGTTGGACAAAGGGGACCATATTGGTTGCAGGGGACTATTGGTCACAGGGGATCTGGGTTGTTGAGTCTAGTGCTTGTTGGACAAGGGGGACCATATTGGTTGTAGGGGACTATTGGTCACAATGGATATGGGTTGTTGAGTCTAGTGCTTGTTGGACAAGGGGGACCATATTGGTTGTAGGGGCTATTGGTCACAGGGGATCTGGGTTGTTGAGTCTAGTGCTTGTTGGACAAGGGGGACCATATTGGTTGTAGGGGACTATTGGTCACAGTGGATATGGGTTGTTGAGTCTAGTGCTTGTTGGACAAGGGGGACCATATTGGTTGTAGGGGACTATTGGTCACAATGGATATGGGTTGTTGAGTCTAGTGCTTGTTGGACAAGGGGGACCATATTGGTTGTAGGGGACTATTGGTCACAGTGGATGTGGGTTGTTCAGTCTAGTGTTTGTTGGACAAAGGGGACCATATTGGTTGTAGGGGACTATTGGTCACAGTGGATATGGGTTGTTGAGTCTAGTGCTTGTTGGACAAGGGGGACCATATTGGTTGTAGGGGCTATTGGTCACAGTGGATATGGGTTGTTGAGTCTAGTGCTTGTTGGACAAAGGGGACCATATTGGTTGTAGGGGGCTATTGGTCACAGTGGATATGGGTTGTTGAGTCTAGTGTTTGTTGGACAAAGGGGACCATATTGGTTGCAGGGGACTATTGGTCACAGGGGATCCGGGTTGTTGAGTCTAGTGTTTGTTGGACAAGGGGCACTACTGGTAGGTCAGTCCCAGTTCTTGTTTAGAAAGGGGACTATATTGGTTGCAGGGGACGTGGGTGGATCAGTCCAAGTGCTTGTTTACAAGGGGGGGCTAGTTTGGCTTGAAAGGAATGAAATCACTATTCACATTTAACAAAGACACAGCTATTGGATCATGTTTATTTCTTGGTAAATCATTGGACGGACATTCTATATGTGAGAACAGATAACACTAACAGCTGTATACAAAGCTCTACCACAAGTCTACAGGAAGCAGTCACACTAACACATACAGCATTCAGCAGCTACCAGTATCATAGGTAGATATAGGGGACAGCGTATCACAGGGGACATAATACCTGGTGCCTGGTGGTGTGGCTTGAGGGGGACTCCACACAGGAATTGTTCATTTGGCCTTGTGTATATATAATGCTAAATGAGGTTAAATGACACGTCTTGTCCACAGTCAATTCAACATCTTTATGCTTTGACTTCTAAATGGACATACAACATCTTGGTTGTCATAAAAAATTCAAGCATAACCTGCCAAGTCTACTTCTGACATGTTTAATACTAGATATTACAAAACAATGGTCAATGACGTCTAAAGCAGCTGCCATAGCAACAGGTATATACAATAGTTTATCACAGCAAAAGTATATAAATACTGGAATAAAGGAACAATATTCATGACAATATATAAAATAAACTTTTTCCAAAAAACAAATTTAGTGTTAGATTCACATTTCCATACTGAGGCACTAAATATGTTAAAATAATTGGTTTCACTTCATACGCAAAAAATATGCAAGGGTAAAGAAGTTAAGGACCACCCGATATGAAAGAATTGGATGGTCCTTTATTTCTTTTGAGTTGTATCTATATTACAGTGGCATTTATACAAAGCTGAGTATGCAAAGTTTGATGCCACCAACCCAGTGACGAAGATGGACCTGAATGTCAAATAAAAGACCCAGTTTCAGACGGAATGGACAAGCATCTTAAAGCTTGAAATAAATCATGTAGTTTGCCAAATCCTTCCCTTCATGAGGAATCCTCAGAGACTCCATTGACTTCAACAATCACAGCACTCTATGTGCAATATCACAGATGAGGTTTGTGTGAGTGAGGTGGTGTCACACATCACAGCACTTTGTGTGTCCGCAGTAGAGGAGCTCCTTTGACAGGCGACGACACTGCTGTTGTTATTATCTGAAGGTTGTCGCGCACGTAGTTGACCCGGTCACCTCTGTACCGCGGGTCAGGATGAGGGCCTGCCATTGGCCGAGAGGACTTGCCGCGGGGCGGGGTATATTCCGGGAGGACGCCTCGGATCTCGTAGCTCCACTGCATGTCCGGAGTCTGAGCAAACAAGTCATGAAATTCATATATTGTGATGCAAGAAAATACAACATAGTGCTATTACAAAACTATGTTTTCAATATTTCAGCCTCACGTTAGCGAGAACTCTGCAATATGAATGCAGTCTGTAATAGTACTAGGGTATTTGTGGCTAGTTGATCTATTGAATCAGGGAACATCTTACTGGTAGACATAGATGTGTTGAGAGAGTGAGTTTGTGGTCATGCCATTTTGAACTAGAATGTGTTTTTACTCAATAACATATGTCTCCCCCTCCCTGTTTTTATTACATTAGTTCAAGTTGTTCCTGTAAATGGTGTTTGCAAGTCTGAATAACAATTCTAGTAAATTGTAGCCTAGAAAGGTAATATTTATTTATATATAGAGAGTTATGGCTCGGAAACAAAGCCTAGAATTGTTTGAGTGAGTGAGTGAGTATGGTTTTATGTTGCTTTAAGCAATATTCCAGCAATATCACAGCGGGGGACACCAGAAATGGGCTTCACACATTGTACCCATGTGGGGAATCGAACCTGGGTCTTCAGCGTGATGAGAAAGTGCTTTAACCACTAGGCCACCTCACCGCCCCAGAGTTGTTTGAGACCAAGTTCAGGGAAACCTACATGCTTCCATGCATGCACACAAAATAATGTTCCAATATATGGAGTCAAACTCAGGACAACCACTCAAGGGAGCACGGGTGGCTCAGTCGTCTTAGGTGCTGCAATTAGCTGTGCAGAGTTGCGTCCCTTTAGCATGCCAGAAACCTATGATTGTTGGTTCAAATCCAAGTTCTCCCCGATTATGTTTCTAGGTTTGTCAACACCATACCCATGCTTGTTGGTTTCACCGAAGTGGTAAACTTCTGAGACCTACATCACTTTGGAATTTCCTCCCACAGTAAGCTGACACGCCGTGATATAACTGGAATACTGTTAAAAGTGGAATTAAATCCAACTCACTCCCTCACATCCACTGCAAGGAAAAGTCTTAGACAACCACCCTTTATACTTGAAGTAGTCATACAGACCTTTTAAAGCTCTTTGATACAGTTTATTTCCCTTGTTTGTAAAGATGTGTGTTATTCAACAAACCTGCCCAGAGACATCCATTGCCCCCCCCCCCCCCCACACACACACACACACACACACATCACTCACCTGTATGACAAGTTTGGCCTGGTATAGTTTGCCGTACACAGCTGGCAGGAAGTTGATGTTGAACATGGTGCCATCTGTCCCTTGAGGAAGAAGCTCCCCATGCTCTGGCGAGATGGAAAACTCGGGGTCGCTTCCAGACTCGAAGAAGGCATCGAAGTGAACAGCATTGCTGAAACAGGGATGAGGAAACAGTTATTATATGGACAAATATTAGTTTTATTTAACAAAATAATGACTACTCTTGGCCATGGGATGTGATCCACTGGGTCTTATGGTGACCTTGACCTTGAGATGGGGAGTTACCCCTTATGGCCTTAAGATGGGCCTTGTGATGGGTTGTTACCCCCTTGGGCCTTGTGATGGGCCTTGAGATTGGGTGTTACCCCTTCTGGTCTTGAGATGGGCATTGGGAAGGGGTGGTACCCTTTGGGCCTTGAGATGGGCCTTGAGGTATGTATTTCTCACCTGGATTGACTCGTGAGCCAGAAGCCAACAGTTGACATCTTGCTGAGACCGGTTGCTTCAATGAGTATCTTGTCATCAACTGGAGGCTCTGTGGCTACAAATCGCAGCGGAAACTTCCACACCCCGCCAGTGGCTGCTGTGACATGCAGCTGGGCATCATGGCTGGAGACAGAAGAACATCACAGTAACATACACAGAACACTCTGGTAAAACAGTAAGTACAATGTGAGTTTGGCTAAACCTCCCTCTGAATACTACTGCAGTTACAACACAACTTGAAGTGAGGGGGAAGCCCAAATTGATGCAGGACCGATACAGTGATGACACCCATGAGCACGAGTTTTGAGCGGCAAACATGGAGCCATAATCAGGGACTTGAAGTAACAACTACAGGTTTCCTGGTACATCTAAGGGACATAACTCTGCACTCCCATGCCTCCTCTGTTATATCACTGGCAGTATATGAAGTATATCACATCAGAGTTGATCATGTGCTGAAGAAGACTTCAGTGACACTGACGGCAGACTAAGGGGTGATATATTGGAACTGAGTCATGATGATCAGTTACAGAATATGTGCACACTGGATGAGACAAACAACAAATTTGTCAACCAGCACTACATAGCCACGACAACTGAGCAGGTTGGAGAGGGGTTTTCCAACCCCCGTGCACATTGTGGTATATGTGAGGTGGGTGGTGTGTGTGAGGTAGGTGGTATATGTGAGGTGGGTGGTATATGTGAGGTGGGTGGTATATGTGAGGTGGGTGGAATATGTGAGGTAGATTTTATATGTGAGATATGTGGTAGATTTTATATGTGAGATATGTGGTATATGTGAGATATGTGGTTTAATGTGAGGTGGATGGTATATGTGAGGTAGGCAGTGTATGTGAAGTGGGTGGTATATGTGAGGTAGGTGGTAGATGTGCAGTGGGTGGTATATGTGAGGTAAGTGGTATATGTGAGGTGGGTGGTATATGTGAGGTGGGTGGTATATGTGAAGTGGGTGGTATATGTGAGGTGGGTGGTATATGTGAGGTAGGTGGTAGATGTGAAGTGGGTGGTATATGTGAGGTAAGTGGTATATGTGAGGTGGGTGGTATATGTGAGGTGGGTGGTATATGTGAGGTTGGTGGTATATGTGAGGTAGGTGGTATATGTGAGGTAAGTGGTATATGTGAGGTAGGTGGTATATGTGAGGTGGGTGGTATATGTGAGGTAAGTGGTATATGTGAAGTGGGTGGTATATGTGAAGTGGGTGGTATATGTGAGGTAAGTGGTATATGTGAAGTGGGTGGTATATGTGAAGTGGGTGGTATATGTGAGGTGGGTGGTATATGAGGTGGGTGGTATATGTGGGTGGTATATGTGGGTGGTATATGTGGGTGGTATATGTGAGGTAGGTGGTATATGTGAGGTGGGTGGTATATGTAGGTGGTATATGTGGGTGGTATATGTGAGGTAGGTGGTATATGTGAGGTGGGTGGTATATGTGAGGTAAGTGGTATATGTGAGGTGGGTGGTATATGAGGTGGGTGGTATATGTGAGGTGGGTGGTATATGTGAGGTGGGTGGTATATGTGAGGTGGGTGGTATATGTGAAGTGGGTGGTATATGTGAGGTGGGTGGTATATGTGAGGTGGGTGGTATATGTGAAGAGGGTAGTATATGTGAAGTGGGTGGTATATGTGAAGTGGGTGGTATAGGTGAGGTGAGGTGGAAGGTATATGTGAGGAGGGTGGTATATGTGAGGTGGGTGGTATATGTGAGTAGGGTGGTATATGTGAAGTGGGTGGTATATGTGAGGTGGGTGGTATATGTGAGGTAGGCAGTGTATGTGAAGTGGGTGGTATATGTGAGGTGGGTGGTATATGTGAGTTGGGTGGTATATGTGAAGTGGGTGGTATATGTTAGTTGGGTGGTATATGTGAGATGGGTGGTATATGTGAAGTGGGTGGTCTATGTGAGGTGGGTGGTATATGTGAAGTGGGTGGTATATGTGAAGTGGGTGGTCTATGTGAAGTGGGTGGTATATGTGAGGTGGGTGGTATATGTGAAGTGGGTGGTATATGTGAAGTGGGTGGTATATGTGAGGTGGGTGGTATATGTGAAGTAGGTGGTAATATGTGAAGTGGGTGGTATATGTGAAGTGGGTGGTATATGTGAGGTGGGTGGTATATGTGAAGTAGGTGGTATATGTGAGGTGGGTGGTATATGTGAAGTGGGTGGTATATGTGAAGTGGGTGGTATATGTGAAGTGGGTGGTATATGTGAAGTGGGTGGTATATGTGAGGTGGGTGGTATATGTGAAGTGGGAGGTATATGTGAGGTGGGTGGTATATGTGAAGTGGGTGGTATATGTGAGGTGGGTGGTATATGTGAAGTGGGTGGTATATGTGAAGTGGGTGGTATATGTGAGGTGGGTGGTATATGTGAAGTGGGTGGTATATGTGAAGTGGGTGGTATATGTGAAGTAGGTGGTATATGTGAGGTGGGTGGTATATGTGAAGTGGGTGGTATATGTGAAGTGGGTGGTATATGTAAGGTGGGTTGTATATGTGAGGTGGGTGGTATATGTGAGGTGAGTGGTATATGTGAGGTGGGTGGTATATGTGAAGTGGGTGGTATATGTGAAGTGGGTGGTACATGTAAGGTGGGTGGGATATGTGAAGTGGGTGGTATATGTGAGGTGGTTGGTATATGTGAAGTGGTGGTACATGTAAGGTGGGTGGGATATGTGAAGTGGGTGGTATATGTGAGGTGAGTGGTATATGTGAGGTGGGTGGTATATGTGAAGTGGGTGGTATATGTGAGGTGGGTGGTACATGTAAGGTGGGTGGTATATGTGAAGTGGGTGGTATATGTGAAGTGGGTGGTACCTGAGAGGTTTGAAGGGGTTGAACTTGACATTGAACAACAACACCACCAGTCCTGTGTTTATATCTCGGTGCTGGCGCACCAGCGTCATGCTCACAGAATCCTTCAACTGGCCACTGGCATCCTCGTTACAGAACGTCAGCTCATGACTAAACTCGTCTGCTGTGGCAAGAGCTGTGCAAAACATAAATAAAAGTCATTATAACAATATGTTTTTTCTGGAATGAACTGATCAAGTTAATTCTTTTTGTATATTTACAACATGTGGCTCTAGTGTTTAATTTTTGTTGATCAAAGCAGGCCCAAATAATCTCCTTTTACCATCATAGTACACAATTATCCGCTCCCACCATCTTACAACACGACTATCCCCTCCCACCATCATAGAACACAGCTATCCACTCCCACCATCATAGAACACAGCTATCCCCTCCCACCATCATAGAACACAGCTATCCCCTCCCACCATCATAGAACACAGCTATCCACTCCCACCATCATAGAACACAGCTATCCACTCCCACCATCATAGAACACAGCTATCCCCTCCCACCATCATAGAACACAGCTATCCACTCCCACCATCATAGAACACAGCTATCCACTCCCACCATCATAGAACACGACTATCCCCTCCCACCATCATAGAACACAGCTATCCACTCCCACCACTTTTGTTTTTGTTTGTTGTTTAACGCCGCACTCATCAATATTCAAGCTATATGAATAATATATGAATATAAATAATTGAGTCTGGACCAGAAAATCCAGTGATTGACATCATGAGCATCAATCCAAGCAGTTGGGATACGATGACATGGAGCAACCAAGTCAGCGATCCTGACCATCCGACTATCCATCCCCACACCAAAGAACACAGCTATCCATCCCCACCATCATAGAACACAACTGGTCACTCCCACACCATAGAACACAACTGTCCATCCCATCACCAAAGAACACAACTATCTAGTCTCTCCATCATAGAACACAGCTATCCATCCCATCACCAGAGAACACAGCTATCCACTCCCACACCAGGGAACACAACTATCTACTCTCTCCATCATAGAACACAGCTATCCATCCCATCACCAGAGAACACAGCTATCGATCCCATCACCAGAGAACACAGCTATCCATCCCATCACCAGAGAACACAACTATCTACTCTCTCCATCATAGAACACAGCTATCCATCCCATCACCAGAGAACACAACTATCTACTCTCTCCATCATAGAACACAGCACTCCATCCCATCACCAGAGAACACAGCTATCTATCCCATCACCAGAGAACACAACTATCTACTCTCTCCATCATAGAACAAAGCTATCCACTCCCACACCAGAGAACACAACTATCTACTCTCTCCATCATAGAACACAGCTATCCACTCCCACACCCGAGAACACAACTATCGATCCCATCACCAGAGAACACATCTATCCATCCCATCACCAGAGAACACAACTATCTACTCTCTCCATCATAGAACACAGCTATCCATCCCATCACCAGAGAACACAACTATCTACTCTCTCCATCATAGAACACAGCACTCCATCCCATCACCAGAGAACACAGCTATCTATCCCATCACCAGAGAACACAACTATCTACTCTCTCCATCATAGAACAAAGCTATCCACTCCCACACCAGAGAACACAACTATCTACTCTCTCCATCATAGAACACAGCTATCCACTCCCACACCCGAGAACACAACTATCGATCCCATCACCAGAGAACACAGCTATCCATCCCATCACCAGAGAACACAGCTATCTGTCCCATCTCCAGAGAACACAACTATCCATCCCATCACCAGAGAACACAACTATCTACTCTCTCCATCATAGAACACAGCTATCCACTCCCACACCAGAGAACACAACTATCTACTCTCTCCATCATAGAACACAGCTATCCATCCCATCACCAGAGAACACAGCTATCGATCCCATCACCAGAGAACACAGCTATCCATCCCATCACCAGAGAACACAACTATCTACTCTCTCCATCATAGAACACAGCTATCCATCCCATCACCAGAGAACACAACTATCTACTCTCTCCATCATAGAACACAGCTATCCTCCCCATCACCAGAGAACACAGCTATCCACTCCAACTAGAGAGAACACAACTATCTACTCTCTCCATCATAGAACACAGCTATCCATCCCATCACCAGAGAACACAACTATCCACTCCAACTAGAGAGAACACAACTATCTACTCTCTCCATCATAGAACACAGCTATCCATCCCATCACCAGAGAACACAGCTATCCACTCCAACTAGAGAGAACACAACTATCTACTCTCTCCATCATAGAACACAGCTATCCATCCCAACACCAAAGAACACAACTATCTACTCTCTCCATCATAGAAAACAGCTATCCACTCACTCTCTCCCACCACGATGCCATCAGGTACTTGAGGAGCATCATCCTTTGGAGTCTTGGCCCGTGTCCTCATCCGCTTCTGTGGTCCAGCCGAACTCGGCGCAACTCCGGACAGGGTCACTTCCAGACGCTCCTCAATGGACTCCCTGGCCCGACACTCGATGACAGCACCCTGGCTGTCCCGCACCGGCTTCGACTCAGGGATGCCATTGACAGGGAACAACCATCGGATCTCCATCAACCCACCGCTGCCGGTCCGTGACACAGGGTACCTGGACAAACACAGGGGATGCTGGAGGTCCTGATCTGCCTTTGTGTCAACAGCTATTAGCAGCTGCTGGAGCAGCCATTTATCAAAGATTGTGGACTAAACATTTTCATACTTAACTAGAGGGATCATTTTAATTAAAACAATGTCGAGTTACATGACAAGGTACATGCTGGAAAATGAATTCTATTGTCTGCCATCTTTACAGGTTCATGGCAAATGTTAATTGACAGGCACTTGTGTTTCGTCTCATCATTGTGGGGAAGCTACTGATATGTGGTTGATATTTATTTTAGAAAAGGGAGTGAGTGAGTATGGTTTTATTGATATTAGCAATATTCTAGCATGATTAGGGGGTAGGAATACACCATGAGTGGGCTTCACACTTTAAACACATGGAACATAAAACCTATATCTTTAGTGTGATGACGTTCAATAAAGATTCTGCTCAGTACAATGTCAACTAAGATTTATCATTCACGATGTAGACTGCAAGCAATAACATGGTTGTCTTGTGCTCAACTCACCCGTTAGCATCTGTGGGGACGTACTGCCAGGCCGTGCCGTCCTCCTTGTGGACAATGACGGTACACAGGCCCACGTACTTCCTCATCTGGTTCGGGGCGAAGCTGATCGGGATGTCCAGGGTGGACTTTGGACCGACCCTCAAGCCGGTGTTGTGTTTCAGCAGAAGGCAGAAGGGGGACTCCTCCGATTCCATTCCAGTTGTGACGCGCTCCAGCTGCTGCTCGTTGTCTGGTCGGATGGACAGACAAATAACATTTTACATTGTGTAACAAAATTAACATGTGAGTGAGTGAGTGAGTTGGGTTTAATGCCGCTTTTAACAGTATTCCAGTTATATCATGGCGTGGCAGCTTAATGTAGGAGGAAAACCCCAAGTGATGCAGGTCTCAGACGTTTACCACTTCGATTTGAATAATGGAACGAATCTGGTTAAACCTGTAATTTGGCTGACATGTGCCGTAAGCTGAGATACTTGCAATATGTACATGAATTTTGGCTAGGCTAAATATGTGAATATAGAAAGATGCCTGGGGTGCAATTGTACAATACCCATGCTGACAACCTAACAGTATCACGTCCAGCTTGACCCGTGGTGATCCAGGTTAGAATAGGTATCAGCAACCCATGCTTGCCTTGAGTGAGTGAGTGAGTGAGTGAGTTTGGTTTAACGCCACTTTCAACAGTATTCCAGTTATATCGCGGCGTGTCAGCTTAATGTGGGAGGAAAGCCCGAAGTGATGCAGGTCTCAGACGTTTACCACTTCGGTGAAACCCACAAGCACGGGTATGGTGCTGACAAACCTAGAAACATAATCGGGGCGAACCAGGATTCGAACCCACAATCATAGGTTTCTGGCGTGCCCAAGGGCCGCAACTTTGCACAGCGAATCGCGGCACCTTAGACAACTGGGCCATCCGTGCCCCCAAATTAACATGTAAATATATGGAGAGGTGAAATGGAGTTTAACATCGTGTTCAAGATTATTGCACTTATATAGCCCACTCAGATACCATGCCACATTTTAATGTGGATACCCCACTCAGGCAGTGTGGTCTTGGAGCATACCAGTTTTATCCCCTTAACGCAAGGAAGTATAACAACAAGTACCATCTTTTAACATCAAAGAGGCCAGGGGATCAAACAATCAACCTTCCAATCTTTGGTAAGATGCTCTGTCTACTAGACCAAGGAGGCGGTTAATAACATATCAAGAATCTGTCCCAAGTGAATAATATAGAAAGCCTCAAGTCCCTGGTCTTTAAACAATGATACATGGGTTCCAGGGTTCGTAATTGCCATCCAAACAATAAAACAAATATGCATGAACAATATGCAGCTGCTTACCAGTAAGGACGATGTTGGCCAGCACAGCGTGGTCGAGGGGGTTGCGGAAGGGGATGATGAGGGTGGTGTTGGTGCCGGCAGCGGTGAATACGCTGACCGGGTCCTGGGGCTGGGGCAGCTGACCGGTGCCTGTGGCTTCAAACACCCACTCTCCAAGCTGCAGGCAACACAAAGTTGGTGAAGGAAATATTATATATAAATTATATATAACTCAAGATTGGGACAGACCATGTCAAGAAGGTGACAGACTATGTCAAGATGGGGACAGACCATGTAAAGAAGGTGACAGACTATGTCAAGATGGGGACAGACCATGTCAAGAAGGTGACAGACTATGTCAAAATGGGGACAGACCATGTCAAGAAGGGGACAGACTACTGTGTCAAGAAGGTGACAGACTACTGTGACAAGATGGTGACAGACTATGTCAAGATGGGAACAGACCATGTCAAGAAGGTGACAGACTACTGTGTCAAGAAGGTGACCGACTACTGTGTCAAGAAGGTGACAGACTTTGTCAAGATGATGACAGACTACTGTGTCAAGATGGTGACAGACTACTGTGTCAAGATGGTGACAGACTATGTCAAGATGGGGACAGACCATGTCAAGAAGGTGACAGACTGTGTCAAGATGGGGACAGATCATGTCAAGAAGGTGACAGACTATGTCAAGATGGGGACAGACCATGTCAAGAAGGTGACAGACTATGTCAAGATGGGGACAGACCATGTCAAGAAGGTGACAGACTATGTCAAGATGGGACAGACCATGTCAAGATGGTGACAGACTACTGTGACAAGATGGTGACAGACTACTGTGACAAGATGGTGACAGACTACTGTGACAAGATGGTGACAGACTATTGTCACAAGATGGTGACAGACTGTGTCAAGATGGTGACAGACTATTGTCACAAGATGGTGACAGACTATGTCAAGATGGGACAGACCATGTCAAGATGGTGACAGACTACTGTGACAAGATGGTGACAGACTACTGTGACAAGATGGTGACAGACTACTGTGACAAGATGGTGACAGACTACTGTGACAAGATGGTGACAGACTATTGTCACAAGATGGTGATAGACTGTGTCAAGATGGCAGCAGACCATGACATCAACACGGTAGCAGACCATGACACGATGGTGACAAACTGGCAGGACAACTACACAGTACCTGTTCGCTGTGGAAGGTGATGTTTGCGTGATGCTCCCCTTGTCCCAGGGTGGACGGCATGAAGTGAAGTGGGACCTCGATCTGGGAGTGGGGTCGGAGGAGGAGGGGGCGCTCGTTGTCACGCTCCAGGGAGAAGTTGTTGATGTTGGACACAGTTGGCACTAACTCCAGCATCTCATCAGTCGGGTTCTCCAACAGAATGGTCTGCTTCGTCCATCTGCAATAGTACAGAAATAAGACAGGTTAAATGTTGTCAAGGGATCAAAGTCTCAATATGCTGTTGTGTTTCTGTCAAAATAGTGTCTGATGTTTACATAAGCCTGATGTCCACCAGTATTTCATGTAAATCTGTCTAATGTATCTGATGTAATTCTGATGTATCTGTCTAAAAGAATCTGATGTAATTCTGATGTAAATCTGTCTAAAGTATCTGATGTAATTCTGATGTAAATCTGTCAAAAGGTATCTGATATAACTGATGTAAATCTATCTAAAGTATCTGATGTAATTCTGATGTAAATCTGTCAAAATGTATAGATCTGATGTAATTCTGATGTAAATCTGTCAAAAAGTATCTGATATAACTGATGTAAATTTGTCAAAAAGTATAGATCTGATGTAATTCTGGTGTAAATTTGTCAAAAAGTATCAGATATAACTGATGTAAATTTGTCAAAAAGTATCTGATGTAATTCTGATGTAAATCTGTCTAAAGTATCTGAGTGAGTGAGTATGGTTTTACGCCGCTTTTAGCAATATTCAGCAATATCACGGCGGGGGTCACCTGAAATGGGCTTCACAAATTGTACCCATGTCGGGAATCGAACCCGGGTCTTCGGCGTGACAAGCGAACGCTTTAACCACTAGGCTACCTGACCGCCCCTCTAAAGTATCTGATGTAATTCTGATGTAAATTTGTCAAATGGTATTTGATATAACTGATGTAAATTTGTCAAAAAGTATCTGATGTAATTCTGATGTAAATCTGTCTAAAGTATCTGATATAACTCTGATGTAAATTTGTCAAAAAGTATCTGAAGTAATTCTGATGTAAATCTGTCTAAAGTATCTGATGTAATTCCGATGTAAATTTGTCAAAAAGTATCTGATGTAAATCTGTCTAAAGTATCTGATATAACTCTGATGTAAATTTGTCAAAAAGTATCTGAAGTAATTCTGATGTAAATCTGTCTAAAGTATCTGATATAACTCGGATGTAAATTTGTCAAAAAGTATCTGAAGTAATTCTGATGTAAATCTGTCAAAAAGTATCTGATGTAATTCTGATGTAAATTTTTCTAAACGTATCTGACGTAATTCTGATGTTTACCAGTCGATAAACAAGACACACTTGCTTTCATAGCAGACAGTGTAAGGCTAAATATCTTAAGTAGTGTCTATAATACTTTAGTCCTTTGTTTATTTTATAGATATGCATATCAATCGTATGAATTAAGGAGGAAATCATATTTTTGCTTTTTAGTTGCAAACTCAAAACAGACACAAGTTCAGGACATTTGGCAGCTATGGATTAGGTTTACAAGATGCTCTGACATTACTTTTAACAATTCTGAATGTAAAGTACTGAAATTAATTAATCCATAATCCCATTACTTTTGCCTAGGAATGTTTCAAGCCAACATGGCTGCCCATTGTCCTGATGGAGAAAGAATTGACATTACCTGCCCAGCTCACACTCCATGTGAGGCAGTAGGGATGGTTGAGGGGGCTCCGCCTTCAGGATCAGCTCGTACCAGAACTCCCCGACAGCCTCGTTGTAGAACACCAGACTGTTCATGAAAACACAGAGTTACAATACTGACACAATACTTGACGTCTTGATGTAATATCTGATGCCAAAACTGTGTGACAGCTTACAAATAGAAGCTGAACTAATCCTGATGTAAGATCCAAGACACAAGCAGGTTTACTTGAAGCTCACTTAAAACTTTGAGTTTACCATCAATAAATGGCTGAAATACTGATTTTCACATTTTCTTTCCTTTCGAAACTGGTCTACTTCTCCACTGGAGAACATAGCAGTAATCAGTCATTTCACCGTAAGGGGTTTATTGTTATTGGGGGGCTGGGATGGGGTAGGATGGTGGCGTCCAAATTGTTTTTAACAAAATAATCAAGTCATTGTTTTACTGATGTTTTTTTACATATGCCTTGTAAAGTAGTGAAAAAAACAAAGTACCCTTTCTTGCAGACAGTATGTCCAAAGAATACAGTTCGTTGTTTTTATTTATTTTGAAAAAGAAATTGAGCAGCTGTTTACGTTGGAAAAAATAATTGAGCTCTTTAACATGAAAATGAAATATGCTGATCTCAAACGAAAATCCTGTCTCCCCGCCTTGGAAATCAAATGGCTGCTCCCTAACCTGTGTAAAAAACACCAAATCGTTAGGCAAAGTTTTACTTTTTAGAGGGTCAATCTTTACACCAATTCGGGTAAGAGTTGGCTCAGAAACCCATGCTTGTTGTAAGAGATGACTAATGGGATCGGGTAGTCAGGCTCGCTGACTTGGTTGATGCATGTCATTGTATTCCAGCTCATGATGTCAATCACTGGATTGTCTGGTCCAGATTTGTTTATTTACAGACATGATGTCAGATACTTTTGTTTCATGAAGTAATAACCATCACACCCACCTTCCTTTCCTGGTGCCCACCACAGCAGGGGAGAATGTCACGAGGTACGCTTCCTTCTCCCCCGCCCCCAGTGTGATGGACTCCTGTCCCTCCAGGTCACGCCCGCTCACCTTCGCTTCCAAGGTAATGTCATGGGGTGTGGGGTTCCTGACAACTACCTCCAACACAGCTTTTTTCTGAAATATTGTTGTCAATAATCTTTGAATTGCTGCAGAGATAACAAATAAAACAAACAAACAAATTTAAACAATACACATCTGCAGTAGAGAAACACAGGATAATAATTTTCAGAATCAGTTGTTTTAATTTTAGCAGTCTAAGAAGCATCACCATTTACCGGGCAGTCATTTCAGAACATTTCCATGTGACAGCAGTTCCATATGTAACCATCACATGGTATCATCATGGTGAGGTGAGATGAGGTGAAATTGGGTTTAACGTCGCGTCCAAGATTATTGCACTTATATAGCGACGTGCATGTACGTGTATGTGTTTGTGTGGCTGCTTGTACTAGTCCGGACTGATGCCGATTTATAGTGCTAGCTCACTGAGATACCATGCCGCAGTTTAACATGAATACCCCACTCAGACACAACAGTATACTGACTCCGAGCCGACCAGTCCTTGTTTTAGTCCCTTAATGCCGAGCGCCAGACAGGGTAACAACAAGTACCATCTTTTAGCGTCTTTTGGTATGACGCGGCCGGGGATCGAACCCCGGACCTTCCTCTCTCCGGGCAGATACTCTACCACTAGACCACAGAGGCGGTCGTATCATCATGGTAATCACATAGTATCATCATGATAATCACATAGTATCATCGTGATAATCAGATAGCATCATACTGGTGGTCACATGGCATCATCGCGGTGATCATCATGGGACCAAATGGTCTAAGCCTGTTCCACCTTGTACCACCTTACCTGGCAAGCACAGCCAATCTCCATGGTGCGTTCTGGCGGCGGCGGCGATACGTGCAGCTCCAGCGAGTACCAGATTCTGTAGCCATCATACTCCTTGGTCTCATCATCTGACGGCACATCATCTCCATCACTGTCTACCTCCCTGTAGGTACAACATCGTCGACATCAGTCTCAGCATGCTCAGAGAACATTTCACAAACTACATGCTGAACACATAGACTGACACATTCCTCCCACATCAAATTGGTGGCAGAACAGTCAGAAAGTGAGTGAGTCAGTGAGTTTGGTTTTAGCAATATTCCAGCAATATCACGGTGGGGGACACCAGAAATGGGCTTCACACATTGTACCAATGTCGGAATTCAACCCCGGGTCTTTGGCGTGACGAGCGAACGCTTTAACAACTAGGCTACCCAACCGCCCAACTAGTCAGAAAGGCAGACACATAAGTCCGCAATACGAGCACTATAATAACATGAATCGACTGATACGCTAAAGCACAAGATAGTCCTCGTGTGTCAGCATATCTGGATTTACATATCTCTCCAAATTACCTGAGGAGACATCAGACATTTTCCCCAAATGTGGCATCAAAGCCAGGTCTCCAGCATGAACACTGAATGCTTCAACCACTGGTCTACCCTACCATCCTTCAATTACCTGAAATTGGTGAACCTATGGCAGCCTCACCTGACAGGACTCCTCCCGGCGACGAAGGCGATGATGCCCTTGTAGACCCCTCTCCTCTTGGGTGTGACCACCATGTCGTATGTGCCGGTCTTACTCTGCAGCACCGACACAGCACTCTGGCCGCTCACGAAGGAGATGTCCGACTCAACCTGGACACACAGACACACACGTCATCCTTCCTGGGACTACAACTATGGGACATACTGATCCGTATAGTGTTAAATATTGATAGGAACTATTCACAGACAGGAATCAGGTGACACACAGACACACACGTCATCCTTCCTGGGACTACAACTATGGGACATACTGATCCATTTAGTGTTAAATATTGATAGGAACTATTCACAGACAGGAATCAGGTGACACACAGACACACACGTCATCCTTCCTGGGACAACAACTATGGGACATACTGACCCGTATAGTGTTAAATATTGATAGGAACTATTCACAGACAAGAATCAGGTGACACACAGACACACACGTCATCCTTCCTGGGACTACAACTATGGGACATACTGACCTGTATAGTGTTAAATATTGATAGGAACTATTCACAGACAAGAATCAGGTGACACACAGACACACACGTCATCCTTCCTGGGACAACAACTATGGGACATACTGACCCGTATAGTGTTAAATATTGATAGGAACTATTCAGACAGAAATCAGGTGACACACAGACACACACGTCATCCTTCCTGGGACAACAACTATGGGACATACTGACCCGTATAGTGTTAAATATTGATAGGAACTATTCACAGACAAGAATCAGGTGACACACAGACACACACGTCATCCTTCCTGGGACTACAACTATGGGACATACTGACCTGTATAGTGTTAAATATTGATAGGAACTATTCACAGACAAGAATCAGGTGACACACAGACACACACGTCATCCTTCCTGGGACAACAACTATGGGACATACTGACCTGTATAGTGTTAAATATTGATAGGAACTATTCAGACAGGAATCAGGTGACACACAGACACACACGTCATCCTTCCTGGGACAACAACTATGGGACATACTGACCCGTATAGTGTTAAATATTGATAGGAACTATTCACAGACAAGAATCAGGTGACACACAGACACACACGTCATCCTTCCTGGGACTACAACTATGGGACATACTGACCCGTATAGTGTTAAATATTGATAGGAACTATTCACAGACAGGAATCAGGTGACACACAGACACACGTCATCCTTCCTGGGACTACAACTATGGGACATACTGACCCGTATAGTGTTAAATATTGATAGGAACTATTCACAGACAAGAATCAGGTGACACACAGACACACATGTCATCCTTCCTGGGACTACAACTATGGGACATACTGACCCGTATAGTGTTAAATATTGATAGGAACTATTCACAGACAGGAATCAGGTGACACACAGACACACATGTCATCCTTCCTGGGACTACAACTATGGGACATACTGACCTGTATAGTGTTAAATATTGATAGGAACTATTCACAGACAAGAATCAGGTGACACACAGACACACACGTCATCCTTCCTGGGACAACAACTATGGGACATACTGACCCGTATAGTGTTAAATATTGATAGGAACTATTCAGACAGAAATCAGGTGACACACAGACACACACGTCATCCTTCCTGGGACAACAACTATGGGACATACTGACCCGTATAGTGTTAAATATTGATAGGAACTATTCACAGACAAGAATCAGGTGACACACAGACACACACGTCATCCTTCCTGGGACTACAACTATGGGACATACTGACCTGTATAGTGTTAAATATTGATAGGAACTATTCACAGACAAGAATCAGGTGACACACAGACACACACGTCATCCTTCCTGGGACAACAACTATGGGACATACTGACCTGTATAGTGTTAAATATTGATAGGAACTATTCAGACAGGAATCAGGTGACACACAGACACACACGTCATCCTTCCTGGGACAACAACTATGGGACATACTGACCCGTATAGTGTTAAATATTGATAGGAACTATTCACAGACAAGAATCAGGTGACACACAGACACACACGTCATCCTTCCTGGGACTACAACTATGGGACATACTGACCCGTATAGTGTTAAATATTGATAGGAACTATTCACAGACAGGAATCAGGTGACACACAGACACACGTCATCCTTCCTGGGACTACAACTATGGGACATACTGACCCGTATAGTGTTAAATATTGATAGGAACTATTCACAGACAAGAATCAGGTGACACACAGACACACATGTCATCCTTCCTGGGACTACAACTATGGGACATACTGACCCGTATAGTGTTAAATATTGATAGGAACTATTCACAGACAGGAATCAGGTGACACACAGACACACATGTCATCCTTCCTGGGACTACAACTATGGGACATACTGACCCGTATAGTGTTAAATATTGATAGGAACTATTCACAGACAGGAATCAGGTGACACACAGACACACGTCATCCTTCCTGGGACTACAACTATGGGACATACTGACCCGTATAGTGTTAAATATTGATAGGAACTATTCACAGACAAGAATCAGGTGACACACAGACACACATGTCATCCTTCCTGGGACTACAACTATGGGACATACTGACCCGTATAGTGTTAAATATTGATAGGAACTATTCACAGACAGGAATCAGGTGACACACAGACACACGTCATCCTTCCTGGGACTACAACTATGGGACATACTGACCCGTATAGTGTTAAATATTGATAGGAACTATTCACAGACAAGAATCAGGTGACACACAGACACACGTCATCCTTCCTGGGACTACAACTATGGGACATACCGACCCGTATAGTGTTAAATATTGATAGGAACTATTCACGGACAAGAATCAGGTGACACACAGAACTACTGTATGTAAATATTTGGAACGTTTCTGACAAGGAATGTGACATACCGTGTAAATCAGCTTCTTCTTGGTCATGTTGGGGATCTTCAGCTGGTGGACATGGCTGCAAGCAGAGAGAAACATTACAAACCAAACCAGTAAATCAAGTGTTTGACCCAAACAGACCAGAGCCCTGTTCAATAAAGTGATCTTTGCGCTAAGATTATCTTATGTTTACGCTAAAGTATAGGCTAAGATCGCTTGGTGTAACGGGGACCAGAGAATGATCTAAAGCTGCTCTTAACATTACTCCATCACCATAACAACCAGAGACTGTACAAATTTTACCTGGCCCTTTAGCAAAGGTTTGTTGTTTGTTGTTTAACAATATTCCAGCTATATGATGGCTGCCTGTAAATAATCGAGTCTGGACCTGACAATCTCGAGATCAATATCACCTGCAACGATCCACAGAATCATGGTATGAAGATATGCTATCAAACAAATCATCAAGCATGACCACCCGATCCATTTGGTCACCTCTTACGACAAGCGTAGGTTTTTGGGGGTCTATTCTAACCCGGAATCCCTTGGGCTAAAAACTAGGGTGTCCCCACCCTGCAGTACAGTGGAGATGGACTGCTCCTCCCTACACTAGACCCAGGAAGATTCCGGGGTAGAATAGATCTTCAGCAACCCATGATTGCCATAAAAGGCGACTTTGCTTGTCGTAAAAGGCGACTAACGGGATCGGGTGGTCAGGCTCGCTGACTTGGTTGATGCATGTCATCGATCCCAATTGCGTGGATCGATGCTTATGATATTAATCACTGGATTGTCTGGTCCAGACTCGATTATTTACAGACCGCCATCATATAGCTGGAATATTGCTGAGTGCGGCGTTAAACAACAAACCAACCAACCAACCAAACAACTTCCCTACACTAACCTGCTCTTGGCCTGGCAGCTGATGACGACGTGCTCCAGTGCTAGTGGTTTGGTGGCGCGGCCCTGGAGGTGGAAGGTGTGGTCTGTGCCGTCATCCGTGTTACTCAACACCAGCTTACCCTGGGGGACACAAATAGAGGATTCATGTAGCAACTTACCCAATAACCCAGGGTTAGAAACTGGCACTAGTCCTTTTGTCCTTGCCAAACTGCCCAATAGTAAGGGTATCCTAAGGACTAGTAGAAATTAGCCATTTTCAAAGGTTTTGCTATATGTTATCATTATAAGGACTAGTGGACTGAAACTGTTAGTTTCTACCACTGCAGTAACCACTGACTACTGTGGAAACAGAGGAATTAAAGTGGACAGTTTAATACCCATTTGTCATTCATGAATCAATTTGATTCTGTCATCAGAACTAAGCACAACAGTTGTGGGTCATTACTGATTTGTGTTTCTCGAACTGAAACTAACACCCAGAAATATACCCCGAGGGACATTGAAACAGAAAAATATTTATGTTACGCTATACATGATCATATATTCATCTAAATAAAAACCGTGCAGTGATTTTTCTTAAGTAACATATATACACATTATTCTTCAAATGAATAAGGCAAAGTTGCAAGTATTATGTTTTATGGCAAGACATGTATTGAATTTTGCGATTGATACACTTCTGAGAATTTAATTGTGGAATGTTGCAGCCATCTTAGTATTTTTTTTATTGTTATTTTCTGAAACTCACCAATCCTTGAGTTGTCCAGAATATTATGTGTTATATCAGTGTCTAATGGCTGTCCGTGTTCTTGCATCTACACTGATATATCCATGTCATCCTGTAGGAGTACACCCTATCAGTGATGTTTCCGATGAGGTGTATCATGTATGTGCACCCACCTGGATCTCCTTCTCGTACAGAGGCTTGAAGGTGAGGGGGTAGTGGCTGCTCTGGAAGGCCTTGGCCAGCAGCGTGGGGGGCCCAAAGAACCCCTCCCCAGACATCTTGGCTCGCAGGGGCCAGTCATGGTTTGTCATGTTCATCTGAAGTATACACAGTAATGTCAGTTTACCACTTCGGTGAAACTCACATGCACACCGGGTATAGTGCTATATACCTCCCACATTCATTCTTCTTGAACATATAAAGGGTGGTGAGGTGAGGTGAAATCGGGTTTCACATCTTGTTCAAGATTGTTGCATGCCAGAGTTTATCATGAATACCCCACTCAGACACAGTATACAGATTCCGAGCAGACCAGTCCATGTTTTAGGCCAGACAGGGTAACAACAAGTACCATCTATTATCGTCTTTTATTATGGCGTGGCCGGGGATTGAACCCTGGACCTTCTGCTCTATGGGTGGACACTCTACCACTAGTGAGTGAGGGGATTGGGTTTAAAGCCGCTTTTAACAGTATTCCAGTTATATCACGGCGTGTCAGCTTAATGTGGGAGGAAAGCCCGAAGTGATGCAGGTCTCAGACGTTTACCACTTCGGTGAAACCCATGAGCACGGGTATGGTGCTGACAAACCTAGAAACGTAATTGGGGCGAACCGGTATTCGAACCCACAATCATAGGTTTCTGGCATGTCCAAGGCACGCAACTCTGCACAGCGAATGGTGGCGCCTTAGACGACTGGGCCCCCCCCGTGCCCCCACTCTACCACTAGAACACGGAGGGGGGCAAACACAGAAAGGGGCAACAGGTCAGTACATCTATAGTGACATAAGTAACAGTGAATACCATATGATTAAATTAGTTGCAACAATGCACAGATGTGATGACACGTTGCTGTGCACTGTTTCTCAAACAATAAAAACAAAGCAACAAGAATCAGCCAATCACCCTGAAGTGAGAACAAAACATGTTCCCTTATGTTCCTACAATACTTATCAGGAGCTCTGACAATGCTAAACAATTGTTGCCTGTGACACATAATGACTCCTACTTACAGATAGTTTAAGACAATGGACTTACGATAGGAATCATCTGTGTGACGGACATGAACTAGCCAATCACCCTGAAGTGAGAACAAAACATGTTCCCTAATGTTCCTACAATACTTATCAGGAGCTCTGACAATCCAAAACAATTGTTGCCTGTGACACATAATGACTCCTACTTACAGATAGTTTAAGACAATGGACTTACGATAGGAATCATCTGCGTGACGGACTTGTGGACTGGGGCGGCAAAGTCCAGCTCGGCGGTGCTGCCTTCAGGGTTGACTGTACACTCGATGCGGTAGACGCGCACATCTTCTGAAGACTGAAGGACAACCTCACATGGGTAGTGGCCGGGCTCGCTGGCCAGGAAGGTGATGGGCAGTTCCACCACCCCGTCATCCAGCTTGACTCCTGGACAAACAGACAGACAAGACGGAGCATAAGGGGGTGTCATTACATTCACTCAATGTCACTGTCTGATGCTGGATGTGTTCTGACTGGTGCACTTGCATCTGCTTGTTTGTCAACACACACAGCTTATGTTCTGTTGAACAGAGCATGGAAGTATGTGAAAGTGAGTGCGGGAATTTCTGTTGACAGTTGGTTCAGCAACATTCTGGCATGACAGCCTATTGCTAGAGGAAAGCCAAACATAATACCATACCACTTTTGTGTAACCTACTAGCACGAGAGCTGTGCTGACATATAAAATTATTATTGGGGTACGGTAAATCTGGAAGTTGAACGCACAGCCAACAAATTCCGACAACTATAGAACAACACAATCCTGACTAAAGAACAACACAGTCATGTCATCTTAGGCCGCTAGTGCACCAAATTACATGGTGGGTGAGATCAAACGATATATATCTCCAGAGTTTTAAACTCTTATTGACTTGTGTTGATATATTTGATATAAAAAGACACCTGGGTGAGATTCTCTATATACTATTCCAATAGAAACACCCATGGCAAGCTGCAGAGGTGGCTTGTGTGACCTGTACAGTCATCACCTGTATGGTCAGCACCTGTACGGTCATCACCTGTACAGTCATCACCTGTACAGTCATCACCTGTACGGTCATCACCTGTACGGTCATCACCTGTAAAGTCAGCACCTGTACAGTCAGCACCTGTACAGTCATCACCTGTACAGTCAGCACCTGTACAGTCAGCACCTGTACAGTCAGCACCTGTACGGTCATCACCTGTACGGTCAGCACCTGTACGGTCATCACCTGTACGGTCAGCACCTGTACGGTCAGCACCTGTACGGTCATCACCTGTACGGTCATCACCTGTACAGTCAGCACCTGTACAGTCAGCACCTGTACAGTCATCACCTGTACAGTCATCACCTGTACAGTCATCACCTGTACAGTCAGCACCTGTACAGTCAGCACCTGTACAGTCATCACCTGTACGGTCATCACCTGTACAGTCAGCACCTGTACAGTCAGCACCTGTACAGTCAGCACCTGTACAGTCTAACTGTCTACACGTAACAGTCCACTCACCCCTGGGGACTTGGACATTGGGTGGGGCGCTGTTGGCATGCCCTTCAACAGGACTTGGCAGGACCAGCTTCTTGGCCAGCTTGAAGTACTCGGAATCCGTCTCCACCGTGTAGGTGATGCCCTCGGGGGGTAGGGCCTGTGGGAGGGGAACATCAGGTTATTACATGTTACAGAATAAGTCAGAGAAAAACTCCTCTTTATATTTCTTTGTTAACTCATGGTTCATTTAGGTTTAGGTCTTTGTTGTCACAAACATGAGAATAGTGGGTGTAAAAAATACTTTCATCAGAATGTAACACTTCATAAAATCAACTTTAAATTTCTCTTATTGGTACTTTTTTTTTCTTTAGGAATGCAAAGTTCAATCGTATGTACCCCTTCTGATAATAATGTTTCCCTTATAAAAAAAATTGCCATATCCAATGTGAATTTTTTTTAATGCTGACTTTACCCTAATTCTCCCTCAACACATCCCCTACATCTACCTCTACATCTACAACCACATCTACCTTAGCCTGTTGGACAGCCGAGACTGGGTTAGTGGACAACTTCTTGACTGTCTTGGCGGTCACGCTACAACTCATCAACGTGTTGGTCACGTGACGGCGTTGTAACTCCACGTCCGACATGTGCTGGTGGAAAAACAAACTGGTTACTCCCAACTCCATGACTGACCAACAGAATAATCTACAGAACACATTCCTGGTTCTGACTATGTGCCACTAGGGGCAGGCAAATCCAGTACAGTAACATGTCACACTGAACAACCGATCACGATATTGTCACACCTTTACAAAACAATTAGACAATATACCGGAACGATCACGAGACAACACTTTTTAATGTTTCAGTCTACAGATTCGACCAAGTTGATGCAAAAGCCACTTGTCAGAAAACAAATCAAAATAAATAAAATAAATTTACCTGCATTTCGCAACCATTATATCTTTTATGGATTAGAAGATTAAAAACATCAGTACAAAACCATCTCAGGAAAAGCAACTGTTAACTTTTTGAATAGTATTTAATCAAAAGCAGTATGTAAATCAGATTTTTTACAAAAACCTAATGACCCAATAAATATATAGTGAACTACATCAGTTCATTTTAATTTTATTTGTAGCCACACGAAATGAAGGGTTAGCTTGTTTGACATATCTAAAGTGTATTATGTGCATGGTAGAAAATATTTGACTGACATTCCAGGATGGTAGAATTCAAGATGGTATGGTACTGCTTGATGATGTAGTTGATATCTGCACTCAAGTAAAGAAACTGCTATCTGTACAACTGCTGGACATTATGAGTATGGTGTTGTAAAATTTGTATCAGGACACAGCGACTGTGCTCTGTATATATCATTATTATTATTAAATCCCTTACTTCACTACGACCTAGTGAGTGAGTGAGTGAGTATGATTGTACACCGTGTTTAGCAATATTCCAGCAATATCATGGCGGGGGACACCAGTAATGGGCTTCACACATTGTACCCATGTCGGGAATCGAACCCGGGTCTTCGGCGTGACGAGCGAACACTTTAACCACTAGGCTACCTGACTTCCCCTCACTACAACCTAGACTAGGACACAAGATATACTAAGAACAAGTTAGGACTTGTAGAAACCGCTTCCAAAGAGTTCAATGTCAGAATAGACAAACACAACAATAACTGATACTGCATGATACTGCATGATACTGCATGGAGTTGGTAGTGGTGCTGTGTGAATAGTGCATCTAGTTTGTTGCTAAGCAACCATGGTGCCACAACTCAACACTCAAGTGAAAACGTCATCTTCAAAGTGTCAAAAGCCCTTTGAATCATAAGAATGTTTGTGCATAAATAGTGTTACCATGACAACAACATGTGTTACTAAGACAACCGTATGTTACCAGAACAACAATGTGCATGTTACCAGGACAAGACATGTTACCATGACAACCAAATAGCTAGTACAACTGATGGTGGAGAGCTAGAGGTTGTGAGGGTCTCACCTGTTGGGCAGCCAGAGTAAGAGTTCTCTCCTTGGCCATGTTGGTGACAGGGATGAGCAGGTTCTCCTTCAGTATCTGTCCTGCCTCACACTTCCAGTATATGACCCGGTCGTCCCCGCCAAACATTCCACGCCCAGAACCTGCCGACATTCATCACTCTAACATAGGACTCTCTGGCATAGTGTTTGTAAAAGCAGTCTGTGCCAAAAAAGTCCCAACTTGGCTCTTAGCATCTTCAATAGAGTTTAGTGTTATTATATGGGGAGTGAGTGAGTGAGTATGGTTTTACGCCGCTCTTAGCAATATTCCAGCAATATCACGGCGGGGGACACCAGAAATGGGCTTCACACATTGTACCCATGTCGGGAATCGAACCCGGGTCTTTGGCGTGACGAGCGAACGCTTTAACCACTAGGCTACCCGACCGCTCCTGTTATTATATGGACTCATATTAGCTGAGTTTACTAGACCAAGCAGAATATTGCTAGATTCAGGCTTCGGACTACTGGCTAAAGTCGCAGACTGTAAAGGGTACATGTCGATTAGGGGGCATGGATGGCCCAGCTATCTAATTCGCTGTGCAGAGTTGCGTCCCTTGCATGCTCGAGGGTTCAGTGAAGTGATAAACAACTAACACCTGCATCACTTCAAGCTTTCCTCCCACATTAATCTGACATGCCGCAATATATCGTGATTACTGTTAAAAGCAGCGTTAAACCCAACTCACTCACTCACATGTCGATCAGACTATCACACACTGCTGACCAAGGGAGTGACATGGATGAATTAGTCCATCCTCTGTAGTCAGCTATCTCTCAGTAAGATGATAAAATGGTGGCCTACACAGGGACACCAGGGGGGAGAACTCCGTCCTTTACACACAGCTCACACAATGACACACTATCTCATCCTGAGACTCAAATACCACAAAGCTAACAGCCCTCTATGTATGCTGTAAGACCATGTTGAGGTATGGTATTTGAACTTTGGGCATAACCCAGTTCAAGTTTGAATTGGTTTGTCAAAATGGCCACCAATCCCAGTATTATCCACACAGCATTCATTGTAGCCAGCCATTGGGGTGAATTCGGAAATTGGTGATTGGGTCAAAATTATAATCAGAAGCATCTCAGCCATGTAGTGACAAGTCATGCAATGGGTTATTTTGACCTCAGAATCCCTGCCCCGGGATATAGGCATAATTAAAACACATGATGGTGTGGACGCTGTTGTCCAGTACATACCTGCTGCGGCAGCGCTGCTGATCCTGACGCTGTGGTTGGAGGGGACAAATGGGAGGATGGAGGGGAGAGGCAACTTGGCCTTGGCTTCAATAGAGTACAGAAACTCTCCTACAGTCTCGTTGAGGAAAATCACGGAACACTGACGGTCCCCAACTGCGAATGGCAGGAAGTGAATTTCGACCTCTGCTGTTGCATGTGGCTCAAGGTACACAGTCTTCATGGGGCTGAAGAAGGCGCTGAGGGAGGAGGACGATCCTTCTGGAACACCAACATCCATACATCAAGGATAACAACAGGAATAGACAGCCATACATCAAGGACAACAGGAACAGACAGCCATACATGAAGGATAACAACAGGAACAGACAGCCATACATCAAGGATAACAGGAACAGACAGTCATACATCAAGGATAACAACAGGAACAGACAGCCATACATCAAGGATAACAGGAACAGACAGTCATACATCAAGGATAACAACAGGAACAGACAGCCATACATGAAGGATAACAACAGGAACAGACAGCCATACATCAAGGATAACAGGAACAGACAGCCATACATCAAGGAGAACTTGAACAGACAGCGACACATCAAGGATAACAACAGGAACAGACAGCCATACATCAAGGATAACAGGAACAGACAGCCATACATCAAGGATAACAGGAACAGACAGCCATACATCAAGGATAACAACAGGAACAGACAGCCATACATCAAGGATAACAGGAACAGACAGCCATACATCAAGGAAAACAACAGCGATACATCAAGGATAACAGGAACAGACAGTCATACATCAAGGATAACAGGAACAGACAGCCATACATCAAGGATAACAGGAACAGACAGTCATACATCAAGGATAACAGGAACAGACAGCCATACATCAAGGATAACAGGAACAGACAGTCATACATCAAGGATAACAACAGGAACAGACAGCCACACATCAAGGATAACAACAGGAACAGCCAGCCATACATCAAGGATAACAACAGGAACAGACAGCCATACATCAAGGATAACAACAGGAACAGACAGCCATACATCAAGGATAACAGGAACAGACAGCGATACGTTAAGGATAACAGGAACAGACAGTCATACGTCAAGGATAACACAGGAACATATAACCATATATCAGGGAGGTTGTTATGGTACAAGTCAGAGAAACAAGCCAACCTTTCTGTCCATCAATGATCTCTGCGGTCTCCCCAGGTCGGATAGGGGGTGAAGAGGGGGGTGTGTCGGGACGCTTCTGTCCATGGTTCACCTTGGACTTGATCACCTTCTTCTTCTTTTCCTTGGGTCGCATGAGGGCGGTCGGTTTACTGGGGTCCAGCGCCGCATCGTTGCTTGCCTCCACCAGGATGATGCGGAACTCAGCTCCTTCGTCAAATGGGTTGGTGACGTCTAGCAGGATGCGCTCTAGCTCATAACAGGGAGACTCCACCTTGATGGTGGACTGTAAAACAAGCAGGTTACTACAGCAAACTGTGGCTAGGGGACCACACTCAGCAATATTCCAGATATAGGACAGCAGCCTGTAAATAATTGAATCTGGGCCAGACAATCCAGTGATTGATATTATGAGCAACGATCCACTCAGTCGAGGTTGGTTTGCTGGTTTGTTGTTTAACACCGCACTCAGCAATATTCCAGCTATATGACGGCGGTCTGTAAATAATCGAGTCTGGACCAGACGATCCAGTGATTAATATCATGAGCATCGATCCACACAATTGGGATCGATGACATGCATCAACCAAGTCAGCGAGTCTGACCACCCAATCCCGTTAGTCGCCTTTTACGACAAGCATAGTCACCTTTTACGGCAAGCATGGGTTGCTGAAGACCTATTCTACCCCGGAATCTTCACGGGTCCACTCAGTCGAGGAATGAGGACATGCAATCAACCAAGTCACAGAGTATGTTCAAAATCGATCCATTATGTAGCCTCTCATGGCCAGCATTGGTTGCTGGGAACCTATTCTAACTTGGAATCCCTGTGGGGCGGCCATTATAGTAACTTGGTTATATCTTATTTTTCTTGTCACACGAGGTGAGTGAGTGAGTGAGTGAGTGAGTTTAGTTTTACACCGCTTTTGGTAATATTCCAACAATATCACAGTTGGGGGCACCAGAAATGGGCTTCACATATTGTACTCATGTCGGGAATCGAACCCGGGTGTTCGGCATGACAAGCAAAAGCTATAACCACAAGGCTACCCGACCGCCCCTGTCACACAAGGAAGCGAATCACCACAACATATTATATCTGACTTCATATATCTGATCATATATTGTCTCACACTATCACATCCTGGATACTTGGTCCAGTGGAGTTTTTATAGAGTAATGAGAATTCACATATGTACCGGTACAATGATGTGTTTTATTTCAGTTAACATGAAGTACAGGGCCTGAAGTGAGTGAGTGAGTGAGTGAGTGAGTGAGTGAGTGAGTGAGTGAGTGAGTATGGTTTTATGCCGCTTTTAGCAATATTGCAGCAATATCATGGCGGGTGACACCAGAAATAGGTATCACACATTGTATCCATGAGGAAAATCGAACTTAGGTTTTCGGCATGACGATTGAACCACTAGACTAAAAACAACAGTTCAAGCATTAAAAATGACCTCTCCTACTATAACACATGTATTTTCAACAAAACAACAGCGTTCACATCATGCATGCTTCCTGTGCACTGGCTGTGGCTAAGCAGTGTGAGGCAGGTGTTTCCCCAGGTATTGTGTAGCCTCCATGTGGATGGTACTGAGTGGCCCTAGGTAGCATGCTGTAGCAACTGTACACAACAAGACAAGGACAGTGGATGCAGTACAGTCAGTGCAGTAGTTTGGGGGTGTCTCTCTGCAGGACACACCCTCGTCCAGCTCATCAAGTGTGGCATGTTTAGTACTTCCCATCAACATGATCAGCATGTATAGCTACTGGGTGGACAGGCTGTATGCCATCATGTTGAAGATTGTCAGATTATCCAGTCGGTGATCTGGAGAAGACAATCCAGAAACTGACAGTTTGAGAATAAATAGAATTTCAATAGCCACCCTAAGCAACCAGTGACACTGACAGGGGAATTGTGACATGTATGGGTTATCAGGGACCTAGTGGCAACAGGAGACTTGTGACAAGTCTGGGTACTCAGGGACCTAGTGGCAACAGGGGACTTGTGACAAGTCTGGGTTATCAGGGACCTAGTGGCAACAGGGGACTTGTGACAAGTATGGGTTATCAGGGGACTTGTGGCAAGTCTGGGTTATCAGGGACCTAGTGGCAACAGGGGACTTGTGGCAAGTCTGGGTTATCAGGGACCTAGTGGCAACAGGAGACTTGTGACAAGTCTGGGTAATCAGGGACCTAGTGGCAACAGGGGACTTGTGACAAGTCTGGGTTATCAGGGACCTAGTGGCAACAGGGGACTTGTGGCAAGTCTGGGTTATCAGGGACCTAGTGGCAACAGGAGACTTGTGACATGTATGGGTTATCAGGGACCTAGTGGCAACAGGAGACTTGTGACAAGTCTGGGTAATCAGGGACCTAGTGGCAACAGGGGACTTGTGACAAGTCTGGGTTATCAGGGACCTAGTGGCAACAGGGGACTTGTGACAAGTCTGGGTTATCAGGGACCTAGTGGCAACAGGGGACTTGTGACAAGTCTGGGTTATCAGGGACCTAGTGGCAACAGGGGACTTGTGACAAGTCTGGGTTATCAGGGACCTAGTGGCAACAGGGGACTTGTGACAAGTCTGGGTTATCAGGGACCTAGTGGCAACAGGGGACTTGTGACAAGTATGGGTTATCAGGGGACTTGTGGCAAGTCTGGGTTATCAGGGACCTAGTGGCAACAGGGGACTTGTGACAAGTCTGGGTTATCAGGGACCTAGTGGCAACAGGGGACTTGTGACAAGTCTGGGTTATCAGGGACCTAGTGGCAACAGGAGACTTGTGACAAGTCTGGGTTATCAGGGACCTAGTGGCAACAGGGGACTTGTGACAAGTCTGGGTTATCAGGGGACTTGTGGCAAGTCTTGGTTATCAGGGACCTAGTGGCAACAGGAGACCTGTGACAAGTCTGGGTTATCAGGGACCTAGTGGCAACAGGGGACTTGTGACAAGTATGGGTTATCAGGGGACTTGTGGCAAGTCTGGGTTATCAGGGACCTAGTGGCAACAGGGGACTTGTGACAAGTCTGGGTTATCAGGGACCTAGTGGCAACAGGGGACTTGTGACAAGTCTGGGTTATCAGGGACCTAGTGGCAACAGGGGACTTGTGACAAGTCTGGGTTATCAGGGACCTATTGTTCTAATCATGGGTTATCAGAGACCTATAGCGCAAGGGTTAAGGGCAAAACCCATACAGAAGACAAACATGGGTACCTGGGGGCAGACACAGCCCCAAATCCGAGCTGCCCATTCAGGCAGCCAATGAAACACGGACAAAGATGACAGCTAGTGAGTGATTGTGTCCAGTGCACGTACAGCAGAAACACTGTCCCACTTACCTTTAGCCCGTCTCTGTCAGCAGAGGCAACAACAAACTCATTAAACCACAAACACAGCAATAAAACATGGGATGAGGCAGAATGTTAGTATCAACCCTAGCTCCTCTCAACAGCTGGGCATAGCATAGTGTCAGGTGAAAAACTGGACATTCATTTTGTCAAAATAACTCATTTTGTGTTGTTCGTAAAGGCTACTTTGTCAAGTTGGTGCCACTTGGAGTATGATGAATAAAACCGAGAAACATTTGAGGAGATTTGTCATGTATAGCAGTAAAGGCTGGTGTTTATCAGTTAGTTAAATATACACCATCTTCCAACCCTTACCATTTCTAGCCTACTTTTCAGTGTTAAAATAGACACTCTCAGAATTGGACTATCGCACATATCAAAAGTCCAATCAGAACATTTTCCAAAACCAGCATCTGGGTTCCGTGAAGCGAAGACAAATACTTTTCAAGTCTATCCAAGTTTTCAAGCAACTCCCCCAAGTACTTTAAGTACCTTTTATACATTTGAATTTTAACTCGAACGACTGAACACTTTTCCCAGTAACTAAGATGCAGTGCTATTTTTAGACCTACCATGCTAAGCATTTCATGTTACTGTAAAATCAGGACTGCTCAGTAGAGAAAAACATTTCAGAACGTATCAGACTGAAACTGAATGGTAATCCATGAATGCAGAAAAGGGACAAATAAAACTGTAAATAGATTGTCCCATGTGAGATAGACCTACTCAAAGACGTATATACATCTTTGACCAACTTGACTGCAAACACGTCATTTAAAAATTGACCTTTACTTTGTGTGAGTTCATTGGAGTATGAACCTTCATAGAGAGAGGGCCAAACTGTATGAACGTCGGAGCATTTCTCAATGTATACTAAAACGCTGAGACCAAGAATAAAGGTTCTAAATGATCAGAAAGAACGATTATGTATGTTTTCGTGCTATGGAATTCCCAGGGGTTTCCCCAGGAATGTGGAAGTAGTCCGTCAGTGTTGACGTCATTTCAAGAACACCATCTCGTGAAAAACGTATGAACGTCAAATTGTGTCGTTCATACACTTATGAACGTCAATTTCGCGGTCATGTGACCGACCTCTTGTCCAATGGAAAAGCTGTATATCGTGTAAACTTCAAATTAAAAAATTATAGCCCTATAACAGTCGTAACTCCAAAAGTTCATCATGTCCTAATGCCAGTCGTTGCGCTACAATAGCTTTGTGAAATAGGGCCAGGTACCACATGCACAAAGCTTCCTTAGTGCTACGACTGCTGAAGTCAGTGTTAGATCGCTTTGTGCAAGTGTGCCCTCAAAAGATGGAGGATTAGAGGCCCAGAGAAGTTAATTAATAACAGAACAGGAAAGCAACAGCAGCACTGGGTTAGTCGGAGTTAGTCAAACAAACCACAAGAGTAGCAAAACAAACCATATACCTCACAGTGTCTGGAGTTCTGTAAGCAGAGGCATTGGTACTACATCATGCATGCTCGTTAAAGATTAACAGCAAGATTAACAGCTACACCAACCACAAGTGTTAGCATTACGATTAACAGAATTATTGGCTAAAATCACTAAGCATGGAATTATGATAAAATAAGTCTAGAAACAGAACGAGTAAAACTGATGTATTTGAAAGATTAGATGAAGGGATGTACATTTTGAGAGAAAAACATAGAATATGCAATCTGGAATATGAAGTTTATACTGCATTCAAATTATATAATGATAATATGAAAAAATACGGAAATATTCAACAGCAAATGCTACATAAACATACCTTCGGTGTGATGTTATCAATTTGTGTTCGAAGGTTAAAGGTCAAGGTTGTTGCAGTGGCTGACCCCTGTCTGCGACCAACTAAGACAAGCACAGCTTCAGCTGGTCGCAGGAAGCAGCTGGTGAACTCTACAGCCATGGGAAAGGTGCTGCGGGATGGGACCGTGATGACGTCCCCCTTCGGGATACGGAAGTTGCGGGCATCCCTTCCTGCCACCAATACCTGGTACACCAAAGGCTTGCCACTTGGGTTGCTCAACTTCACCTGAACACAGAGGGGGTCAAGGTCACAGAGGGGTCATGGCTACAGAGAGGGTGAAGGTCACAAAGGGTCAAAAGCTAGCACAACAACCTGTTCCAGGGGTTTCCTGCTCAACAACGCACATCTTTCAATTTGTAGAAAACTTAACATGATTTTGAAACATAAAATCACAATGTACGAAATGTTTTAATGCATGTGGAAATGAAATAAACTCATTCTAATGGGCATGCTATGTTAATGTGCTGTAAAATAATGTTTGAGCTGATCAATACAATAGTGACATGCCATATCATATGTCGCTCTCAGCCAAAAAAGTACCTTACATAGAATGGTTATATTTACAATGATTACTCTGCCATCAGTTGGGAGGAAAATACCATCATCTGTTTGTTCAATAGATGTAGGGGGCGGTCGGGTAGCCTAGTGGTTAAAGCGTTCGCTCGTCACGCTGAAGACCCGGGTTCGATTCCCGACATGGGTACAATGTGTGAAGCCCATTTCTGGTGTCCCCCACCGTGATATTGCTGGAATATTGCTTAAAGCGGCGTAAAACCATACTGACTCACTCACTCAATAGATGTAGAGTTGACAAAGTTGATATCTAAACCTCCATTATGCATGTGATCATAAAAGATAGCTACACAATAAATCGCAAAGAACAATGAAGATTGAAGCATGCTTTATTTCACGATTTCTAAATATTCGAACTTGATGAAGTCGTAAATTGTACGACGTTATTTTTGAGAGGGAAGTGTGTTGTGAGTTGTTCCCCGTAGATGTAGCCGGGCTACACAGATAAACGCAATGGCCAAACGATCACATCCAAAAGTCGGAGAGATATGACAATAGGAAAAAAGGTACAGATAATTGATGTGAAAATTGTGAGAATATGCGGGAAATAGCAAACTTATCCCCCTGTTCATAAAATGGACATGTTCGACATTGCCGAGGTCGAAATTGTATTCAGGGAGTCATCATTATTTAAAAACGGGTAAATATTTTTAAAGCTTGTACATTTGATTAACATCCTTAAAGAAGCTGTACATAATGTTGATATCTCATATAAGAAAAAAATGACTTGTGGTCATTGTTTATCATACAACAAAACACTGAGAATAAACCACTCAGGGCTGTGCATCTCATGGTTTATTCTCCCTGCTGTGTTTTATTGTACAATAAACAACTTCCGCTCATCCTTGAAATGCTCTTCCGCAACCCATGGTTGTAGTAAGAAGCAGTTGATGGAATTGGGTTGACAGATTCGCTGACTTGGTTGATACATGTCATCGTATCTCAATTACATAGATCTAGAGCAATGCTCATGATGTCAGTTAGAGGTTTGTCAGGTCCAGCCTCAATTATTCTTTTTTTTTTCTTTTTTTTCTTTTATTGTTTTTAGAAAGATGCACCTGTTACATAAATGGGCTTCCGCCCAGGGTAGCAGAAAGCCCATGACATAAAGCACAACTTATCAGTACATCTTACTTTGTTGTTTTTTTACAGAAAATAACATACTTCTCACTCACACATTCACTCTTGTTTATATATCATATTGCAGTTTAGGCAAGTACATGGTCTCAAACATTAAAATCTTAAGTACAAAACTAAAATTAAATTGAAAGCTGCTCCTCATTTTCGAAAAGTTGATGATACAGCATCCAAGCACCGTAGAATTTCTGTTGATTACCTGTCTCCAGCCTCAATTATTTACACACCGCCATCATATAAAGCTTGAATATTGCTGAGTGCAGCGTTAAAGAAATAAAGGCAAAGGTTCACACAGCAACATCTGTTCTTTACTAGCTAGCTCCTTTCACTATGTCTCCAGCCATGACAACATTTAAACTATGTCTATTAAAAAAAGACCATCGTTTCTTTCTGCAACAGCCTGCAGCTGGCACATACATTGCCCCCCAGTTTACCTGTCTAGCGACCGTGGCGTGTAGACTGCCAGTGAAGTCCACGGTGGACTTGGGGAGGTACTGAGGCAGATGCTGGTACAGGTGCACACTCAGCAGCATCAGGGAGATGGGGTTTGGGTCCGTGATGTCGATAGCCTGGAAACAGAGGAAAATCATGATTCAGTGATCCCTCGCTATTGCGCCCTACTATTTATAGCTAACTCAGTTATAGCCCACTGTAATGGAGGGCTCCAAAGATTTACTTACATTTTTAATGAACTCAAGTTTTACACAGACACAATGTTTTTCCCCATCTCAAAAAACATTATCATCTGAGCATGTAACACCTGAAATACGAGTCCACAAACCTGAACTGAAGTATGCAATTAATCCCATTAGTATACTATCTGGTCTCCATCCTGGTTAAACCGCCCATCGTCTATAACGCTCATCAACTATTTGGACCCCAAAGGGAGCGGCATTGTGGTGAGGGATCACTGTACACTTGATACTACAGACTTAGACACTACACTACAATCTGACCATAAAGGACCTTCAGAAGAATGAAAATATCTTTGATAGTTTGTGAATATGTATTCAATAACCTTTGTACTTCTGTATCATCAAAGAGAATGTTCTCCTGCCATACAGTGACCCCTTTGTAAACTCTTGCAGACTGTTACTTCACATTTATATTTATATAAATAAATTGCAGGTGATTTCATAGCATTTGATGGCTTACCAAACAAATCTGTTCGGGAGTATGGTCCCATCAACCGAAAGTGAATTAGGCCACACCCACTAGCAGACTGCTGTTTCCTGATTGACTGATATTGGATCGCATTATTGCACTGAACGCTGTCACTGATTTTGTACAGTCTACATTTTTTATGTTAATGACTAAGTAAGCAGTTCATGAAAATCTGACTGTTGATTGATTTATAAGAATGAATTCTCAAATAACAAATGGTGCTGAGCTTGAGAAACAGCAACGATCTTGATGTAGAAAGAATTAAGCATATGCTGAGGTCCCCTCACCTGAATATCATAGTCAATCCCTGCATATCTCATGGCGTTGACGACCTTGAGGGCATTGTGCAGGCACTGCTCGGCGTTGGATGGGTGGGTGTACATGTCCTTCAGGTGGCTGGCAGTCTGGAACACAATACATTCAGCAGGTACATTCACCAGTACCCAACACCACAACAATACATTCAGCAGGTACATTGGAGCACTCCAAAACACCAGAATAATACATTCAGCAGTACCCAAGACATTCAGCAGGTTCTTTGGAACACTCCACAACACCTCAACAATACATTCACCAGAACACAACACATTCAGCAGGTTCATTGGAACACTCCACAACACCACAACAATACATTCACCAGAACACACCACATTCAGCAGGTTCTTTGGAGCACTCCACAACACAACAACAATACATTCACCAGTACACAACACATTCAGCAGGTTCTTTGGAACACTCCACAACACCACAACAATACATTCACCAGAACACAACACATTCAGCAGGTTCTTTGAAGCACTCCACAACACAACAACAATACATTCACCAGTACACAACACATTCAGCAGGTTCTTTGGAACACTCCACAACACCACAACAATGCATTCACCTGTACCCAAGACATTCATTGTACAACACCACAAAAATACATTCACCAGAACCCAAGACATTCAGCAGGTTCTTTGGAACACTCCACAACACCACAACAATGCGTTCACCAGTACCCTAGACATTCAGCAGGTTCTTTCGAGTACTCCACAACACCACAACAATACATTTACCAGAACCCAAGACATTCAGCAGGTTCTTTGGAACACTCCACAACACCACAACAATGCATTCACCAGTACCCAAGACATTCATTGGAGCACTCCAAAACACCACAACAATACATTCACCAGTACCCAAGACATTCATTGGAACACTCCACAACACCACAACAATACGTTCACCATTACCCAAGACATTCATTGGAGCACTCCAAAACACCACAACAATACATTCACCAGTACCCAAGACATTCATTGGAACACTCCACAACACCACAACAATGCATTCACCAGTACACAAGACATTCAGCAGGTACATTCGAACACTCCACAACACCACAACAATACATTGGCCAGTCCCCAAAACATCCTGAACGATTCCCAGGGCCAGGAACATGGAAACACAGGTTTCCATTGCAAACAAGCAGTGTTTTGTTATCTGTCTCACTTGCATAGGACGCTATTTTTACTTTTCCCTGGCAATGCGTACAAGCTTACACAATCTTACATTCAGTTAGAACCTGAAGTTTAAACCTCTCATGTATTTCCCATCACAGTATACCAACGTGACTATATACGTATCAGAAGTATAACATATTATCAAAACACACAAAAGGACAAGGTACGATAAGGGCTCTTCTTGACCCAAGGAACATATATATATGAAGGATAGCTTCATAAATCATTATGAAAGTTATCAGATGTGTTTGTATGAATTATAACTTGGCTCATATCAACAACTGCAGTTTTGCAGCTTATAACAATCCTAAATGCATTGTAAGGCTGAAATCTTTCAAACTGTTTTAGAGGCTTAAGTGGTAAGTGTTTTCCTAATACTTGAACATGAGCAAGTCTTTACTCAAGATGATTTTCATAGATGTAGCTAACTGTAAGAACACATGGGAGAACTTCATCTTGGTTCACCGACTTACACTGTATTTACTGTGGGCCCAAAAGGTAACTTATCCAAACTCATCCTTTAATCATAGTTTTGAGTAAGGAATGGAATTTTGTGTTCACAAATACATCTAATTAAAAAAAAATATGTTTGTGTGGCTTTGTTCCATAGATTTAGATTTACAGAAACAGGCTGATGGTTCCATTGTGGAAGCAATCTCGAATAGCTCATGACACGGTGAGGGGTGAGGGGCGAGGAGCAAGGGACGAGGGGTGATGGATAAGGGGTGAGGGGTGATGGATGAGGGGTGAGGGGTGAGGGATGAGGTGTGAGGGACGAGGGGCAAGGGACGAGGGGTGATGGATGAGGGGCGAGGGGTGAGGGACGAGGGGCAAGGGACGAGGGGTGATGGATGAGGTGTGAGGGATGAGGGGTGAGGGACGAGGGGCAAGCAACGAGGGGTGATGGATGAGGTGTGAGGGATGATGGGTGAGGGACGAGGGGCAAGGGACGAGGGGTGATGGATGAGGTGTGAGGGATGATGGGTGAGGGACGAGGGCCAAGTGACGAAAGGGTGATGGATGAGGTGTGAGGGATGATGGGTGAGGGACGAGGGGCAAGGGACGAGGGGTGATGGATGAGGTGTGAGGGATGAGGGGTGAGGGACGAGGGCCAAGTGACGAAAGGGTGATGGATGAGGTGTGAGGGATGATGGGTGAGGGACGAGGGGCAAGGGACGAGGAGTGATGGATGAGGTGTGAGGGATGAGGTGTGAGGGATGAGGGACGAGGGGTGAGGGACGAGGGGTGAGGGGCGAGGGGTGATGGATGAGGTGTGAGGGATGTTGGGTGAGGGACGAGGGGCAAGGGAAGAGGGGTGATGGATGAGGTGTGAGGGATGAGGGGTGAGGGACGAGGGGCATGGGGAGAGATCATTAACTGTATTATCTGATGTCAGGTTGACATTTACAATAAAATACATGCACCTCGCAGCCAGGAAACTGCAAGCTTTAAAAGATGACAAAACAGAAAGAGAACATGAGCTCCAAACACTGCCACAGCACTGTACACACTTACCAGGAAGGGCATGTGAGCTCCCAACACTGCACCAAACACCAACCCATCCAGAAGGTCAAAGTCATAGTTGACAATCCATCGAGAAGATGGGACCCCACCTTCAATTGAGGGGAAACAAGGCAGATAAAAACAACATAAAACATATTCATTAAAGAAAGGGCTTTCATTTTGGTTAAGTCAACTACAAGACACAAAATCATTATCAAACATAATCTGATCTTACCACCTTAATAGACACACTTCTTTGAGAGGCATTTGGAAGTTAGCGCACTAAGTTTGTTTTTTGTTTGTTTGTTTGTTGTTTAATGCCACACTCGGAAATATTCCAGCCATATGACGGTGGAGTGGACCAGGCAACCCAGTGATTGACATCATGAGCATCGTTCTAGATCTATGTAATTGGGATACGATGACATGCTTCAACCAAGTCAGCGAGCCTGACCACCCGATCCTGTTAGTCGCCTTTTACAGCAAGAATGGGTCGCTGAAGACCTATTCTACCCCGGATCTTCATGGGTTTGGAGTACTAAGAAAGGATAAGATATATGATGAACAACTTTTTTATTAATAAAGAAGCTGTAATTGTGATAAAGAAATTGTTCATCCATACATCTTATCCTTACTTAGTAGACACAGTCTTTTCATATTTCACTTCCCCTATGTCGGGTCAACTCACCATTGGGGCAGTTCTCCCACACTGTGTGCCTGTAGTGTTCAAAGTGGTGGTTGAGCCAGGAGAGTACGATGCGCTCAGAAACACAGTAGACGTTGCTGGACAGAGGGTCGGGGTTGATACTTGGCAGGGCCACGTTGCGGTCTGGAGAGGCCATGGTCTTCAGTGTGCGAGGCGTAATCTTCGCCAGAACCAGGGACTGCAAGTGAGACAGGAATGTCATATGGATCTACTTCATGAGGATCTTCCCCTGTCCAGAACCCCTATGTACATCAGCACTTGATAATCGGTGTTTGTGATAAGGATCGAGACACTAGGTGTTGAAAGTAGAAAGTAGGCATAATACTGTGAATTCTCGACACCCTTTCATTTCCCATAGGGATAGAAATAAACGAGTACGTAAATATCGTATGTCCACTGGGACAAATATCACATCACGCACACCAGTCTATTGTTCCAGTCATTATTGTTGATGTCATAGCTGACATTTGTTGACATCACACGACAATTGTGGTTTTCAAGACGCCAGTCGTCGTTCGTGCATTTTTCTAAAGTGGAGCTCAAAAGGATTAAGAAATAATGGATAAAAGAGAAATTATTACACTTGTATGTATGTCATTCTGATTTTTTGAAACTTGTGAAAGAATTCATGTTTTACCCTTGCTTTTGCTCGGAAAATACAAGAGTTCTGAGACTTGTTTTGTAAAATTAATATGACAAATATGCTCGTAAAATAATCACTATGTATTAACCACACATGGAGACCATCATGACAACACTGTAGAAATCATCATTAATGGGTAATTGAATGACTACAGCCACGATCTGAATCAGTAAAGTTATTGTAGCATGTAAGACTATCGACAACCGCCATGCAGCCTCCGACTCACCTTGTATATCTGCAGCAGTATGTCCGTCCATGCTCTCTTGGACACAGCTTCGAACACGTCCTCCTCCAGCTCTTCCTCATTGTCACGGATACGGCCAGCCTCCTCGGTCATCCCCTGGTTCACCAGCTCCATCTTGAGCTGCTGCTGAAGACGCTTCCACAGACTGTAGTCACGTGGTTCCATCAGATGCTCCGGCCTGATCGCAGCTACACAGGCTCCCTGACACCTGCGCAAACAAGCAAGAAAATCTATTACACAACAGATTAATTGATGAATTACCTGAGAAAATGTATATGTAGAATAGCAATGTCTTACCTGATTAAGTGAACAGGTAGATTCAATAACGATTACCTCAGGAAATGACTTACCTGAGGAAGTGGACAGGTAGATTCAACAATGACTTACCTGACAAAGTAAACAGGTAGATTTAACAATGATTTACCTGAGGAAGTGGACAGGTAGATTTAACAATGACTTACCTGAGGAAGTGGACAGGTAGATTAAACAACTACCTCAGGAAATGACTTACCTGAGGAAGTGAACAGGTAGATTCAACAATGACTTCCCTGAGGAAGTGAACAGGTAGATTTAACAATGACTTACCTGAACAAGTGGACAGGTAGATTTAACAATGATTACCTCATCAATGACTTACCTGAGGAAGGTGAGAAGTGTTGAGTGTTGCCAGTAGATCTGTTTGACCCTCTCTAGGGGGTCAGCAGGGAGGGAGGAGTTAAGGGGGATCCCTGGGACAGGACGCCCACTTAGATGGCTGATCATGTCGTAGATGGTCTTGAAGTCCTTTTTGAGATTGTTGGTGTCCCAGCCACCAGACTTCGGACCCTTGCCCCCCTCTTCCTCCGCTGGTTTGCGGGAGATGGCCCTACAACACAGACAGATATTATATATGCCGTGTCATCACAGATCAAAGCTTTGTTCAGTTCACAGGGCGAGACCAGTGATGCTCAGAGAGATACAGACAAATATTGTATATACAGTGTAATACTATACCACGTGTAATTCATGGAGACATGGTTCCACACATACCGAATGTAAATTATGCAAGACATGATTCGACACATGTACCTCACGGAGAAATATGTTTGACATATACCACATGTAATTCATGGAGAAATATGTTTGACATATACCACATGTAATTCATGGAGAAATATGTTTGACACATACCACATGTAATTCAAGGAGAAATATGTTTGACACATACCACATGTAATTCATGGAGAAATATGTTTGACATATACCACATGTAATTCATGGAGAAATATGTTTGACATATACCACATGTAATTCATGGAGAAATATGTTTGACACATACCACATGTAATTCAAGGAGAAATATGTTTGACACATACCACATGTAATTCATGGAGAAATATGTTTGACATATACCACATGTAATTCATGGAGAAATATGTTTGACACATACCACATGTAATTCATGGAGAAATATGTTCGACAGATATCCAATGTACTTCACGGAGAAATATGTTTGACATATACCACATATATTCATGGAGAAATATGTTTGACACATACCACATGTAATTCATGGAGAAATATGTTTGACATATACCACATGTAATTCATGGAGAAATTTGTTTGACACATACCACATGTAATTCAAGGAGAAAACATATACCACATGTAATTCGTGGAGAAATAGTTTCGACATATTACATTCATTCAAAAGAAATATGTTCAAACATACATGTAATTCAAATGGCAAATTAGTTTTGTCACCACCATTACCTCTAATTTAAAGTCTATCAGTTAAAGCTATAAAGAGTAACTATATTATGCATTTGTTCCTGTAAATAAGTTGAGAGCAGAGAATACTACAGAATTACTATCTATAGGCCCCTGCTAACTGGTGTGAGTTTGTCAGTAATATGATGCATCTTTGTTAGTTACTGTCTCCGATAAGTAAATGTCAATATGGCAACATGCTAACATAAAGTGCATGAAATATTGTTAACACAGATCTGAACCATCATCTTCTACCATCAGAAGGTAGTGTAATCAGGGCAATGTTAACACAGATCTGAACCATCATCTTCTACCCTCAGATTGTAGTGTAATCAGGGCAATGTTAACACAGATTTGAACCATCATCTTCTACCATCAGATTGTAGTGTAATCAGGGCAATGTTAACACAGATCTGAACCATCATCGTCTACCATCAGATTGTAGTGTAATCAGGGCAATGTTAACACAGATCTGAACCATCATCTTCTACCATCAGATTGTAGTGTAATCAGGGCAATGTTAACACAGATTTGAACCATCATCTTCTACCCTCAGATTGTAGTGTAATCAGGGCAATGTTAACACAGATCTGAACCATCATCGTCTACCATCAGATTGTAGTGTAATCAGGGCAATGTTAACACAGATCTGAACCATCATCTTCTACCCTCAGATTGTAGTGTAATCAGGGCAATGTTAACACAGATTTGAACCATCATCTTCTACCATCAGATTGTAGTGTAATCAGGGCAATGTTAACACAGATCTGAACCATCATCTTCTACCATCAGATTGTAGTGTCATCAGGGCAATGTTAACACAGATCTGAACCATCATCTTCTACCATCAGATTGTAGTGTCATCAGGGCAATGTTAACACAGATCTGAACCATCATCTTCTACCATCAGAAGGTAGTGTAATCAGGGCAATGTTAACACAGATCTGAACCATCATCTTCTACCATCAGATTGTAGTGTAATCAGGGCAATGTTAACACAGATTTGAACCATCATCTTCTACCATCAGATTGTAGTGTAATCAGGGCAATGTTAACACAGATCTGAACCATCATCTTCTACCATCAGAAGGTAGTGTAATCAGGGCAATGTTAACACAGATTTGAACCATCATCTTCTACCATCAGAAGGTAGTGTAATCAGGGCAATGTTAACACAGATCTGAACCATCATCTTCTACCATCAGATTGTAGTGTCATCAGGGCAATGTTAACACAGATCTGAACCATCATCGTCTACCATCAGATTGTAGTGTCATCAGGGCAATGTTAACACAGATCTGAACCATCATCTTCTACCATCAGATTGTAGTGTCATCAGGGCAATGTTAACACAGATCTGAACCATCATCTTCTACCATCAGAAGGTAGTGTAATCAGGGCAATGTTAACACAGATCTGAACCATCATCTTCTACCCTCAGATTGAACTGTAATCAGGGCAATGTTAACATGGATCTGAACCATCATCTTCTACCCTCAGATTGAACTGTAATCAGGGCAATGCTAACACAGATCTGACCCATCATCTTCTACCATCAGATTGTAGTGTAATCAGGGCAATGTTAACACAGATCTGAACCATCATCTTCTACCATCAGATTGTAGTGTAATCAGGGCAATGTTAACACAGATCTGAACCATCATCTTCTACCATCAGATTGTAGTGTAATCAGGGCAATGTTAACACAGATCTGAACCATCATCGTCTACACTCTGATTGAACTGTAATCAGGGCAATGCTAACACAGATCTGACCCATCATCTTCTACCATCAGATTGTAGTGTAATCAGGGCAATGTTAACACAGATCTGAACCATCATCTTCTACCATCAGATTGTAGTGTCATCAGGGCAATGTTAACACGGATCTGAACCATCATCTTCTACCATCAGATTGAACTGTAATCAGGGCAATGTTAACACAGATCTGAACCATCATCTTCTACCATCAGATTGTAGTGTCATCAGGGCAATGTTAACACAGATCTGAACCATCATCGTCTACCATCAGATTGTAGTGTAATCAGGGCAATGTTAACACAGATCTGAACCATCATCTTCTACCCTCAGATTGAACTGTAATCAGGGCAATGTTAACACAGATCTGAACCATCATCTTCTACCATCAGATTGTAGTGTAATCAGGGCAATATTAACACAGATCTGACCCATCATCTTCTACACTCAGATTGTAGTGTAATCAGGGCAATGTTAACACAGATCTGAACCATCATCTTCTACCCTCAGATTGAACTGTAATCAGGGCAATGCTAACACAGATCTGACCCATCATCTTCTACCCTCAGATTGTAGTGTAATCAGGGCAATGTTAACACAGATCTGAACCATCATCTTCTACCCTCAGATTGTAGTGTAATCAGGGGAAGTTTAAGTTACACAGATCTGAACCATCATCTTCTACCCTCAGATTGTAGTGTCATCAGGGAAATGTTAACACAGATCTGAACCATCATCTTCTACCATCAGATTGTAGTGTCATCAGGGCAATGTTAACACAGATCTGACCCATCATCTTCTACCCTCAGATTGTAGTGTAATCAGGGCAATGTTAACACAGATCTGAACCATCATCTTCTACCATCAGATTGTAGTGTCATCAGGGAAATGTTAACACAGATCTGAACCATCATCTTCTACCATCAGATTGTAGTGTCACCAGGGCAATGTTAACACAGATCTGAACCATCATCTTCTACCCTCAGATTGTAGTGTCATCAGGGCAATGATAACACAGATCTGAACCATCATCTTCTACCATCAGATTGTTGTGTAATCAGGGCAATGTTAACACAGATCTGAACCATCATCTTCTACCATCAGATTGAACTGTAATCAGGGCAATGTTAACACAGATTTGAACCATCATCTTCTACCATCAGATTGTAGTGTAATCAGGGCAATGTTAACACAGATTTGAACCATCATCGTCTACCCTCAGATTGTAGTGTAATCAGGGCAATGTTAACACAGATCTGAACCATCATCTTCTACCATCAGATTGTAGTGTAATCAGGGCAATGTTAACACAGATCTGAACCATCATCGTCTTCCATCAGATTGTAGTGTAATCAGGGCAATGTTAACACAGATCTGAACCATCATCTTCTACACTCAGATTGTAGTGTCATCAGGGCAATGTTAACACAGATCTGAACCATCATCGTCTACCCTCAGATTGTAGTGTAATCAGGGCAATGTTAACACAGATCTGAACCATCATCTTCTACCCTAAGATTGTAGTGTAATCAGGGCAATGTTAACATAGATCTGACCCATCATCTTCTACACTCAGATTGTAGTGTAATCAGGCAAAAAACAAAATGTAACAAACTGTATTTTCTAAAATATTCAAACACGTCTTCACTGAGGGTTGATGAGAAAGATAAGGATTGGGCTGAGGTAGGTATGTAAGCTTGTGATAGGACACTGTGCACGGAATATCAGCGCATGACCCTATTGTTTGGATGGTGTCCATGGTGATCCTGGGATGTGTTCGGCGTGACGAGAGAACGCTTTAACCATGAGGCTACCCGACCGCCCACATAAGGATCAAAAGATGAAGGAAGTAATGTATAGTGTGAGAAGGGATATGGTTGATATTAAAATGAAATTATAATGATTATGATTATGATGGTTATTATGATTATGATTATGATTATTATTATTGGCTGAATCTACATGTCTCTCTGAGTTAGGAAGAACTACTGATGGTATACAGACAGTCTATGTCAACTACATCATCTAGACTCTAGATCCTTCACTTACATGGAAGAACGTGGACGTTCATCTCTGAAACAAATCAGCAGACACTCAAATAATGATTTGTCTTTTCTTGCTCCTTTAAAAATATGTTGTGATGTACCTACTCTGGGAGAGATTGATGATGCTTTGTACTAACACTCAGAGAGACTCTGGTATTGCTTTGTACTTACACTCAGTGAGACTCTGGTATTGCTTTGTACTTACACTCAGAGAGACTCTGGTATTGCTTTGTACTTACACTCAGAGAGACTCTGGTATTGCTTTGTACTTACACTCAGAGAGACTCTGGTATTGCTTTGTACTTACACTCAGAGAGACACTGGTATTGCTTTGTACTTACACTCAGAGAGACTCTGGTAGTGCTTTGTACTAACACTCAGAGAGACTCTGGTAGTGCTTTGTACTTACACTCAGAGAGACTCTGGTATTGCTTTGTACTTACACTCGGAGAGACTCTGGTAGTGCTTTGTACTTACACTCAGAGAGACTCTGGTATTCCTTTGTACTTACACTCAGAGAGACTCTGGTAGTGCTTTGTACTAACACTCAGAGAGACACTGGTATTGCTTTGTACTTACACTCAGAGAGTATCTGGTAGTGCTTTGTACTAACACTCAGAGAGACACTGGTATTGCTTTGTACTTACACTTGGAGAGACTCTGGTAGTGCTTTGTACTTACCCTCAGAAAGACTCTGGTAGTGTTTTGTACTTACACTCGGAGAGACTCTGATATTGCTTTGTACTAACACTTGGAGAGACTCTGGTATTGCTTTGTACTTACACTCAGAGAGACTCTGGTAGTGCTTTGTACTTACACTTGGAGAGACTCTGATATTGCTTTGTACTTACACTTGGAGAGACTCTGATATTGCTTTGTATTTACGCTCGGAGAGACTCTGGTAGTGCTTTGTACTTACACTCAGAGAGACTCTGGTAGTGCTTTGTACATACATCCGGAGAGACTCTGGTAGTGCTTTGTACTTACACCCGTAGAGACTCTGGTATTGCTTTGTACTTACACCCGTAGAGACTCTGGTATTGCTTTGTACTTACACCCGGAGAGACTCTGGTAGTGCTTTGTACATACATCCGGAGAGACTCTGGTATTGCTTTGTACATACACTCGGAGAGACTCTGGTATTGCTTTGTACTTACACTCGGAGAGACTCTGGTATTGTGATGGGGAAAGGTCCCCCCGGCCATCCCATAGAGGAGAACCATCTCTGCACAGCAAACAGGACCTCCATGTGAAATATTCCCTCCTCAGTATCTTCATCAGGGAACATGGCCGACCCCAGAGATCGTGTAGCAAGACCAGCATTGATGCGGCAGTTGATGTCCGACCCAGACTGCGGCTTGTTCATGGCGCCATCACGAGGGTGAGGTGTGCTGTTGTCAGCTGAATCTGAAGCAGATAAATCCTAGTAACAGCTCTGAATGGTTCGGCAATGACTTAGGTGTGAAGGGTTTTCTGTAACCTGTAATCAAAGTACCCCGCCAGGACATGTACAGTAGTTGAACCAATCAGGACAGCCCTACCTGTGACGCTGTCGCTTGACTCGTAGCTTGAGGAGGAGATCTGGAAGTTGGAGCTGGTGGCGCTGGTGCTTGGGCGGCTGCTGGAGTGGTTGGGGGACTGACACGGCACCAGCACGGCCTCACCTGCACTCAGAGTGTCCTTGGAGCCTAACAGCTTATGACCCTTGGGGGAGGAGCCCTGCACACAGAGGATGGTCAGTTAATCTAATGATGGGAACAACGAAGGTGACGAAAGAACGAACGAATGAACGAACGAACGAACGAACGAACGAACGAACGAACGAACGAACGAACGAATGAACGAACGAACGGATGGACGGACGGACAGACGACTGAACGGACAGACGGACAGGCAGATGGACGGACAAACGAACGGACGAAAAAATATTTAATGGTAAAATACATGAACTACACTGATGGGTTAGTTGATTCAAGGTCATATAAAACTGCAAACCGTGATCTAAACCAATTAGTAACATACTTGCAATTTTATGTGTTTTATAATCCTCTAAACTCACAAACAGTAGGAAGCTGGGAAAGTCTTAATGCAGCATTCTGCACAAGAACATTCTACACAAGAAGCACCCATGTGACGAATTAACCTGGATTTTCTATGAGTCAGTGAGTTGGGTTTAACACCACTTTAACAGTATTTCAGTTATATCACGGTGTATCGACTTGATGTTGGTAACAAGCCTGAAGCGATGCAGGTCCAAGATGTTTACCACTTTGGTGAAACCCATGAGCACAGTTGTGGTGCCGACAAACCAAGTAACATAATTTGGGACTCGAACCCACAATCATAGGCTTCTGGTATGCGCAAGGGATGCAACTCTGCACAGTTGAAATTGCGGCATTAAAGACAACTGGGCAACCCATGCCCCCTGATTTTCTACAATACAGCCAGGCTTCCTTCTATCTGTGACTCTCTTTAATTCATACACTTTAAAGAGGGACTAGGCTTGGGCTGACTGTCCTTGATTTGATTTGATTTATTTGCTTTGTCTGCTGAATCCATCTATTAGATGTATATCAATCTGGAAGTTAATTATTGCCCAAATTACGCAGACACAGTGTCTCGGTTTCAGGCACTTATAACCCGATCAGGGCCCACTTGCACAAAGCGATCTTAGCGCTAAGACTATTGTAAGCCTATGTTAAAGTATGGGAGTTACGATCATCTTAGCGCTAAGATCGCTTTGTGCAAGTGGGTTCTGGACCTTGACTGTGAATGGGTTATGAAGCAGAGGCCGTACAGCATAGTCCCTTTTTAAAGCTAGAGAAGATTGAAGTACATTTTCACAGACTATCTGATGGTCACTGCGATGGAGAGCCAGGAATGGGTAGCAGGTCAGCAGGCAGTTGTCCGACGATGCGGTCACCATCAGGGAAAATCTGGAAATCAAGGTGAAGAAGGTCACACACGAGATGAAGACACAAAGTCATGTGACATGTAGCATATTGGCACTGACTAGTCCTACCACAGAGCATGTTCATCACATTGAGCATAGCTAGCCATTACTACAAGAAGGTGGGTGTGAGTTTAACGCCGCTTTAAACAGTACTCCAGTTATATCGCTGCGTGTCAGCCTAATGTGGGAGGAAAGCCTGAAGTGATGCAGGTCTCAGATGTTTACCACTTCGGTGAAACCCACGAGCATGGGTATGGTGCTGAAGAACCTAGAAACAATCGGGGCGAACTGGGATTCGAATCCATAATTATAGGTTTCTGGCGTGCCCAAGGGACGCAACTCTGTGCAGCGAATCGCGATGCCTTAGACGACTAGGCCACCCGTGTCCCCACTATAAGAAGGTAAATAACTCAGATAGTACAACTTAAATGATCAACTGCCTTACAATCAACTTTTAAATTGATACATTATTCTTCACGAACAACTGCATTTTGCAATTATGAAATATAGATGTGGCATTGATTATTGAAATATGCTATTTAAAACTTGTCTCCTACATTCTGGAAATGAGGCAGACATCCAGTAAGTTACCAATACTAATCAGTAAAACATTATGAGTTATCTCCCTTACATTCTGCCCTCTGTGTCCTTAAAGTTGATTGGCTGAGAAAAGGAGATCGGTTTGGGGCTGATGAAGGTGACCTTGCAGGGGATACAGCAGGGGTCAATCTGTCCCTCATCTCCAGCACAAGGCTTGATTTCTGGAGCAAGAGTTGAAAGTATATATGAAAGCAAAGGCATGCAACATACGACCCTTAAAGCATGAGTTTTAAACAAAACTGAAGTTAAGTTCAAAGGTCAAGTAAAGTCAACATAGCAATTTTGCAGGTTGTACTACTTAATCACACATGCCTGACCAAAATTAAAATAAAAAAACGACAACAGCGTAATACAGACAATACAAATAAAAAAAACGAAATTGTCCCCCGAATAAAAGAATTTGCCACTGCGGGAATTCTTGTAGGGATTAAAACGAGTTCCCAGTCAATGATTTTAACAATAGGACAGGTGCCAAGTCTGCCTGCTTCTGCCCATGATTTTTTTCTGTCCACAACTTAAGTCAATTTATGCCTTATTAGTAACAACAGTAAAGATGTCTTCAGTGAGGCTACCAACACCCTTTTGGTACACAGGAATCGGGGGTCTATTCAGAGGGTTTTCCCGATTTTCCAGACCCCTGGTTTTCAGGACTCAAACAGGACGTTTGTCATAAAAGAGCTAGTCAAAGATTGTTCATTGTTATCTTAATTCTTAACAATGTCAAGATCGAAGGTGCACCTGTAGCTTAAGGCCCAACCCAAAATAGTTTTGTTTTGCAAGCATGTGATTTCAGCACTTTCACTTTGACTTTTAAAAACATTCTACAAATATTAAGAATATTTCCCTCAAACTGACTAAATGCATCGAGGAAAATTTATACAAAATCGCAATAATTGTTTTCCTTTTACACAACCTTTAACACCTTTATTTGAATGATCAGTAGATTGTAGACAAAACTGTGACTGACCTTGACCTTGAGGGAAGTGGACAGTGAGAGGACTGATGCTGCTACCATCTTCACACTCCACCTCGGGGAGCTCGACACTCAGCGTGTCAGACCTGCACAGACACAAGGAAGACCAGCATTAGAAATGAAACATGTTAAAGGGCCTTGGGTCCTTCAGGTTAATTGCTTTAGTATTTAGATGTATGGAACCACTAAAACTCAGGGTTTTCATGTCCCCCTGACTTTCATTCTCAACTGTGAATACTCCAGACACACTGTACAGTTTGTACCCGGTAAACGTTTATCTCATCAAGTGACCTGAGTAAACATGTTATTTGACAAGGACAAATGTTCAGTTTATTATGTATTTTCTCACAGATCTTTATGATCTTACCGCGGAAACCATTGTCCTTGAAACAGACCGAAAACAGTTCCAACATAAAACTTTAATAACTTCAGTGAGATATCAAACATATTTAGGGAGATAAATACAGTAATTCATCACTAAGAACATAATTGAGAATTTTTTTTAAAGACTTGTCCAACCCTGGGTCTCGTTCCACAAAGTGATCTAAGTGCTAAGATGATTGTGAGTGAGTGAGTATGGTTTTTATGCTACTATTAGCAATATTCCAGAAATAACAGAAATGTGCTACACACAATGTACCCATGTGGGGAATCGAACCTGGGTCTAGGCTACCCCACTGCCCCTAAGATGATTGTAACTCCCATGCTTTAACATAGCCTTACTGCTAAGATCACTTTGTGGAACTGGGCTCAGAACATTTGTGAAGTCTTATTTTACAGTAACTTCTTTGAGTGGCATTTAGAAGTTGGTGTGATGAAGTAAGACGAGTTCTATGGATGAACAACTTCTTTATTACAATTAGTGCGACGTTTCGGTGTAGATCCTAACACCTTTATCAAGCAAGTGATTCTTGATAAAGGTGTTAGGATCTACACCGAAACGTCGCACTAATTGTAAAAAAGAAGTTGTTCATCCATAGAACTCGTCTTACTTATTTTACAGTACTTTGTTGACCACATCTAAAAACACATTTCCTACACAGTTGCAACAGTCCCAGTAGTAATTACTGAGATCACGTTGTATAACACTAACAGGTCACTGTGACAACCTACACTCGGTACTGCGAGCCCAGGATGTTGAATTCACAGGAGACTTCGGTGGTGAGGGGCACAGGGGTGAGGCAGATAGCCAGGGGGTCAAACCAGACCCGGGGCGCCTTCAGCTCCCCCAGAATGTGCAGGTACTGGTAGGGCTTGTCCCACAGCTCATCCAGGACCACCGGCACCAGGCACTCAAACTTGCCGGGTTGAGCTGCAAGACAGACAAACACTGAAACACAACTCATAGAGGACCACCGGCACCAGGCACTCAAACTTGCCGGGTTGAGCTGCAAGACAGACACTGAAACACAACTCATAGAGGACCACCAGCACCAGGCACTCAAACTTGCCGGGGTGAGCTGCAAGACAGACTATCAAAACAATACCATGGAATTGGGATTCAGAACTTTGTATTTCAATGTCAGGTACACACCAACATGAATAGAGTCCAAATCAAAGTTGTTGCCATGGAAAATGAAAAAATATAACACCCTAAATAGCAAAAGGCACCAGTTGACAACCTAGTTTTTGTGTTTGCAAAGTTTCATGAAAGAATACTTGTTAGTTTTAGTGACAAGGTCCGGACACACATACACATATGAAAAGAGTCAAAGTCAAACTTGTTGCCATGGAAACAGGAACAAATTAGCAAAAATAGTAATAGAGCCCTTCATGTCACTGGACACCCAGGACACACTGACCGGGACAGAAGTGGACAGAGATCTCCTGGGTCTGCCCCGGCTCCAACTCTCCCTCAATCCCCCGACTCGGCTTCTTCTGCAGCTGCAGGAACGGCACGCCAGAGGAGTGGGTGAACTTCAGCGCCCCATCCTCTAGGGCCTTCGTTGGCTTGGACAAGTCAAACGCCCACTTGAGGTTGCGAGGGCTGTTGTTGACTATGATGAGAGGCTATAACAAAATGACAACAATGTGCAACAGACATAAGCAAGGCAGAGACATCCCCCAGTGTTTATCTGCAGTGGGGGAGTACTGTAATCTGGGAGATCTAGGTTTCTACTTTAAGTGTAACGCTATTTTTCAGGGCATTATCATTTGCAGAAGCGTGAGGTCTTCCATTAACTGCCTGATGAAGGAAGGCAGTTGAAAAGACTGAGGGCTTCTGCAAATGATAATGCCCTGAAAAAGAGCGTTACTTTTATTATAGCTAAAATGGATGGAATTTGTTATCAAATAAAAAGAAACAACAATATCGGTTTTGAAACATTTACTGCAATCAACATGAATGTCACTGACCCACTTTTACAAATATGGAAATGTCATAGAACAAACCAGATGACGTCACTATTGAACATGACGTCACTTCTCCCTACCCTATGACGTCACCTAACAACGGGCGTGATAATGGCCCGTCGTCAAGCAATATGAGGGCATTATCAAGTTACAGTGGCCCACTGATTTCTGATAACATGCGGATGGTTTAATGATAATTCTATCCATTTTAGCTATAATGATAAATAACAAAGTCGTGGTATCATACAAATTTAGTTTTTGATTGATATTTAAAGAAAGGTAAGGATAAATGTAATGTTAAAATGACGAGGATTGCAGTAGCAGTGCCAGATTCAAACTCAGAGCACATGCCATATTTTAGTATCTCAAAGGATCAGAGTATAATCATATTCCCAACTTCCTGGGGAGTATACACCAAAATCAAAGTCTCCACTCTCCTCTGTATTTTCACCCAGAGTAAGGGTAACGACACATTCAGTGATTGAGTGAATACAGTACAAATTGTAAAATGTTTCCGGAGGTGAAACATTGAATGGAAATAATGTATTAGTAATGCTAGGAATATGTTTCAGACCCTTCCGATATAGACAAAAGTAGATGTGACCAGCCAACAAGTGCTACACACTGTTAGCGTTAGGTAGGACTGGTGGAAGTGGGAGCTGGCAGTTTCACACAGTTTTTCAATATGTTCGAAGTTGTGTGAATGTCGAGAAAACCAAGACCAAAGTCTGGAATATTATTATAGTGTGGGGAATGGAACTCTGACCCTTTGCATGATGAGCAAACGCTCTACCTACTGGCCTAAGCTGATGTAAGAGAAGTTGTCAGGCTAAAGTTTCTGTACACTCTAACTATCTCACCTTGACCCACACGTTAAGGGAAAACCTGTTTGTAGGAACACATGTTAACAGGACTAGGCATAGGCCCAGACCTAAAGGGGTTAATCTGGGCGGGTTCGTTATATCAATCAATTTAATATGATAAATTATACAGAAAATGGGTGGGGCCAAAAAAATAGTTAGTTATATCCGTCAGTTCGTTATAAGCATGTTCTTTGTAAATGTAGTTGACTGTATACTACTCAAAAGAAGTTAAAGAACACCTCATCGTTTCATATGAGTGAGTATGGCTTAACGCTGCTTTTAGCACTATTCCAGCAATATTCCAGCAATATCACGGCGGGGGACACCAGAAATGGGCTTCACACATTGTACCCATGTCGGGAATCAAACCCGGGTCCGGTGTGACGAGTGAATGCTTTAACCACTAGGCTACCCAACCACCCCTTGTTTCATATGACTATCAAGGCGCGTGAGTACAACCCTCCAACTGTGGGTGACTAACGTTTAAATCATTCCACTGAAACTTGTCATGCTGGCTGTACATGCATTGTTGTGTATTAATACATCTTATGATTAGTGGTGTATTAAATTATGGAACTAGTCATGTATCACAAGCAATCTCATTAAAATCAGATCTTAGTTCTCGCTACCGCTAAACAAAGATCTGAGGACATCCCATTATGGGTCACGTCAGACCGACCGTGCGCGAACTTTGACTGACTAATGGAATGACCAATCAGAAGGCAGCTTTCTTGTGCTTTACGGCACTAATTTCAAATTTAGCTCGGATCTTCAAGTGGTGAAATGTTAAAGTCCTTTATCATTCAAAACTGGCTCCCACAGGAGATATCGCTTGTGTAAGATCAAGCAATATCTACATTGTACATATCGCTGCAATGAAATTGCATCACAATGTTTTGCAGACCACAGTGACATCATTGGTTACAATGACATCACAATCAAATGACATCACTAATGGCTCTGCTACTGAAGCTGTAAGCAGTTCTTTTTACACATAAGACACTGCTTATTACTGTCTTCAAACTGAAAAATTGGGAAGAATAATGTTGGATGATAAATAAAATCTCACCCTCATGTCTCTTGATATCAAATATATCAACGCTCGTTGATAAAAATGGAAAAACTCCGAGGCTTGCTGAGGAATTTTTCCACTTTTATCCACTCGTGGTGATATATTTGATATCAAAAGACACACTGGTGAGATTCTCTATATCATGATGACGTGCTGTGAGAGATAACACAAGTGATTCAAGTGCATGATTAGTGTGGGGGAATGTGTCTTTATGCCATTGTCAGAATCACTAGAATGATGACCAGTAACTGAATCAAGTCTGACACAGGAATGGTAGAGAGGTGTAACTTTTGCACTGTCATTAAGTTATCTGACACAGCTACAAGTATCACCTGAATCTAAAGTTCTTATTAAAGAAGTGAAGTTGTATGCCCTTTTTACTATCGAACGACCCCATGTCTAGGTAGAAACTACCAATGGACAGCGCATTTGATCTCACCTCCAACCATTATTTAATCGACAGTTAAACAGGCATACAAATTCATTGTTTTAATCAGAACTTCAAACTCCTGTGAAAAGATTAGGATGTTATCATGTTTATTTTTCTTTAAGAATTTCTTTATAAAGAATTTTTTAAAATTTTTAAATGTTATATCCATTACATGTTAATGACTAAAGTAGAAGAGTAAAATAATATAACAATTATGTATGTCTAGGTTTTAATATTATCTATCAGCTGGTATCAGTGCTCATGCAAAAACATCAGTCAACAAACTAAAATCTGTGCTATAATATATACCTGGGCATGTTTCTGTGAAAAGAAATGAAAAAAAATAAGGACAAGGTAGCTAATATACATCTCCAACCTACTACATCTTCAGGCATAACTAGCTTATGCGTGAGTTTAGATCAAGGTCACTTTGAACTGTATTTCAGTTATATCACTGCATGTCAGACTAATATGGGAGGAAAGCCCGAAGAGATGCAGGTGTTTTACCACTTTGGTGAAACCCACAAGCACGGGTATGATGCTAACAAACCTAGAAACTTAATAGGGAGAACCTGACATTCGAACCCAGGCTCATAGGATCCTGACAAGCCTAAGGGACACAACTCTGCACAACAAATTATGGCATTTTGAGAAAGAAAAAAAACGTATTTCCAAATAATGATTTTAAATGAATAACTTATAATACATTGATGATTTTTTCACAATATTTTCATATTTTTGTCTGATTTGTTTGAGAGTGCAGATTTGGGAATGCTCATAATAAAATCAATAACAAAAATTGGATTGGCCTAAAAAACAATCAGCATAAAATAGAATAAAGCCATGTACAGCTGTATCAAGCCTGGTCCCTGTTTCACAAAGCGATCGTAGTGCTAAGATGATCGTAACTCCCATACTTTAACATAGATTTACGATAGTCGTAGCGCTATGATCGCTTTGTGGAACGGTACCCTAGCACTAAGTATCAGTGAAGAGAGTTTACCTTGGAGGCTCCGATGCCGGTATCCTTGTACATCTCATGCATGCTAGGGGGAAGGTAGAACTCTATCCTGTTCTGGGACAGCTGTAATGGCTGCCGCAGTGCCGTGGCAATGACATGTTTCCTGGGCGTGACAACCATAAACGGCTGGGGGCGGGGGTTGATGATGTGCTGTAGACTGTTCTTCTGTGAGGGGGCTGGGGTGGGAGGGAAGGGCGTGGGGGCAGGGGTGGGGGCACCCACGTGGTTGATGACACATGGCATCACAAAGTCGTACGCAGCAACCTGCAAGAGTGAGATACAGGTCAGGTATCTTTATGTTCATCACTTGGTTTACAGAGTAGGTGGTCATTGGTCAACATTAAATGGAAATAATAATCATGTTTTTTATGTTTTTACCACCCCCCCCCCAAAAGAATTGTTGATCATATGAAATATTATGTCAAAGATAAGTTAACAGGTTAACTTTATGACTTCATTGATCAACTTTTAATTTAGTTAACAGATAGCCTGAAGAAAGAAGAATGTTCTCAAAACTGTATTCAACAATTGTGGAATTTTGTGTAAATGTGATTAAAGACGATAGGTGAGTAGGCTGCTACCTTAGACACTTAGTCTCTGAAAATATATAATTTTGATAGAAACAAGCGACTATATATAAATTGAAAAGGAGCCCTAGTGAGATGGTAGATTCAGAGTCCGGGGAAAATCTAGACTTGCTATAGGGATATAACATTACATTAAGGGCTGTGTGAAAGGGAAAATAATATGGTGTAGGGACTGTGAGACAGTCTAGCTGCTACCTCTGAGGGCATGAAGGTTATCTCCCCTGGGACAGTCTCCTCCGGACCAAGCGTGACCGAGTACATCCCTTGGTTCATCAGCTGGTAGTTGTAGTCATCTGCATCGTCATACAATAGTTGATATCAAGAATAGTTACGTCATACAATAGTTGATATCAAGAATAGTTACGTCATACAATAGTTGATATCAAGAATAGTTATGTCATACAATAGTTGATATCGGGAATAGAAGTGTCATACAATAGTTGAAAGCAGGAATATTTACGTCATACAAAAGTTGATATCGGGAATAGTTATGTCATACAATAGTTGATATCAGGAATAGTTACGTCATACAATAGTTGATATCAGGAATGGAGGGGTCATACAATAGTTGATATCAGGAATAGTTACGTCATACAATAGTTGATATCAGGATAGTTACATCCTACAGTAGTTGATATCAGAATAGTCACATCCTACAATAGTTGATATCAGGAATAGTTACATGATACAATAGTTGATATCAGGAATAGTTATGTCATACAATAGTTGATATCAGGAATGGAAGGGTCTTACAATAGTTGATATCAGGAATAGTTATGTCATACAATAGTTGATATCAGGAATAGTTATGTCATACAATAGTTGATATCAGGAATAGCTATGTCATACAATAGTTGATATAAGGAAAGTTACATCCTACAGTAGTTGATATCAGGATAGTTACATCCTACAATAGTTGATATCAGAATAGTCACATCCTACAATAGTTGATATCAGGAATAGTTACATAATACAATAGTTGATATCAGGAATGGAAGGGTTATACAATAGTTGATATCAGGGCAGTTACATCCTACAATAGTTGATATCAGGATAGTTACATCCTACAATAGTTGATATCATCAGGATAGTTACATCCTACAATAGTTGATATCAGAATAGTCACATCATACAATAGTTGATATCAGGAATAGTTACATGATACAATAGTTGATATCAGGAATAGTTATGTCATACTATAGTTGATATCAGGAATGGAAGGGTCATACAATAGTTGATATCAGGAATAGTTACATCCTACAATAGTTGATATCGGAAAAGTTACATGATACAATAGTTGATATCAGGAATAGCTATGTCATACAATAGTTGATATCAGGGTAGTTACATCCTACAATCGTTGTTATCAGGATTGTTACTTCCTACAATAGTTGTATCATAGGTTAAGTCATGCAATTATCTATTTGTGATAATTTGAAACATTAATTGACTTGAAAAGAGTTTACAAGTAGAACATTAAGTTAAAAACATTTTGTAAGGCACTGTTTCATCTATTATAATTGAAAAGCTGTTCAATCCAGATGATACCACTCTAAGCATACGATGTGAAATTGACCAGATTAACAAATATCTAGATGTGCAACTCATACTCAGTCATACGTCAAAAGAGGTGAAGTGGTATTGCAGCTAAGGTTCAGTGTAATGACAAGCAGAATTTCACTGTTTATCTGTGAATCTGTGGCTGTTGTGTTTCACTGGTTAGGGTGACCTTGACACTGACCTTGAGTCTGGAACCCTGGGAAGGCCAGCGTGAAGTCCTTGAAGCGTGTCAGGTCGAACTCCATCTTTGCCTTGGTGACAGTCTACGACACCACCATACAACACAAACATAGTGGTGAATACCTCAGTCTATGACATCACAATACAACAAGCATAGATGTGCATATACCTCTGCCAGAAACACCAATGAAGAAAATGTCAGAGATGCTTCAGGTGTCACTTCGTATTAACTTAATCAAAAGCATCATTTGGGTAATGCTTTCTTCAAAATTCGAGTTTGTGAGTAAGCTTCACACCTGTCATATTGTTATGAGGTTACTATATTATTAGTGGTATGCAAGAAGGGCTACAAGAGTTATGCCCCTTTGCAAACAGCCAGTTTGTTCCATCTCACAGTGTAGAATGCATGATCATGTATCCTTAGTTACAGTATGTATATATATTCATCTTGATTGTGATGCAATGTGCATATGTTTTTAATGTTGTCATGGTAATGCCAGTAAGATGGAGAAGTCAATTGTGACTGAGGATTTAGTAAAAGATACCATGTTTTGAACTACAGTCACCGTTGTTGTTATTATTGATTAATGAGTTAAGACGAGGTGTGAAAACATCATAGCTGTGGACACTATGAAAGGGCTTTACACATTGTACTGGAGATTCGAACCTGTGTCTTCAGTATGAGGAGCAAACCCAGCACCTTTTACCCAGTCAAGAATAATACTTTTAGAAGCATTGAACCATCTGACCTTCCTTATTGATTACTTAGAACCAGATCATCCAAGCTATCCTGTGCCCAGTTAATCAGTCAAGTAAGTGAGTGAATGATGGTTTACGCCACAGTCAGAATCATTTCAGCTTTTTCCAAGCGGGCTGTAGATATCAAGTCTGGCAAACCTGTGGTCTACTGCATAAGCAACGATTCATGTCATTTATTCTTTTGTTATTTTAACACCAAACCTACCAACGTACCACCCATATGACAATAGCGAGTAAATAATCAAGTACGGACCAGACACTCCAGTAATTGATATTAAGAGCAACCACCCACACTCGCAGAGTACGATGACACAGTATCAACCAAGTCACCGATCCTAACCATCCGATCCATTAAGTCGCCTCTCACAAGAACCATAGGTTTCTGGGAACCAGTGGTAACCTGGTCTGCACTTGCTGCCCCATTGTACCGGGTCCAGTGTTACCTTGTTGAGCAGCTGGAACTGGATGGTGGACCCGGATCCACAGTACACGCCACCGAAGTTGAAGGAAGGCTGCAACACAGAAATCAAGCTGTAAACGGGATGCTTGCTATACTAATGGTATCTGGATCAATATAACAGTTGAATTAGATGATATGTCCGATACCTTGTTTGATCCCCAGCAGCAATATACAGAAGACACATAAACATCTGGTACTCTTGATCAAAGGAATTATTTTCGTCTATAGATACAACATGAATGTATGTATATGACGGGGGTCTGTAAATAATGGAGTCTGGACCAGACAATCCAGTGATTGACATCATGGGCATCATTCCACGCAATTGGGATATGATGACATGCATCAACCAAGTCAGCGAGCCTGACCACCCGATCCTGTTAGTCGTCTCTAACGACAAGCATACTCGCCTTTTACGGGCAAGTATGGGTTGCTGAAGACCTATTCACGGGTAGCTTCATGTATGCCACTTAAAGATGCAATAAATGTTTGCTACATAAAGCCACATTATCCATTTTCCAAAGCGTATCTCCAACTCCAAAAATATAGGCGTACCATGCTGATGTCGACACTCGGGGGCTCCACTGTCCCCCCCATCCTCAGGTCGATGGTCTTCCCCCCCTTGATGGCCAACTGGACGCGGGTGTCGAACTTGAGCACAGCGTCTGGGGTGAGGGATACTCTCAACTCGGCCGTTCCTCCGACGGGCACCACTCCATGGACCGGACTCACGGTGAGCCCGGGGAAAGGGTTGGGGTCCAGGACCTATACACGGACAATACAGAGTGAGATGGACAACTCACCCTAACACCGGACTATCGGTCAGCCGAGGAAAACATTGCATCAGGACTTCACACCTGTCATGGTTTTCAAGTTATGGCTACTTCCAGGGCCCTGTTTCACAAAGTGATCTTCACGCTAAGACTATGTTAAAGTATGGGATTTACAATCATCTTAGCACTAAGATAATTTATGTGGTATGGGATCTGGGCCAACTTGCACAAAGCGATCTAAACGTTAAGATAATCGTTTCTCCCATACTTTATCATAGGCTTATGATAGTCTTAGCGCTAAGATCGCTTTGTGCAGGTCTCATAAAACAAGCCATGGAAATAATATCCATCATTTTCACATACATCTGTTTGCTTCTCCTTCAATTAAATTATTCCTGAACACCTGCTTGCATGGTGAGATCCACGAGTGAGAGAATTACCTATGCGCTACAAGGAATTACAGTTGAATTAATTTTGTGACATTTATTTAACATTAATTTCAAATTTAATTCAGTCAGCACAGGTAATTTGTAATTCCATGCAGGTAATTTGTTGGAGAAACTAAAAATATGTGGGTTGATCTCAACATCAGCTGAGTCTATTGTTGGAATGACATCACATAAATTGTCATGACATCACAAAACAGTTGATGATGTCATCCTCAATGAACAATGGGCTAATAGGATGTCACGGTGCTACGGGTCTAATCACAAACAATTAAAATAATGGAACAATTATAATACTCAGTGGAAATTACTGAAAATAAGTTCACTATAACCATGCCCTGATGGGTAATATCACACTCTAATCAACATATCATATTCACAACCTGTTTTGGAGAGGTATGGAAGAATCTACATTGAATATATACAGTCAAGTCCCATTAATCTGACATGGCTGGTTGCATATGATTATATCGGATTAACGAGTATGTCGGATAAACGAAATTTAGTAGTACCAACGTTCATCGGTCATAGTTCGCGAAAGGTTCTTCTGACGTGACCTGTAATGGTATGTCATCTGCAATTTGAGAACTTGTATCTGATTTTAATGAGACTGAGGTAATCTAAGCATGTGATTAATCCTGTTTTCTTTATTCAAAGCATTAATTGTTTATTGTTAAGCAAAGTTTATCTCTGCAGCTTTGTAATATGCAACTACCAGTCGACTTGTCTCGCATCAAAACACTGGCTGTGTACTCGCGAGCAGATGACCACAGAGTACGCTGATTACTGTGTTGGATTAACAAGACCGATTAATGAGTGATTTCGCTAATCCGTTGCAAATTAGGTGTGTCGGAGTCGGAGTGCGAGACTGTCGGATTAACAGGTCTAAATAGCACTGATTTAATCGGTTCCCTTTATTAGTGTCGGATAAAGCCAACTGTCCGAATAACGAGTGTCGGATTAACGAGACTTGACTGTATAATCAGTGTAGATTCTTCCATATACATATTACTTGCCATAGTCTTGATTCTTTACAATTATCACAAATACTTTTGAAAATACTGGACTGAATTTATATGTTGTCTGTGCACTTGCGAGACAAAAATACATTACCGACTAGTGGCAAGAATCTGTTAACCTTGTGTGTGTGTGTGTTTATGTACATCGTTGTGACTTACCTGGAAGAAAGCATGGTTCTGGCCAGAATTATGTAGCAGAGCCGTTCTGGTGGTAGTCAGGTTTACTGGAACCTGGCCAAACATTATCCTTCGTTCCACAAATTGAACTGAGCTGGTGCCGAGCTGGAACGTAAACATGGCCATTATTCCAATGGCAAGGATTTAACTTTAGGCACGGATGTCTTCAAATGACAAGTTACTTGTACAGCAATGTAACATGTAGAGTAGGGCTGGGACGGGTAATTCAGGTACTCGGGTTGGGTAGGTACTGAGTAGGACCAGGGTACCCACAGGACTACCCGGACCAGGGGTTAGTCACGGGATATATAGTTTAATGACAAAATTATCTAAAATTCTATGGTTACACTATAAGTCACTAATGTTCCCATTTCTTTCTGACTATGCACCCATTCCTTCTAAATTTTACTTGTTTGAATAAAGATAAAACTTCATGCAGTAAACTTCAGTGTATGCATGACCAGATCGTTTTACATGTGTATCTAAATACAGTTTGCGAGGGCAACAGTCAAACGTTTCTCAATCGGACAGTTTGTACCTATCTCTTGATATCTACAGCGGGGTGTGGATACCTGGGTAGTAACTTTGGACTCATCCCAGCCTTAATGTAGGGCATACAAAACAAAGACATCAAAGAAACATTATATTACAAAACGCAGAGCTCCAGATAAGCTGCGTATCTGCGTAAATACGCATCAGAAATGCAGAAATATGCAGTCAAATAAAATCCAAGCATATCAAATACGCAGCGAACATTACAGATATGCTACAAAAATAAAACTTGTGCATATCATCAAAATATTGTGAAGTAACCCTGCGTATTCGATTAGCAAATCAGCAGGTTATTTTGAAATTATAAACGGACATTCCGTCAATCTTGCCAAACTCCACAATGACAGTTACATCATGATCATTTGCCATCACACTCTCTTGTGGAAGTATTGTGGTATTTTTGAGTCCTATAAAGCTCTCGAACCCACACGACACCAGTTTGCAGGGACTAGATGAATAGTGTTTTTAAATATTTAACTTAAATACCCACATTTGTAAAAACTAGTTGGTAACAGAAATTTGAATAGCCAGATAGAATTACTGATAACCAATGATTTTAAAATGCATGCGTAAAATACCCACAACACCAAAAGCTTATCTGGAGCTCTGCAAAATGGCTTCAAAAAGTGTTGTGTTGAGCATGAAGTGTCGCGTGTAGAATGTGGTGTTGAGTATTGAGCATAGTGTGCGAGAACTGGGTTTAGTGTGTTGAGCATAGAGCATACTGTGTTTCTTGGGCAGCATAGTGTATTGAGTGTGATGCTTGTAGAATGCAATGGCTGAGCATGAAGTGATGTGTGCTGCTGTCTACAAAGCGTGCACCTACCTGAGCCAGACATCGGAACTGTGATGGGTTGCCATTGAGGAGCATCAGTGTGAAGGAGCCATCCTCTGGAGCCATGAAGGAGGGATGCCACACAACCTCACAGTCAAGGTCACTGAAGGCATCCACCATACCTGAAACATTACACACAAACCTTGGTAATATGTCATCAGGGCTGGGACGGGTAACTCTGGTACTCGGGTCGGGTGGGTCCTGAGTAGGGCCCGGGTACCCACAGGACTACCCGGACCCGTGGTTAGTCATGTGATATATTGTTTAATGACAAAAATGAACTAAATTGGGTTACACTACAAGTCCCTTATGTTTGCATTTCTTTCTGACTATGCACCAATTCCTTCTGACTTTATATGTTTGAATAAAGATAAAACTTCAGTCAACTTCAGTGTATGCATGACCAGATCTAAATACATTTTGTCCAGGGCTACGGTCAAACTATTCCCAATCGGACATTTTGTACCTATCCCTTGAGACCTACAGTGGGTACACGGGTAGGGTTGGGTAATAGTGGGGTGGGTACCTGGGTAGTAAAATTTGGACTCGTCCCAGCCCTTATTGTCATAAAATGAAACACACATAGATCTATACATATTTATTAATATCAAATAGCTATGCGATAAATTGCAAAGAACAATGAAGAATGAAGTGCGGTTTATTTCACGATAAAACATTGTTCTATCATGATGTCATTTCTGGATATTCGAATATGAGCTTGCAACTTTATGAAGTCATATACTGGACGAGGTTACTTTTTGGAAAGAAGTGTCTTGTGAGTTGTTCCCCATATATGCAGAAAAACGAATTAACCAAACGATGGCATCCAAAATACAAATCGGTATTTCGAGAAAAGGTACAGACAATCAACATGAGAATTGTGAGATTATGTGGGAAATACTAAACATAACCAACCTGTTCATAAAATGGACTTGTCCGACATTGCCAAGGTTGGATTCTATTCAGGGAGTCATCATTTTTAAAATCAAGGTAACTATTTTTAAAGGTTGTACATTTTATCAACATCCTTAAAGAGGCTGTACATAATGTTGATATGTCATATAAGAAATAAACGGCTCATGGTCATTGTTAATCGTACAATAAAACATTGCAGGAGAATAAACGGAGAATAAACTAGGGGCGCAGCCCCAAGTGTTTTATTCTCCTTACAGTGTTTTATTGTACAATAAACAACTCCCATTTGTCACTAATTTCTTAATATATGCATTGTGTGTATATGTGTGAGTGAGTGAGTGAGTTGGGTTTAACGCCGCTTTTAACAGAATTCCAGTTATATCGCGGCGTGTCAGCTTAATGTGGGAGGAAAGCCAGAAGTGATGCAGGTCTCAGATGTTTACCACTTCGGTGAAACACACGAGCACGGGTATGGTGCTGACAAACCTAGAAACAAATCGGGCCGCACCGGGATTCGAACCCACAATCATAGGTTTCTGGCATGCCCAAGGGATGAAACTCTGCACAGCAAATTGCGGCACCTTACACGACTGGGCCACCCCTGCCCCCGTGTGTATATGTAACTGAGGTAAACCTACCTGTAGCTGGTCTGATGGAGAAAGCAGTGCCCTTCTCCCCTAGGTTTGGGGACCAGGTGAACTCTGCGGGGTAGTTGAGGGGATTGTGCAGGGTCACCACGCCACGGTAACCTAGGGAACCAGGTGAATCAACAATCAAACAACATCAACAAAGAAAGTTAACTTTAAAAGTTCTCCCGAGTATAGATAGTGAAGGTGGGCTAAAAGAAATACCACTTCCATCAGTTGGGTGCGATAAAATAACACCCTATACCCATGCAAGATGTCTTCAGCAAGACAGGTGAATGAAATCATGACCCAAACATATAGTGAGAAACTCAAGCAGAATTAAACATGAAACATTTCAACATGATCTGTCACCCCCCCTCCTGGAGGAGGGGGGTGGGGTGAGGTACAGTACCTGCATCAGCTGGCAGCCCGGGGGTGGGCTTGAGAAGCAGGTCCTCCGTGGAGAGCTGGAGGGTGACTGGCCCCACGTCGGCCACCACCGTCACATGGTGCTTGTAGAAGCCATTCACAGTGTACATCACTGACCTGACACACAGGCAAACACACAGGAGTTACATCTCTACAACATTGCTGAGCTACGGTTAATGCATGATTTGTATTGATCAGAAAGCCAAAAAATATGGAATATTGCTGAATGGGGTGTAAAACAACAAACCAAACCAAAAAACAGAATGAGGATTTTCTTTCGCAACATTTATGACATTTCTGTGGTTGGTTGGTTGGTTGGTTTAACGCCGCACCCAGCAGTATTCAAGCTATTTGACGGCGGTCTGTAAATAATCAAGTCTGGACCAGACAATCCAGTGATTAATATCATGAGCATCGATCCACGCAATTGGGATCGATGACATGCATCAACCAAGTCAGCGAGCCTGACCACCCGATCCCGTTGGTCATTGTCTCTTATGACAAGCATGGGTTGCTGAAGATCTATTCTACACCGGATTTTCACGGGTCGACATTTCTGTGGTCACAATTCATTCCAAGTGTTTCTCATAAAGAGAGCGGTGTTTTAGAGTAAAATGCAATCATCATTTTAATCAGAACCTCCGATTCCTATGCTATGACATACCTCTGAAACTTTCCTTTGGTGTTGGACTCGAAGAGGATGGGGATGGTGGCGCGAGACTTGGGTGGGACCACCTGGGAGAGAGGGCTGCTCTGCCGCAGCTCCCGACAGTCAATCTGCAAACATCATGTGTGATTACCAGTGTGATTATCATCAATAACAATACAGATGTCTGGAAAAGTGCACCTCATCCGTACATCACCTACAATGGCGCTCCTGTACCAGAGCGGATACACTCCAGTGGGATTCAGGAGCTGCCAGGCTGCCAAGTTGGATAAGTGTAATGCTCCAGATGTGAACATAAATCAGTATTAACATTCACAGTAGCACCAGGCCTCCTGATAGGCTGTGACAATGCTGTGACAAGGCTATGACAAGGTGAGGTGAAATTGGGTTTAACGTCGCGCCCAAGATTATTGCACTTATATAGCGACGTGCATGTACGTGTGTGTGTTTGTGTGGCTGCTTGTACTAGTCCAGACTGATGCCGATTTATAGTGCTAGCTCACTGAGATACCATGCCGCAGTTTAACATGAATACCCCACTCAGACACAGTATACTGACTCCGAGCCGACCAGTCCTTGTTTTAGCCCCTTAATGCCGAGCGCCAGACAGGGTAACAACAAGTACCATCTTTTAACGTCTTTTGGTATGACGCGGCCGGGGATTGAACCCCGGACCTTCCGCTCTCCGGGCGGACGCTCTACCACTAGACCACGGCTATGACAAGGCTGTGACATTGGTAATATACAGGACTCACATTTGTGGGTGATTTTTTATATGATGTAGTCATCAATATCAAAGCTGTATGATGGCATATTGTCTGACCAAACACAAAACAGCGGTCAATATTGCGGTCATAATATGAAAGGTCACAGCTGGAAGCTGCCCTAATTCTAATCACCCTACACTAATTCTACTAACACACAGGAGCCATTGTGTTGACTGGATCCTCAGTATAGCAACCCTAAAGACAGTGAGATGTGCATATGTCTGTCTTCAGCGTGTTTAATCCTATATGCCCTGCTGACTTTAAGCCTACCTCTGCTACCACGTGGATGTACTGGTCGAGGTTGTTGATGATGTTGAGCTCCTTCTGACTGTTGGATCTCAGACACACGCTGCTGAAGTCAATGGTTGGGGGGCCTGCAATCATGGGCAAACAACTCTGTTGATAACTCCAATCAAATAATCATTTTGGTTGTGTATAAGTACTGGAAAAAGAGTGAATTGGGTCTTACAAAAGTATGACTAAGCACTTGGGCCTTATATAACTAACAACTTCAGGCTTCTTTAACCAACCACTTGGGCCTTATATAACTAACAACTTCAGCCTTTTTTAACCAACCACTTGGGCCTTATATAACTAACAACTTCAGCCTTCCTTTACAAACCACTTGGGCCTTATATAACTAACAACTTCAGCCTTCTTTAACCAACCACTTGGGCCTTATATAACTAACAACTTCAGCCTTCCTTAACCAACCACTTGGGCCTCATATATAACTAACAACTTCAGCCTTTTTTATCCAACCACTTGGGCCTTATATAACTAACAACTTCAGCCTTCCTTAACCAACCACTTGGGCCTTATATAACTAACAACTTCAGCCTTTTTTAACCAACCACTTGGGCCTCATATAACTAACAACTTCAGCCTTCCTTTACAAACCACTTGGGCCTTATATAACTAACAACTTCAGCCTTCTTTAACCAACCACTTTGGCCTTATATAACTAACAACTTCAGCCTTCCTTAACCAACCACTTGGGCCTCATATATAACTAACAACTTCAGCCTTTTTTATCCAACCACTTGGGCCTTATATAACTAACAACTTCAGCCTTCCTTAACCAACCACTTGGGCCTCATATATAACTAACAACTTCAGCCTTCTTTAACCAACCACTTGGGCCTTATATAACTAACAACTTCAGCCTTCCTTAACCAACCACTTTGGCCTTATATAACTAACAACTTCAGCCTTCTTTAAGCAACCACTTGGGCCTTATATAACTAACAACTTCAGCCTTCTTTAACCAACCACTTGGGCCTTATATAACTAACAACTTCAGCCTTCTTTAACCAAGCGTTTTGGCCTTATATAACTAACAACTTCAGCCTTCTTTAATAATAATCAAACACAGGAGCCAGGCACTTGGGCCTTGCATAAATGTGCACTTGGGCCATGTATTACTATGACTTTGGGCCACATATACTTAGTACTTGGACCATGTATGCTAACTGTGCACATGACCATGTCTAACTGACCTATGATAAGTTGGTGCAACTGTTGTGGACTCAGCCACTTGCGACAGTCTGCCTTCTCTTGCTGGGTTGTCGGAACAGCGTTCAGGCCATCACGTACCTGGATCATAAACATCAAACTATCACAATCTATGACTTTATACAAAACATTTCACTTTGAATGCCATACTGAAGAATACTATAATACCAATGTGTTATGTACTGCCAGTCAGTGCTGTCTGGTTATACACAATCTCATTAAAATCAGATCTTAGTTCTCGCTATCGCTAAACAAAGATCTGAGGACATCCCATTACGGGTCACGTCAGAACGACCTTTCATCCAACCAATCAGAGCGTCGCTTACCAGATCATGAAAGTGACAGTCGAAATGTGTTTTCTAATCATGCAACCACAATATATTTAACACGGGGTATTCCGAACGACAGTTACGGGTTTTATGATTATATCCAAACAATCTAGGCCATCTATAAGCCATTCCAGCATGTTCCTCTTTAATCGAGAATACGTCAAAATATGTTTCGAAGCGTAGTCACCAGTTTGAAACTAGTGTGGTGAAGCTCGAGAAAGCTGCCATCTGATTGACCAATGACGATTTCTTGTAAGTCATTTCATTGGTCGGTCAAACTTCGCGAAAGGTCGTTCTGACGTGACCCATAATGGGATGTCCTCAGATCTTTGTTTAGCGGTAGCGAAAACCAAGAACTGATTTTAATGAGATTGGGTTATACAATACATGGCAGTCCCACTCTGGGCCCTCTGTCCACTACCTTACACAACACACGTGTCAAGCAACACTGGGACTAGTGAACTGCCAGTGAGGAAGCTAAATTACAATGGGGCAGACTCACAGGTTTAGACAGTGCCTCTTTCTCCGCTGTTGACAGTTTTTTAGTGCTCAGCAACTTCCAGTCTGCATTTGGTGGTCGTGGAGCTGAAGGTGGACAGATGACATTGTATGAAACATTAGGCAGGTCAGGTGAGTTCATGCTGCTCTTGGAAATATTGCAACTTTAGGACTTAAGGGGCACCAAGAAAAGTTCACCCAGCAGTGAATGGGTACCCGGCAGAATGAGATGGGAATGTTAACTTTCTGGCGCCTCAAGGCAGCTTGGGTTGTATACTCCACAGGGAGCTGAGACTGAAATTCATGTGCACACTGATCCATTAATCGGGGTAAAAATGCAGTGCTTTAAGCAGGCATTCGGGATGGATTTGTACATAATAAGTATACACATTATTATTATTGTTAAGCAAATGCTTCACATGTTTTTACTGGTGGGGAGTTGAACCCTAGGCTACGACATGACGGGCAAACACACTAGCCACTAGTCTGCACCACTATCTCCTTAATAAACTTATTGCAGCATGAGTATTTAGGAAGGAAAATAAACATTTCCAAAATATACATATCAAGTAATTTCTGAAAGTCTTAATGAGGCATTACTAAGATTTGATATGATCAGGTGTATCTATTTTGTTTATCTTGTAGCAGGATGAAGGAGATTGAAGACAGTTGTATTTATGTTTGAAGCATACAGAATCACTCACAGCTCGGGTCAGGCTTGATCTGCTCCTGTGATAAACGTTTAGGCCGGAGACCTGCGGCGGACTTGATCCCAATCTCAACATTATTATTGGTCTCCTTGAATTCTCTGTGAAGGATAAAAGTAGATGTTACAATATCACACCAATGCAGACATATGTTCCCATGGACCCGTGAAGATCCGGGGTAGAATAGGTCTTCAGCAACCCATGCTTGCCATAAAAGGCCACTGCTTGTCGTAAGAGGCAACTAACGGGATTGGGTGGTCAGGTTCGCTGACTTGGTTGATGCATGAAATTGATCCCAATTGCGTGGATCGTTGCTCATGATGTTAATCACTGGATTGTCTGGTCCAGACTTGATTATTTAGAGAATGCTGTCATAGAGATGGAGTACTGCTGAGTGCGACATTAAACAACAAACAAACAAACAAACATGTTCCCATGTCTTCTCTTGCGTGTGGGATATACTCAGTGTAACAAGAGTTTCTCATAAGAAAAATCATCAGTCATAAACAGTAGATGACTATCTAATAATTTTGAAAGACATGGATCTGATGGACAATACTCTGACTTGACCTGAAGGATAGCAAAGGTGCCCAAAGGCTATAAACAGTAACTGGAAAACAAGGATGAGCCACAGCATAATATGGGCAGCATCAACTGCATCAACATTTCACTACAGCCATGTAATTGCAAGTACATATAGAGAATCTCACCCGAGTGTCTTTTGATATCAAATATATCAACATGAGTTAATAAAAGTGGAAAAATTCCGAGGCTTGCTGAGGATTTTTGCCACTTTTATCAACGAGTGTTGATATATTTGATATCAAAAGACACTCGGGTGAGATTTTATTTATCATCCAACATCATTCTTTCAACTTTTTCAATTTGTAGTCAGTAATTAGCAGTGTCTTCAGTGTAAAAAGTACCGAAAACAGCTTCAGTAGCAGAGCCATTAGTGATGTCATTTGATTGTGACGTCACTGGTTACCATGACGTCACAATGGTCTGCAAAGCATTGTGATGTAAATTCATTGCAGCGATATCTACAGTGTAGATATCGCTTGATCTCATCCAAGCGATATCTCCTGTGGGAGCCAGTTTTGGATGATAAATGACATTATATCCCAATGAATGGGATTCTACATTACACAAGAATCAGACAACTTGACATCTGTGTCCTTCAGACAGACTTCTACCTCTTGACATCAAAAGCATGTAATCTCACATGCAAAGTAAGTTAATTGGTTTATGGATTCCACCAAACCTCAAAAGAACAAAGAAAAGGATGCATACAGTCGATTCAAGGTGAGGACAGGTTACAACAAAGACAGGTTACCAAACTGTATAGGTTACCATACAGATAACCTTTTGACAAAAACAAAGCAAAACGAAATCATTCTTATCATATTTCTTCTCACCTACCTAAGACAAATAAATCTATAAACTGAGAAACAGAAGCAATCTGGCTTTAGGTTCTACGTATTTTGGCAGTTTCACCTACTTTGCTTTCTTGAGATGGAGCCTGGCGTCCCTCATCTGTCGGACCATCCCTATGTACTGGTCCCGGTGTGTCTGACGTCCACCAGCCTCGCTGTCAGTGAAGGCATAGTCGGGGTCAACGTACGTGTGCCGCTCCATCTGGGTGAAGATTGTCCTACACAAGCGCAGATTTACATACATGATGTGCATGAATTGTGCAGTGTAAAATAACAGAGGAGGCGTGGGCTGCCGAGGTTGAGAAGTAAGTCTGGTATCCCGAGACTATTGAACTATCTAACTACGTACATTTTAAAGTGTCATCCATGTACTGCAGCCCAGTTCAAGTCATCCTTACACTTCCATGTACAACAAGGGATTCATACGAACTACTGGGGTCTCAGATGTATGTCAGGGGGGATGGGAACTGCATGATCATTTGAGTCCATCTATTGAAGGGGTTATAATTATCACTGTAATGAGTGAGTGAGTGAGTATGGTTTTACGCCGCTTTTAGCAATATTCCAGCAATATCACGGCGCGGGACACCAGAAATGGGCTTCACACATTGTACCCATGTTGGGAATCAAGCCCGGGTCTTTGGCGTGACGAGTGTTTCCTTTAACCACTAGGCTACCCGACCGCCCCATCCCTGTAATGAGGTTAAAACTGATAAAGAATACACATTATCGTGTGATAAGCCAAAGAAGAGGCACAGGCCACCAAACTGAGGATGCCCGTGCCTATAATAAAAAGACACGAGATGAGAGTGAATTAAATGGCCAAGGTTCAAGAAAAAAGTGAATTTCTAAAGTCACTTGGCATGGGACACTTTGCGGTCCAATCAAGTTTGAGTCAAATCATGAAAACCAGCGATAGAAATTGGCACTTGTCCTGTAGTCCTTGCCAAACTGCCCAATAGCCAATGTATCATAAGTATGTGTTAACATTATAAGGACTAGTGGACTAAAACTGTTAGTTTCTACTGCTGAAACAACCCATGTTTGTCAACTGTTAATGATTACCATAGCATAGGTACTAAATCTAGACACAGTATAAATGAGGCCAGATTGTGGAGAATCGTCCATCCAGGGCGAGGGTTAACCAACGCCTCTGTCTACACTTACTGAAATCGCTCCTTCCTGTCACTGGGGCGGATGCTGTGGGCGCGGTCATTGGGGAAGGCAACCTTCACTGCCCGGTTATCTTCGTTAGCCGACTTGCTCAGTCTCAGGTGGTGCAGCCTGGTTTTGTTGGCGCTCATCACGGCATTCCGCAACCTGCCCGGTTCAAGCGAGTCAAAGTCTGTGTCTACAAACATCCCCACTTCGTTGCTGATGTACGGGGTGATTCCTGCAGGACACATGGATGGTTGGTGGGGTGATGGACACAAACACTGACAGGTGATAGGACTACCCTCACAGGCCATGCGGACAGATAATGTAAGTTGGTTCAAAGTGATAGAAGATGGAGGCTGGAGTGACGTGTGTTGTGTGTGGAGGGGAGTGACAGAGTAAAAGATAGATACACTCATAGACATTGATAGATGTGCTGATAGAGTAAAGGATAGATACACTCATAGACATTGATAGATGTGCTGATAGAGTAAAGGATAGATACACTGATAAAGTAAAGGGTAGATGGGTTTACAGAGTAAAGGATAAATGTGTTGATAGATCAATGGATAGATGTGCTGACAAAGGATAGATATGTTGATAGATCAAAGGGTAGATACACTGATAGAGGAAAGGATGGATGTGCTGACAGAGTAAAGGATAGATATGCTGAAAGAGTAAAGGATGGATGTGCTGAAAGAGTAAAGGATGGATGTGCTAATAGAGTAAAGGATAGATATGATGATAGGTTAAAGGATAGAATTGCTGATAGAGTAAAGGATAGATTTGCTGACAGATGAAAAGGATAGATATGACGATAGAGTAAAGGGTATATATGCTGATAGGGTAAAGGATAGATGTGCTAATAGAGCAAAGGATATATACACTGATAGGGTAAAGGATAGAAGTGCTGATAGAGGAAAGGATAGATACACTGATAGGGTAAAGGATAGAAGTGCTGATAGAGGAAAGGATAGAAGTGCTGATAGAGGAAAGGATAGATGTGATGATATAGAAAAGGATAGATGTGCTGATAGAGGAAAGGATAGTTACACTGATATAGTAAAGGATAGATGCCCTGGAGGAGGAGAAAGTCTGAGAGTACAGGTAGAGTCACTGTGTGTGTACCTGGGTTGAACCTGGGGCTCCTCTTTCTGGTGGAGGGGTTGCTCTGCCCGACCAGCTGTATGGGCAGAGTGTACATCACCTGGAGATAGGCCATCGTGGGGTTGCCACTGTCTGCTACCTGCCCAATCACGTCTACCAGTTGCATGGGTTTGAATGTACCTGCAAACAGAAACAAACAAAGTCCTAAGCTCTGTTTCACAAGTTTAGTTTCCCGTCAATATAAGCAGACTCATTACATTACATTCACGCCCTCCCCAACCCCCCCAAATAATGAAGTGGGAATAATGAAGGTGGGACATTCACACTTCCTCCCAACAATGCAATTCATAACAAGGCCGCCAGTGACGTGGCTCGGGAAGCCAATCAGAGCACACTTTATGGGGATTCCCTATGCTTCCAGGCGCCGGCACTTGCCAAGTATGCTATCTGGGGCCAGGTACTTGCCAAGCAATGGAAGCGTTACTTATAGATAAGTATGTTACCAGGGCCAGTAGCAGTAGCTGCTAATCACCATTGGTAATGGTAGCTTTTCGTGCAAGTAACTAGCAGCTTAGTAGCCAAGTAGCACCTGCATACCCTCAGCCATTTAATCCGCTCTCATGTCATGTTGTTCTTATAGGCACAGGCATCCACAGTTTGGTAGCCTGTGCATCACCTTTGGCACATCACGCGATAATGCAAATCAGTATTTCAAATATGGCCGCCATATTGCAAATCATATTCGAATCTCTTGCACAAGTTGGAATGTCATCATCGGATGACAAGTTTCAGTCCATTGGTCAAATGGTCATTGAGGAGAAGATGTTTACAGCCGATGAGGCCAGTTTTGTATATTTTCCAACATGCTGACAGCCATTTTTAATTTCCAAACAACATGCCTTGAACACACTTGGAACTACATGTTGTGACCATCTAATCCATCAAGTTTCGGGCCTCAGGCCCTTTAACTTATGGAAAAGAACATTTTGTAAATCCCTTTTTTCGTAAATCAAATGATGCATCAAACAATTTCGGAGACTCTCGGAGAAAATATAATAAGTGTATGGCCCGATGATGTAAGCTCACATGCCTTTCAGGCCAGAGGAGTTTATACAAGGATGAATACACAACAAGACAAGGGCCAGCACTCACCAGCTTGATGTGGAGCGAAGGAGAAGATTACATCTTGTGTTTGTCCGGCGGAGATCTTCCCATTTGGAGGATGAGCTGTGAAGTGGGCTATTCTCCGGAACTGGAATATTGCTGGGAGGACGGAAGACTCGTTCTTGATGGTACAGAGGATATCAGCATGCTCCCCGACGGAACAAACCCCAAAGTCATACTTGGTTGCCGGGGAGATGTTCAGGAGGACGGGTAATGCTGTTCCAGTCAGACCGATCTCAGCATAGTTTCCCGGGGCTGGGGGAAACATAGAAACATAGCTCCCGTAAACATAGCAGCTCCACATGGCAGGATTATTATAACTACATCCTCTACACTAAGTACAGGATACAAACTTCTATCCAAATGATATGCAAATCTACATTTGGATAAGATGGAAGTCTATGTCTGTCTATCATTAATGGCATATCTCTTCATAACTTCCTTGTCAATAAATATCGTAGAACCAAGGACAGTGAGTTTGAAAATTATATATGTTCTAACTGTACCAACCAGTAGATTGAAGACGAGTTTCATGTTCTTTTTATATGTGAAAAATATAAAACGTTGAGATTAAAGTTTCTACCTAATTTAGATATTACACACAAAGACAAGCAATTGATGATCAATTTGTTGAATTCGACCAATGAAGAAGTTATTAAATCTCTAGCAATGTATTTGAAACATGTATTTAGACTCAGGTGAATATATTATACTATGGTCAAGATCAGGTTGATTTTTTATGTATCTGTTAAATCTGAACTGTACTATGGGCCATATGGCCTTGCATACTGAATAAACTGTCTGTCTGTCTGTCTGTCTTTCTGTCTGTCTGTCTGGCATTGACCTCGGGGGACGATTTTAACCTTGTAGGATCAACTGTGTTTACAGATTCCCGCTGAATAATAAGGAAACAATAACACTGTAACCAGGTACCAACACAAGTAGGCCTATATGTCAAGTTATGAAGATAAGGTAGTGCAGACGGTTGCCATGCCTCCTGCGACCCTGCTCATCTCACCATCATTGACTGGCTTGTCTGCGTCCTGCGTGAACCCATCACTTGATCCAATGATCTCTAGGCGCATGAAGATCGCAAAATCTTTACGAGGGGGAGGCGCAACTTGACATTTCCAGCCTTGCTTAGAAGAATTCCATCTGGAATATAAGTTCATGTTAGCTACAGAATCCCTTAAATTTGTAAGAAGCTCTTTGAAATGGTCTGTTACCTCTGCAGAATACTACATGAAAAAAGATGGGTTTGATGAAGGCGGGATGACAGACACAGGAAGGAAAGAGAGATACCAACAGTTACAAGATACACAGTCATGACAGACAGACAAAACCAGATTGATAAAGAGGCACCAATATACAGTATACAAAGAGATACAGAGATGACAGACAGACACACAGAGATATAGACAGATATAGACAGCCAGACAGCCACAGATATAGACAGCCAGACAGACACACATATAGACAGACATTGACAGACACAGACATACAGACATACAGACATAGATACAGACACAGATATCGACAGACACAGACAGAGATGTAGACTCAGATAGATAGACAGACAGACACAGACATTGACAGACAGACATAGATACAGACACAGATATAGACAGACACAGAATGACAGACACAGAAAGACAGACATAGATACAGACACAGATATAGACAGACACAGACACAGATGTAGACTCAGATAGATAGACACACAGACATTGCCAGACACAGACAGACAGACAGACAGACATAGATACAGACACAGACATATACACAGACACAGACGTAGACTCAGATAGATAGACAGACAGACACAGACAGACAGACATAGATACAGACACAGATATAGACAGACACATATAGACAGACACAGACACAGATGTAGACTCAGATAGATAGACACACAAACACAGACAGACAGACAGACATAGATACAGACACAGACACAAATAGACAGACACAGACACAGATGTAGACTCAGATATATAGACAGACACACACAGACAGACATAGATACAGACACAGATAAAGACAGCCACAGACATTGACAGACACAGACAGACAGACATAGATACAGACACAGATATAGACAGACACAGACACAGACAGATATAGACAGATACAGACATAGATACAGACACAGATCTAGACAGCCACAGACATTGACAGACACAGACAGACAGACATAGATACAGACACAGATATAGACAGACACAGACAGATATAGACAGATACAGACATAGATACAGACACAGATGTAGACTCAGATAGATAGACAGACACAGACACAGACAGATATAGACAGATACAGATCTAGACAGCCACAGACATTGACAGACACAGATGTAGACTCAGATAGATAGACAGACACAGACAGACAGACATAGATACAGACACAGATATAGACAGACATTGACAGACACAGACAGACTCTGGGTACAAGGTACAGACCTGGGACTAAAACGGAAGAAGATGGGTATTTTCTGGTATCCCTGAAGTACACCTTGGTTGGGGATAGCTGTGATGAGAGAGGTCAGTGTGTTGGTCAGTCCGGTGGGACTCTTATCCTGCTCGGCCAGTGTAGCTGTTGTACTCTTAGAGAGGTCCACACCCTATCACACAGAAGACAGATTAAGTTTCTTCCAATAAATATTCATGCAGATACGCAGAAAGCTCAGTTTAAGACATATGAAGTCTCAAACACATGTCACACATCATACACTCACTCTATAAAATTAGTAAAATCTAAATATTTTTTACATTTGTATACTTATCCTGCATTACTCCTTAATGCATTCACTGCTTACTTACGACAACTAGAAGGACAGCGCTGCGAAGGTCCTGGGTGAAGAAATAAAGTTGTTGTTCTCAAGTCCCAATCAGTGGCCTTCCGTCGCTGTCCTGTGACCTTGATGACACCTAAGGTCATCTTCACATCACTGCCTGTCGCCCAAGCTCTTAGAAAAACATACTTTTGAGGTTTCTGAAGCCAAAGTGGGGAGGCAAGTCTAACGACGGGTGGGCCTTAAGCGTAGTAATGCAGGATAAGTATACAAATGTAAAAAATATTTAGATTTTACTAAATTTTTTACTTATCCTGCATTACTCCTTAATGCATCTGTATCGGACGGTTTGGAGGTGGGTCAACCTTCAGAATACAGAAACCTCAATAATTCACACCCTGCAATACGACCCCATTTGGTCGATAAACCGTGAAGCGGAACAGTTCAGACAAAAACGCCATTACGGTAGGGTTGTTCAAAAATCAAAAACATTGAACATAGGAATTAAAGAGAAATTCCCTATACACGCTTAGTAATAAAGAAAATAATAGCTATTCAGCTAATTCTTTACTTACTGCGTCATAGAGCCGTCGCTGACAAACAAGATTGTCTAATATTCTTCCACTGGTGGCGACTGAGTGACTGCACATGGAAGTTGACTGGCTCTGTATAGGGCGAGTTCATTATTTGCGTCAGTGGTTGGCAATCTGCAGGATAACAACCAGAGGGCCAAACTTCGAACTTCTTTGACATCCTCGAGAGTCACAACGCGAAGGTTATGACTAACGAAAATATGTGTCGAATCTCCAGAAATATCCTTCCGTGATTGTTCCAAAACCACAATTGCCGTGTTGAGCCCTGGTAAGGCTGACACCTTGAGATCTTGAGGGTAATTCGCTCTCGGCGAGTTCCGTTTGATGATCTCGTAGGCCTGAAGGATTACTGCGCGTAACCATATAGATATGGTGTTTGCGATTATGCGACTAACTTCTGTCGTGGACGAACCACGCCTTGTCTTGGAGCGTCGAATGAAAACTCGAACTGCTCGCACCGAGCCCAGGAGAACTTCACCATGTACGATTCCCACAATAGTCGATATCGGTGGGATGGTGAAGAACGGTCGGGTTGGCCTGGTAGTAGATTTTAGCAATAAAATCCCAGCATAACCATAGATGTCCTGTTCCGTGCGTCCCATGCTCAAAACGGATCCGGGTTGAGTCGACCACATGTAGTTCGCTCACCCGTACCGCCATTGCTAATGCCAAGAGAAACCATAGTTTCCTTGGTGATGTCCAAGCTCCTCACAGCGATAGCCCGTTCGCGGAGCTCTCTATACTATACCGAGAGTGTAACGAAGGTGTCACGCGCTGGGAAGGAGCTTGAAAATGAGGATGCAATGAGGGGCTCGAAGGGGGCCCTCGCAAACCTCGAAGTACCACGTTCAAGTCCCAATCAGGTGGCTGGAACTTGGCCTTCTGATCCTCAAACCTGAATGAGCATAATATGGCCTGTAGTTCCCTGACCTTAATCACACTGTGATTTTCCGGAAACGGCCAACACTAAGATAATTGCAGCCAATTACGTAGTAATGGTGCTACCTTCCAAGTGTTTTTGGGTACGCAATGTAGGAGGTATTCCTCTAGGAATTGTGACGCAATCGTAGGGTCTTGATTCTTTTCTTCCCTGTAAAAAGTCTCAAGTGATCCCCACTTGTCATCGTCGTCTCTGGGAGAGTAACGATGAACTAAAGCTATAGCTTTGCTGCCCGTGTCGAAATAACCCTTCGCACTTAAACGCCTTTTAAAGACGAACCATGCGTGCAGACGTTGGGTGAGGCAATTTTCTGTTGAGGGTGGATGAGTAGGTTGGACCACTGTGAGAGGGGAAGTGAATCGTTTTAGATTTTTCCGAGCTTGACGAACTACCCTCTCGCCGGTTACCATGGTGCGACCAAAGGAGAGATCGAGATACCTTGTCTCCTTGATCCCCTGTAGCACCTTGGGAAGTTATAGTGGTGGCAGAAGAGTTTTAGTTCTTTGCCCTTCCCAAGTGATACTGAACTCGTCCACCGCCCAAGTCTGCGGATCCGGCAACGGGGAGATATACGTCATGAGTTGGTGGCCTAGGCAAGTAATAAACAAGTCAATGTTTGGTTGCCTGAATTCCTGAAGCAGTAACTGGAATGCTTCTGTGAGAAATTTCCACTCAGTGGGAGCCACCCTGTCTGGACGTGATAAAGTATCGGCCAGTATGTTTCTACATCCGGGGATGTGCTGAACTATGAACCTTAGTCACAGCCGATCCACTAGATGGAAGAAATCTGAATGTCCTTAGAAGTGGAGAGTGGGAGTGCGTTGTTCCCCGATTGCACAGGCACCACACCGCAGTGCTGTTGTCTGTGGATATAGCGAGTCGGGCTAACTGTAGTTGATTCTGCCAATGTGATATAGCCAGAATTAAAGCTTCCAACTCCAAGTTGTTTATGTGCCACTTCCATTGTGCGCCGGGCCATAGCCCTGAGCTTATCTGGTCTTGTAAGTGAAGACTCCAACCCTGAAAGGGGACGTCCACAAACAGGTGTGTATTCGGGGAAAATCCGAATAAACAGACTCCGCAGACATTCAGCGCCACAAATTGAGGCTCTAGCTTAGTTGGTAGAGTGATGGCCTTGAGTGGATCCTGACTCCTGATGTAAGGGTTCAGGAAAAAAATTGAATTGGTCGCTGTTGTAAGCGGCCCATGCTAGTTAACTCCTGTGCCGAGGTGATTAACCCTAGCAACACTTGCCACTGGCGAAGTGTGTGTGGTTGGTGTAGAGTAGATGACAAAAGAAGTAGAAACTTGTGCCATCTGTCCCTCGGTACAGATAGGATATCCTGGTCTGTCTTAAACAGGTCTCCTATGAACTGAAGTCAATAGGAAGGAGAATACTCCCGACTTCGCCTCGTTGATTGTCTATCCCAGTTATTGACATGTGTTGATGATACAGTAGATCGCCCTCCATCTACGACTCGAACCAAGTGTTCGTCACGTGTAGATAGTTATTGGCTTCATTACTCCTGTAAATAGCCATAAGTGTCACTGACATGTCAAATGTGAAATACTACCATTGGTAGTGAACCCCAATGAACTGGACCTGAAAAGTCTACGGTTGGGATGGATAGTCGAGACTGATGAAGAATCAAACGTTCGTTGAACACAGAGATTGTGGATCATTCTCATCTTGTCTGGGTCCTTCATGAGTACCAGGTAGGTGTGAGGATAAAACCCCGGAGTAAAGACTGGGTTGTGAACCCACTCTACAGCTCTTCTTACCAACAGTATGTCTATGTTGGATTTTCCCAATCAAACTGTGGTCAACGGTGGGGTTAACTCTACCCTTATACGGACACCATGATATAGTGCGATAAGTACGAAATCGTCCTTGAGACTTGTCTCTGCCACTCCCTTTCTCAGTAAGGGAATGCTGGTCTTCCCTGAGAAACGCGCGTCTAGGCTTATAATTCCCTGACTTGGACTTTCCAAGCTTTTTGGGAACTTGACGTGCGTGTCTGCGATCTGTTCGTTGAACAGGGGAGTAGATGATCAAGGTTGACGTAATAGACTGCCCTTGAAACCAGCATCTCAGTTGGAAACGCTATAAAGTCTTGTGTGTAACGGTAATCACCGTCAGAACGGTCTCAAGATGAATTTTCCTGTGGTCAAACTGACGCTGTAGGAAAAACACCATAGTTTGGAAGTGATCTAATCAGATAGGGTTATCCTCTAATAGATTATGATCCACTGCAAACATTGACGATATTGGTCGCTTAAATCACGGAGCAAATGTGAGTTTTGGAGAAGGCTTCCTCCAATGACCTCGTGGTGTCCCTCTTATTTACCCTGTTATCAGGGGAGGGCGTTACTGACACGAGATGCTCTGCTTCCCAATCGGGTACATGTGCTAAGCTGATCGTGTGCCGGTTACGTAACCGAGTACACTGTAAGCCTTGGGCTAACGTCATTGTAGAGACCTTGATTGATACGCAGACGCTGCGCTCAGCGCAGGTCTGGAATGTTGGAACAGCGCTAAGCTGATCGTGCGTCACTGGCGTGATAGGAGCGCTTGGGTATCAGTCAGACGCTGCGCTCGGCGCAGGTCTATGCTGGATATGTTGGAACAGCGCTAAGCTGATCGTGCGCCGCTTGCGTAATAGAAGAGCTTTGGTTGTAGTCAAGTGCTGCGCTCGGCGCAGATAAATCAGACACAAAGCTCAAAAGTATTGACTGGATCAAGGCTTGTGTCTAATCTACCCCCATCATAGCATCTCGATACGCTGGTGCTGTCGCCGACGTCACAGATTATCATACATGTATCTGGAAGTGTCCGGCGGCTGAAAAAATAGGAGCAGTTACGATACTCACAAAATCCTCCGGTATTGTTGATTTCGGTGGATGGTGTACTTCTGCAATCACAGTCGTCATAATACCTGCCGATAATAACGGTTGGGTGGTAATGACAGAACCATATGTCATTCGCTATTCTGCGATAGTGACATTCCTCTCGTCTCACGACGGAATAACTGCAAAATATGATTGTGAGTAATCTGCTTTTATATAGTAAACTCGTTGGATTAGAGATTTACATAAAAATTACATTTTGAATTTTGGCGAGCACATCTACGTGCATGCCTATGACCGTGGATAAAGAGCTTTGGGCGATTATTCCACGACAATATGTACACCGAGCAAACATAATTATGTTACGCAATTAAACCATTGAAGAAATGGTACTGGAAGAATGCCGTAGAATTGAACAGTAATCTATCGGCAAAAATATGAATTGCAAGGGTATACAATATTTTTATATACGCAATTCAATGTAAACCAAGGCTATTTACATTTAGAGATTGGAGAGCACATCCGCGCGCAAACCAACCAATCGTGGATGATAATCTTGTAAGTTTTTTTCCACGACAATTAGTAAAATGCTCAAAGGTATGTTACGCAATGAAACCCTTGTTGATGAGATAATACTGGAAGAGTGCCGAAGAATTTGAACACTAATCTATCGGCAAATTTATGAGTTGCAAGGATATACAATATTTTTGTATGCGCAACCCAATGTAAACCAAGGGTATTTATATTTTCATTTAGGGTTTGGAGAGCACATCTGCGCGCAAACCAAACAACGTGGATGATAATCTTTGTAAGATTTTTCCCACGACAATTAATACCAGGCTCAATCATAAGTTACACAATTACATATATATATGTATGTATATTCAATGTCTGTACATATAGAGTAGGGAAAGGGCCACCTAAGTTGGATAACTTTTGCCCAATCCCGTTGACCATATATGTCAATAAAATATGTTTAAATTAAACACAATTACGCCATTGTTGATGAGGCGGTACTGGAAGAATGCCATAGAATTGAACAATAATCTATCGGCAAAAACTACGAGTTGCAAGAGTATACAATAGTTCATATACGCAACTCAATGTAAAACCAAAAATACCAACAAAAAACTATTTAATCGCATAAACATAGGTACGCAATAAAAGAATTGTTGATGAAGCGGGACTGGAAGAAAGCCGTAGATTTGATATTAATCTATCGGCAACCATATTTTTAACGAGTTGAAAAAGTATACAATAATTTTAGTATACGCAACTCACTGTTACGCCAAAGCTAGTAATATTTAAGAACATAAGAATATGTTATACATACGTAGCTGAGAATTGTAAACAATATGACTACCTTGGCAGGCAAACGATTGTAACACAATTCAAAATGGCGGCGAACAACAATATTTTGGCGGGAAAAAAAAACAAGTGTCTTTTCACGCCTAATTAATTCACATAAAACTACACAACATGGTGAAAGTAATATGAAAAGAATACATCACCCATCGCAGATCAATTTTTAAGATTGTAGACAAACTGAAGGTCTAAAATTAATCCAAAAGGAGAGCTCCGCTTGGACACGTCCTAGCTGTGCTGCGACAAGCAGTGATGAGAAGATGACCTTAGGTGTCATCAAGGTCACAGGACAGCGACGGAAGGCCACTGATTGGGACTTGAGAACAACAACTTTATTTCTTCACCCAGGACCTTCGCAGCGCTGTCCTTCTAGTTGTCGTAAGTAAGCAGTGAATGCATTAAGGAGTAATGCAGGATAAGTAAAAAATATGAAGAATTATTACCATAATTTATCAAAAGAAAAAACTGTTTTAGTCCACTAGTCCTTATGATGATAACATATATAGTAAAACCCTTAATAATGGCAAATTTCTACTCGTCCTTATGATACCTTAACTATTGGGTAATTTGGCAAGGACTATTGGACTAGTGCCAGTTTCTAATGCTGTTAACTATAAGAACGTTGTAGACATTGGGTCCCTACCAGTTCCTGTGCAATAGCATCCTCATTGAGGACAGCTACGAAGTTGATCGGCTCTGGGCCATTGTTGTAGAGCAGGGCACACTCTGTCTTGTCAGTGCCGTAGTAGGCGCTGCCGAACTTGATACACTGGACTGGGTCCTCAGTCTGGAGAGACAATACTTCCAGAGCTCGCTCAACAACGCTCCCTCGAATGCTCAAGCTCTGAACGTCTTGACCTTCAAGTTTCACCCTGAAACATGGTTTTATTTAAAGGAAATTAATTATCTGAGGTAAGTTAAGTGAAGCAATATTGAAGAGGTTTTAATGCAGTCAGTGATGTGCACCACTTGTCCAAAATGTAGAATATTTTTGTTTGGTCTAATAAAATCAGCTAATAATTGTCACCTTAATAACACTAAAATGTACTAAAATGATGCTGAGAGCCATATTTAGGCTAAGACTCAACAGATTTTACCATCCACAACTGGCTTCGTCAGGAGATATCAATACAGTGATATTTCAGCACAATGCTTTGTAGACCATTGTTACATCATTAGTTACCATGACATCACAATCAAATGACATCTCTATATTCTCTGCCACTGAAGCTGGTGAGCCGTACTTTTACACTCAAGATACTGGTTATTAGTGTTAACAAACAGACAAGAATGTTGTCAGATGATAAACATAATCTCACCCTCATGTCTTCAAAGCTAAAAAATACCAAGACTTGTTGATAAATTTTAAAATATCCTTGGATATTTGTAACCTTTCTCAACTCATCTTGACATATTTGACCTTGGAAGACATGTGGGTGAGATTCTGTTTATCTTCTGAATTTCTCAGAGTGAGTTGGCACAGAGTGATAACGTAGAGTACTTTCTTCTTTATTTACCAGACACTCAACACACAAAATAATTGTTTACATACATCAGTACAGAGACACAAAACAACTCACTTTGCAACTTCTTCAAATTTTCCAGCTTGTTTTGCAACATATTCCACCTGAAAAAATAATTGAGAATGAAAAACATATACATTTTGTGTACATGGTTTAGACCATTACATACTTAATACCAGTGAGGTGCTGGAGATCATGACATAACAAAACCTGTGCATTCTGTTATCACTGATTATGATGTACATTATTTCATAATCTTGTATATCCTAGGTTACTGTCAAAACATGTCATCATGGCCTCACTATAATCTTGATCTTTTACTCTGACATGATAACTCTGTGTGAACATCCGAGGACATCTCCATAGGTCACACCAGGTGAACTTTCTTATCAACCAATCAGCATCGAGGGTCCTACTTTTCAATATAATTGAGTAAAGTAGTTCAGACAAGCATATTTCTTTTTTGAAGTTTGAAATCAAGTACAATTGGGAACTTCCAAATGCAAATAAATAAAGCTGCCATTGTATTAAGTCTTTGAAAGGCATTTAGAAGTGATACACATAAGGAAGAGAATTTATGGATGTCAACTTCAATATTATGAGGAACACAACGTTTCGGAGAATATGCTTACTTCTTTGTCAGGTGAATGCTATTATGTTGTTGTGGATATTTCATACATCTTTTCATTCCTCAGTGCCAAGGACTATTAAGGTATGTATGTGTTCTGTGGCAGTTTCAAAGATCAAAATTTACAAATCAAAGTGGTAATGAAGTGAGTTGAGTGAGTGAGTGCGTTGGGTTTAATGCCGCTTTTACAGTATTCCAGTTATATCGCGGCTTGTCAGCTAAATGTGGGAGGAAAGCCCGAAGTGATGCAGGTCTCAGACGTTTACCACTTCGGTGAAACCCATGAGCACGGGTATGGTGCTGACAAACCTAGAAACATAATCAGAGCAAACCGGGATTTGAACCCACAATCATAGGTTTCTGGCGTGCCCAAGGGATGCAACTCTGCACAGCGAATCGCGGCGCCTTTGACGACTTGGCAACCCGTGCCCCCGGTAATGAAGTGAAGATATGTGAGAGATATCGAATCAGACTATAAGACTTGATTATAATGAGATTGTATATCATCCCAAAATGTGTTACTAAATGGTTACCATGGTTACACACACCAACATTCCTGTTCCCTGAGCATGTCATTACAGAGCAGTACACAGGCACATTTCACATCGTCAAGACAACCAAATGTACTACTCTAAACAATGAGCTTGGATGAGATTTAACTTAACATTACATATTCCCTAAATTTTCCTGACAATGGCCGTTAATTGAACCAAACATCCACTTGCCCAGGGCGCTCTCAAAGTTAGAAATGGGGGCTCTTATTAGAATATTATTTTGGTGAAAAACAACAGAGTTGAAAGATCGCAAATTTCATGGTTTATGCTGACAGCCTGAAATGTATATATACGACAGATATATTTTTTTCAGAATTTAATTTCCCATAATTAAGAATGCATATAACACACGTATTATACACGAATAAATAAGTCCTGTGTACATTGATCAATCAGAAGGGGTGCTAATTGGGATTGTTCACTAGCCAATATGTATTAGCAAATATTGCCGTGGGGTGCTAATTGGGATTGTTCACTAGCCAATATGTATTAGCAAATATCGCCGTGGGTGCTTATTAGAGCGGGGCGCTTATTACGTCGAATACGGTAGATGTTTAAGTTCATGCACTCTGAATCATCTACAAGATCTGTCAATTCTTCAGTAAGTCACTCCACTGTCTTAGAAGCCAGAGGACACCAGCTTGTTCAGAGAGCAGCGTTAATGACTAACAGTAGTGTTTATGACTGTGACATCACCTTAATAACTTGTGTTGTTTTGGGCATGATCGTCCCAGAGCTTGGTATGACAGCAAGAGGTTTATCTCCACTGTATTTGATCTTGAACTCTCCAGCCTTGGATCCATGATTGTGGAGAGTAATCTCCCTTGCAACAACCCTACTGTTTGCCACAATATTCCCGAAGTCCACTTGTTTTCCTATTTCCAAAACAGGCTGGGAAGGGTATCTGCAAAACCAAAATCCAAATATCCCATTGTTCAATGCTAACATGTGCAAATGAACACCACTCAGAGTACTCTCATACTGACCACCATGAAATCACATCTAAAAGTACAACCTCCCAGAGGCATTTACAAGGGCAACTTTGAAAAATAAAACATTCAAAAGAATATACTCTTTTAAAGCCCACATTTTACTTATTCCCTGGTAATTCAAGTCTATTAATTAATTTTCCATAAAATTCAAATACTTTCATTTAAGTTTCAAATATTTCTCAAATAACCTATTGAAATACACGTTACTAAAAGGGGGACTTCTGGTGCCTATATCTAGATGTTGTTATTAGTGACGATGCAAAACTCAGACTTGTGTAATAATTTTAGCATATTTATCAAGTGATTGACATAATCACGCATTTTCAGTTGACAGACCAATCTCATTAAAATCAGATCTTAGTTCTCGCTACCGCTAAACAAAGATCTGAGGACATCCCATTATGGGTAACGTCAGACCGACCCTGCGCGAACTTTGACCGACCAATGGAATGACCAATCAGAAGGCAGCTTTCTCGTGCTTTACGGCACAAATTTCAAATTGGCCACTATGTCTCGAAACATATTTTGACAAATTCTCGATTACAAATTTGAAACCTGAACAAAAAACATTCTGGAATGGCTAATAGATGGTCTAGATTGTAAGGATTCAGTCGTTAAACCCGTAACTATCGTTCGGAATACCCCATGTTAAAGTTTTCGAGATTGCATGATTAGAAATCACATTCCGACTGTCACTTTCATAATCTGGTAAGCGACGCACTGATTGGTCGGATAAAAGGTCGTTCTGACGTGACCCCTAATGGGATGTCTTCAGATCTTTGTTTAGCAGTAGCGAGAACTAAGGTCTGATTTTAATGAGATTGGTTGACAGACCAAGTGAGTTTTGAGTGACTTGAATTAGCTGGGGCTGCCAACTGGCCTGAGCATGGTCTCCCTTTAAGCCCTGAGTGAATCTTGAAGCATGTGTTCTTCAAAGACACAAAAATTCTTACGCATGTACAGGTATTTCTATGACATCTCCATCCACTGTGACAACAATCCTATCTGTGATCTCCTCGACCTCGTTGATTTCATACTCCACCACAGCAGCCACACATAGCCCCGGTGCGACAGCTTTCTCTGGGTTCTTCACTTTCAAGTTGAAGTGCTAAAAATACATTATTTCTCTTTTGTTTCAACAGGTGACCTGTATTCCAAATGTTAACTGAGCAACAAATACATGAAGTAATAACAACAACAACGACAACAAACACTGCTGACACCTAAAATAGTCATATATCGGCAACTTACAAAGACTACCACCTATAGGTGCATGCTCAAAGCACATTACATTTCCAGTTAACGTATCAAAGTGTAATCAAAATGCATTCTCAGCTACCCATTCTGTGCTAAATGTGCTAATTCTGTGCTAACGCTTGAGTCTACAAGCCTGAACATCATTTTCAGTAGATTTGATGTTATCATATGAAGTATCATAAGCTGCGGTCGCTAGTCCAAGTGAAGTTTTCAAAGGTTTCAGACTAGCTTGCTTTATACAACATTGCCTGTTAGACATGAAAAAAATTCATTATTATTGCAAACAAAACATAAAAAATGGTGGATAATTGAAGTTTTGAAAATTACTCACAGCTCCCAACTTCTTTGGCTCATTTGATGAATTATCATTCTATATAACATCTACATAACATTGTTCGTTTATTTAATTGGCTGGTACTGATATTGTTACACAGGTTAAATACTTGGGAACTCATAAAAATAAACTTAATATACATCTCTGTTTATGCCCTGGTTTTATTCTAAAATTAACCCTGAAAGAAATCAGGTCGAAATAAGTCACATCATAAACACAGCTGATACAAAATGAACGATTTGAAGTTCCAAACTCAAGTGACATGACACGACGTCCATTGTCTGTATGCATTTTCCTATACAAATATACTTCCAAAGACAATACTTACGCTGCTCTTGGGTCCATAATATCGAATGTGTTTGCTATCTTTGCTGACGTTTTTCACTGTTATGTTTAATTGATAAACAGTGTTTGCTTCGGTATCATAAAATTCCAGTGATGGGGGTGTGATGCGGACTCCTGATATGTCACCCTCCATCTTTGATACTGTTCCTTGATACTATATTTGTTTGGAATTCATCTATATTTTGCAGCGCCCACTAATTGAAAGGTTTGAGTCCCGGGGCGCCATATTGTTTGGTGGTTGCCTGGATTCTGCATAGACTCGTTTTAACAACCGCTCTTCGTATTCAGTTTTCAATTCATTTACTCGATTTTATTGAACTCGCGTCAACAATAATGCTTTAAAAATTCTTTATTATATCAATTCCGCCCTTTCAAAAGATATGTTTGGAACTAATTGCAATAAAAAAGATTCGAAGGCAATGTCAATAGTATTCGAACAGGCGTTGCTAAGCAACCCGCCATATTGGGAGTATACAAACAAGGGTCCCACTCGGAAAGTGACAGAAGTGTCAAGATGGGAGTGGATTATTACAGTATTCTCGGGCTGACGCGAAGTGCAAGCGACGGTGATATAAAGAAACAGTAAGTTGAAGAACCCCAGTGCATTAATGTTAAAATAGATGATTAAATCCAGTGTTAGAAGTCAGCACATACAAAATATGTTTCAAAATAAGTTGACAAATTAATATTTGCCTCTACGAAACTGCAGCTTTCTTTATTACGTTGCTTTGGTGTGTAGGCCCATAGCTGTCTAGAATTAAGTCACTGTAATTGTTATAGTGAATACTTCAAAGTTGTCAATTAGATATTGGTAATACATTTGGTTGTTAGGGTTGTCGGCATAACTAGGTACGATGTTTTGTTGTATGAAATATTACAATCAATAACAAAAATTACAAAGAATCATATAATATTCATCTGAGGTAAAGGACTTGCTCATAGAACATCTCTATAAGCTCGAAATATTGACCTATTTTGCTCATTTTAGACATATTTATGTACTTCATATGCCCTGTATCATTATCTGAAGAGGCATTCATCATGTAGGACAATCAAAGCTTGCATTGTTAGCAACAAAAAGATGGTTGTCACCATTTAGAATATGTCTGATAATATTCATACCAATGGCAAATTACCAACCATTTTCATTTATTAATACTCAAGTACCAATCATTTAGGCTATTGACCTGTGTTTCATGCACTGTATTAGTACAGAGTTATATAAGATAGCTATGCGATAAATCACAAAGAACAATGAAGAAGGAAGCATGGATTATTTCATGATATAGCATTGCTCTGTCATGACGTTATTGTGGAGATTCGAACATGATTCACAATTGATATCGTAAATTTGATGAAGTTATTTTTGAGAGGGGGTTGTCTAGTGAGTTGTTCCCCGTAGATGTAGCTGGGCAATGTAGATAAGCAAAATGGCCGAACAATCACATCCAAAAGTGGGAGACATATGAAAATCAGTATTGGGAGAAAAGGTGCAAATAATCAACGTACAAATTATAAGAATATGCGAGAAAGACCAATTTTATCCCCCCTGTTCATAATATGGACATGTCTGACTTTGCTGAGGTCGGATTCTATTCAGGGAGTCTTTGTTATTTAACTATGGTAAATATTTTTAATATTGTACATTTTATTAGCATCCTTAAAGAGGCTGTACATAATATTGATATCTCATGTAAGGAATAAATGTTTCGTGGCTGTTGTTTATCATACAACAAACAGCTCCCACTTGTCGTTTATTTGTTAAATAATGCATGTACCAAATAACTAGCCACCAGTAGCATGTCTCCATGGTTGCAACCCTAAAATATTTATCACATCAATAACAATGGTTAACAAAAAAAACCTGCTTGTTGGGAGGTATCAACATGACACCCCAAAATCAAATGTTGTGACAGTATATTGACATTGCAGTCTTTGTGTTCTAAATGTAGTCATGTGACTATGGAAGCAAGGTCATGTGTGGTATTCCAGGGCCCTGTTCCACAAAGTGATCTTAGCGATATGGTGATTGTAACTCCAAACTTTAACATAGGATTTCGAGGGTCGAAACACTACAATCGCTTTGTGAAATTGGGCCCTGGGTTCTGAAACATACACTGATTTTGGTGGTGGTTGACTAACAGTGCAGCCATATAAAATGTCTCCCTTTCATTATTGTAGACAAAACCTACTGAAACATCAAGTAAACTTGCTTGTCATAAGAGGCGACTAACAGGATCAAGGGGACAGGCTCGCTGACTTGGTTTATGCATGTCATCATATCCCAATTGCGTGGATCGATGCTCATGATGTCAATCACTGTATTGTCTATCCCACATTGATTATTTATTGACCGCCTTCACTTAGATTGAATATTGCTAGTGGGGCGTTGAACAAACAAACAAACATAAAGTGACATTAATCACTACTGAGTAATCATGGTTTGTAAATCCAGAATATTTTAATTCCAGATGGTATCAGTGGAGGCACTATTGTCTGGATTCACATCGTTTCACAGTATTTATGTATAATACTGAAAAAGAATTTGTCAATCTAAATTTCAGTTTCCGGAAATTATCGCTGAAATATCATCCAGAAAAGAATACTAATGACCAGAATGCAACAGACAAGTTCAAGCAAGTTGCGGAGGCGTATGATGTGCTCTCGGATCGTAAGTTGAGTTTTAGTTATTGTAAAGACAATTACACATTCAATGCAAAAAACAACTATGGTTACATATTACATCATTTCTTTTAATATGGGCGGCATGGGTGGCCCAGTCGTCTAAGGCGTCGTGTTTCACTGTGCAGAGTTGCGTCCCTTGGTCACGCCAGAAACCTATGCTTGGTTCGAATTCCGGTTCACCCCGATTATGTTTCTAGGTTTGTCGGCACCATACCCGGGCTCGTGGGTTTCATCGATGTGCTAAATGTCTAAGACCTGCATCACTTCAGGCTTTCCTCCCACATTAAGATGCTTGGCCGTGATATAACTGGAATTCAGTTAAAAACGGCATTAAACCCAACTTACTTACTCATTCACTCTTGTAATATGTGATGGACACGTCCAGGCAAACACATGTCAGGGGAATAATGCCTTCTCTGAATTTATGTCAAAAGTGACTTGCAACCTAACTAATATGAAGAGTAGGTGAATGTTGTTTTCTGCCTCTGTCAGCAATATTACAGCTGTTTCATGGTGGCCTGAACACAAACGAGTCTCCATCTGGCAACCTAGTGCAATAACCCATGTCATCAGGTTACCGTTATACACAATTGACAAATGTGAGTGTAGGTGTTGGGTTTAACACCATGGGACTGGTATTTCAGTCCTGTCACATCGTATCAGCCTCGCAACAGGATTTTTAGCACATCCAAAAGAATTGGATAGAAAAGTTTCCATGATTGATGGGGCGGTCGGGTAGCCTGGTGGTTAAAGCGTTCGCTTGTCACGCCGAAGACCCGGGTTTGATTCCCGACATGGGTAAAATGTGTGAAGCCCATTTCTGGTGTCCCCAGTCGTGATATTGCATGAATATTGCTAAAAGCGGCGTAAAACCATACTCACTCACTCATGATTGAGTTGGTCATTTAAGATGTTTACGATTGAATCACAGGACTGTTTAACAAAAGTGATATTTATTTGTGGACAAAGGCCTCAAAGAGTGATTTCGTCCATGAATAATTAAATAATGAATATGCATGAATTTTGCTGAAATGTCCTGTGATTGAATGTAGAGAGCAGTGATGATGACCACTGTTTCCGTTTGTAGCTCGCAAAAGAGCTACGTATGATCAGTTCGGTGAGGAGGGACTGAAGAACGGCGTTCCGTCCGGCAGTGGGGAGGCCGGAGCGTGGACCCAGGGCTACACCTTCCATGGCAATTCTGAAAAAGTCTTCCGAGACTTCTTTGGGGGAGACAACCCATTCCAAGGTGAGCAGTACCAGTCAGTATGTAGATTCACAAGTGACTGTTTGATCGAAATATTGCATTCTATATGCAAAAGTAGTGGGAGTTTTGTGAGAGAAAAAACAAATTGAATATGTTTAACATGTTTAAGAAAACATTTTCAAAAGTGCAAAAAGACTATAAGCAGTCTGTGTCAAAAACTGTTGAATCTGCCAGCCCTATCATGTATCTTAGCATCATTTTTAGTAGATTTTATGATGACTGTATACCCTGTTATTAGCTGAGCTTATAAGACAGAACAGAATTTTACTAGACTCGGGCTCTGTCTAGTGGTTAAAGTTGCAGACAGTAAAAGTTGTTTATTTTCTGTTGTTTACGCTTAGGCATCACCTGTTTCAGCGGTTGAATAAAGATTTGGATTGTTTTGCAATGTTAATGGTCCTTTCCTGAGTTTATGAAGTTAACAAATAACACAATCTTCGAACACAAATTGATTGAAAGCATTTTTATTCAGAGCCACTACACTTCAGTTGCTTATATGGAAACCTTGATCAGGAAAAAAACAAAACAAGACATGATTTGTACTCGTTGATGTAATCTTTATGTTGGTCACTGTTGGTCTCTCTTTTAGTCTTGTTGACACTTCATTACAAAAATAATAATTACCAAAATCATTAAAAACTTAAAAGATAAGAATAATTGAAATCATTTATTGAAAGAAGGGTGAGAAGAAAAAAATATGTTAAATAGTTATCTATTTATAAAAATGATAAAGAATTACATATACTTGCATCTACATCCAGTTGCTGATGCCCTCACGGTAGAGCCAGTCGTTAGTGTAACCCCGGTCATTAGTGGGGATGGAATCTCATTAACACTCTGCATAGCGACCGTATTGATCATCAAACTCATCATTTAGAAGTAATATGAGCTTCACCCTAAATTTTTAAACACATTCAGCCTGAATTTGGCACCGCGTGTTATTGTGTATGAATAATTAAGATTTAATTGTTGAGCTGACTTTCTGTGGTCATGGAATGCAATGATTAGCAACTTGTATATGAGGGTCTCGAGTTTCTCAATAACAATTCCTTCCTTCCTTTTTTTCCCAAATATTTACAAATCTGTGATAAGTAACACTGTCTCACGGAACACAGAACATGCAGAAAATTGGAAATGTAAAATCAATATGAAACAATCAAAATAGATAATATAAAATGTGAAATGTTTCTCCTGACATCCATTACACCTGTGTAGAGCCTCAACGTAATTTGCTGCAAGTCTCTCAGACAGATCATTATTATTAAACAACATGCAAGTGATCACCGCCTCATTACTCCTCGGACCGCAGCTCTCCATGGAATGGCTACACCTATCCTAGATACCGTTGTTATTTACTAATGTATCCTGTCTCCATCATGCAGAATTCTACGATCGTGTTGATGGAGACCTCAGCATGGGCTTTGGAGGCCTCCAAGGTCGAGGTCGCAAGAAGCAAGATCCACCAATCGAGCGCGACCTGTACCTATCACTCGAGGAGGTGTTCCATGGCTGCACGAAGAAGATGAAAATATCTCGGAGGGTAGGTTTGGTGTATGAGATCTGTGAGAAATGTCTGCCCCAACGTCCGTCATGGCTCATTATGAGAGCAATTGTGTTACATGTAGTTTAAATCTGTCACTGGAGGAGGTGTTCTTTGGATGTACCAAGAAAATGAAAATATCCCGACAGGTAGGATTGATTGTATGCTTGACATTTACTGATTCATAACAATTTTTAAATTTTATTTCATTGAATTTTATTCTTCACTTCATATTTCACCTTTTATGGAGTCAATATATAAATTATAAGAGCTTGAATGAATATCTGGGGTTGTGTGTGTGTGTGTGTGTGTGTTTAAACAAAGTTTCCATGGCAACACTGGATAATTCAATTTTTTGTCAGAATTTGTTTCAGTGGTTTAAAAATGAACTTAATGTTGAACATAATAATGTCATGCATATTTTGTATTTTTGTATTTAATTATTTTTGGGTCATTTCATTTAAAAGCATATTTCCTTTAAAAATTATATAAAAATAACTAAGACAGAATTTGATGTATATTACATGAGCAAGAATGTTAATCAATTAACTCACTGCTGTTTGCTAACCCTTGTAATATCATGTTACATTTAGTTAACAATAACCTCTCCCTGGGATAGCAAATGCCACTATTGACTGGTGTATTGGGCTGTGATTGTACAATGCTAGGGAGCATCAATTATTCAGATAGGTGGGGTGAGGTTGACTTCCTGATTGATTGAAATGGGAACAGATCGGGTAATCATCTCTCATCAGTCAGGTTATTCTGACATTCAGCTCACTGTCCTATTGAAGTACTGTACTCAGTATATTATATATGACCTTGTAGATTTGATGATTTCCCAATTTCAATATTTAACAGGGTTTGACGAATGGAATTTAAAAAATTACCAAGACCACAGACAAATCACTGGTCCAAACAGTATGTTTGTAGACCTTGGCACATCGTCAGATTAAACATTACCCGTACATCTTCCTTTTTGTTTTGGAAACATTTTGGCAATTTCTTCCATTCAGTTATGAGTTTTTCATTTCAAAATTTCAACTAGTCTGTCGGATTGCCTTCATTTTGAAATTACTGGTCCTGATTAATGTTTTGTGAAATCAATAAATCATCATTAATGTTCGAGGTGTATTGTTGTCTCAAATGTCCTTCAGTTCTAAGATAATATTTGAAGGATGATTAAAAACACATACCTGAACCATACATGCTCAAAGATATTTGTGATACATGTGTGTGTAGGTGGTTTCACAGTTGGCCTAAAGTCCTTTCCTCATTGGAGTAAATATTCGGAATGCTGTTTTACTGTTTGGAAAATGTAAATGCATTGGCTTGAGTCACTGGTCCACAGCCAGGGTTTAGAAACATTCTTTCTGCATAGTAAACACTGGTAACATTAGTCCACATATCAGAGGTGGGGTGACATGGGATGTTACGTCCGAGATTATTGCGCTTACATGGCAACGTGCATGCATGTGTGTGCATGTGTGCGTGCGTGCGTGCCTGTGTCTGCTTGTACTTGTCTGTACTGATGCCGGTTTAAAGTGCTAGCCCACTGAGATACCATGCCAGTTTAACATGAATACCCCACTCAAACACAATATACTGACTCCGAGCTGACCAGTCCTTGTCTTAGCCTCTTAATGCTGAGCACCAGGCAGGGTAACAACAAGTACTCTCTATTTAACAGCTTTTGGTATCAGAGACTTGTATATGGTCTCCGCAAATAACACTGAAAAATGTGAAAATGATTTCAAATGACAGGTTTGGGTTGTAGACAAAGACTGGGTTAGGATTATTCATAGACATGATGAACAAATATAGTACATGGTAAGGTTCAAGACAAGATAGTTTAGGCAGCATTTGCGTGTGCCAGGAGAGCCGGAGTTGACACTAGGTGTGGATCTGTTGTCCCTAGGTGATGAACGAAGATGGCCACACCTCCAGCATCAGAGACAAAATCCTCACCATCACCGTGAAGCGGGGATGGAAGCCGGGTACCAGAATCACCTTCCCCCAGGAGGGGGACCAAGGACCCAACAATGTGCCAGGTGGGTCCACGACATCAGCCATGTCTCCTTCAGAGCCAGTGCTGATGAATGAACATCTCCATGTACATAGTGGAGGACATGGGCCTGTGCTGGTAGTCGGGCTGGGACGGGTAACTCGGGTACTCGGGTTGGGTGGGTACTGAGTAGGACCCGGGTACCCACAGGACTACCCGAACCCGTGGTTAGTCACGTGATATATTGTTTCATGACAAAAATTCACTCTATTTTTCATTTCTTCAGGACTATGAACATGTTCCTTCTGACTTATAGATGTTTGAACAAAGCTAAAACCAGTCAACTTCAGACCACATCGTTTTATATGTGTATCTAAATACATTCTGCCAGGGCTACTGTCAAACTATTCCCAATCGGACATTTTGTACCTATCTCTTGACACCAACAGCGGGTACCCTGGTAAGGTCGGGTAATAGGGGTGTGGGTACCCGGGTAGTAAATTTGGATTAGTCCCAGCCCTAGCTACTAGTACACCAGCATTAGGATGAAAAAATAATAGCCTTGGTTCTCAGGCACCGCCCGCAACCTCACAAAGTCTGCCACATGTTTCGTTTTTATTTCCATTTAAACAAAAATCAAAGAGATCCTAATACTTAAAAACAATGCAATATAACTTCCCTTTACATGTTCACTGCGCATCTCGTGTTTTGGTCATGGCGCAAATAGGAGTTTGTATGCTTGTTTATGCAGGGTACACAACTGTGTATTTGGTTACATACTAGTTTGATCAAGCCAAAAACTAAAAGAAACACCACCCACACAAAATATATTTTCAAAAGTTATTGCCTGAGAACCAATTCCCACACAGCCTAGCTAAAGCTCATGCTGTTGACCATTTGTTTGCTTGATCAAGACTTCATCGTTGATATGACATTGTGATATGGCTGGAAAGTTGCAGCATACAACAGCATTCAACTGTCAACCGAAAATGACTTGACTTAACTTTAACTTCCTGCTTTTCTTCCAGCCGATATAGTTTTCATCGTGAAAGACAAGCCCCATCCTCGTTTCCGTCGTGAGGGTATCAACCTGATCCACACAGCTAAAGTGCCTCTGGGGAAAGCCCTGACTGGCTGTTCCGTGGAGATCCACACCCTGGATGAGAGAATCCTCCACATTCCTATCAATGACATTGTCAAGTAAGTACTGCCCACTGTTTCTGGCTGTTCTGTGGAGATCCACACCCTGGATGAGAGAATCCTCCACATTCCTATCAATGACATTGTCAAGTAAGTACTGCCCAATGTTTCTGGCTGTTCTGTGGAGATCCACACCCTGGATGAGAGTATTCTCCACATTCCTATCAATGACATTGTCAAGTAAATACTGCCCAATGTTTCTGTCTGTTCTGTGGACATCCACACCCTGGATGAGAGAATCCTCCACATTCCTATCAATGACATTGTCAAGTAAGTACTGCCCAATGTTTCTGGCTGTTCTGTGGAGATCCACACCCTGGATGAGAGAATCCTCCACATTCCTATCAATGACATTGTCAAGTAAGTACTGCCCACTGTTTCTGGCTGTTCTGTGGACATCCACACCCTGGATGAGAGAATCCTCCACATTCCTATCAATGACATTGTCAAGTAAGTACTGCCCAATGTTTCTGGCTGTTCTGTGGAGATCCGCACCCTGGATGAGAGTATTCTCCACATTCCTATCAATGACATTGTCAAGTAAGTACTGCCCAATGTTTCTGGCTGTTCTGGATAATGAGATCTTCTCCTCCTACCACAGTGATGGTATCTCTACTCGAACCGACAATAGCTGTAGTACCAAGATCACTTTTGGAAACAACCCTAGACTAATTGTAATATAATGTTTCTGTTTATGGTTATAAATATCGACAATTTCATAAAATATGTCGGGTAATATTTTCATTATGCTCATAATTTCTGTATACATGGAGACACACCCACCTAGGAAGGAAATAATATGTTTTATATGTCTGTTTCAGACCGGGCTACAAAAAAGTAGTTCCAGACGAGGGCATGCCCATCTCAACAGACCCATCAGAGCGTGGGGATCTCATCATAGACTTTGACATAGTGTTTCCCCAGTCTCTCACACCCGACAAGAAGGATCTCGTCAAGGCTGCGCTCTTACACTAAACATGTCACTTTCATGGGTGGGAAAGAGATTTATTAAAGAAATACATTAATTTTGGGTCATTTACGTCAAATACGAAGTCATCTACTAAACATGTAAATGCGGTTTCAACTAAGTTATACAAACAATACCATTTCCTGTTTTGGATGTGCTGTGTCAAAGTGATGGAAGCAACATGTCTTGAACAACTTTCCAAAACCTTCTCAGTATACATGTTCCTGTTTGATATGTAGATTTATTTTTACTGTACATACTCCAACATTTGTAAATAAAAACCTTGAGGTACCTATCTATATTTAATGTTGTCAATTTTTCTTAAATTGCTGATTTTACCAACACTCCTTACACTGTACCCATTCATGCTGCATATATCCCTTACAATATACAGTGCTCCACAGATGCTGTATATATCCCTTAGACTATACACAGTGCTCCACAGATGCATACTCTGTACACAGATGCTGCATACGCTGTACAGTGATGCTCCACAGATGCTGCATATGCTGTACAGTGATGCTCCACAGATGCTGCATACTCTGTACAGTGGTGCTCCACAGATGCTGCATATGCTGTACAGTGATGCTCCACAGATGCTGCATACTCTGCACCACTGTACAGCATATGCAGCATCTGTGGAGCACCAGTGTACAGTGTATGCAGCATCTGTAGAGCACCACTGTACAGTGTATGCAGCATCTGTGGAGCACCACTGTACAGCGTATGCAGCATCTGTGGAGCACCACTGTACAGTGTATGGGTGTATGCAGCATCTGTGGAGCACAACTGTACAGTGTATGGGTGTATGCAGCATCTGTGGAGCACAACTGTACAGTGTATGCAGCATCTGTGGAGCACCACCGTACAGTGTATGCAGCATCTGTGGAGCACCACTGTACAGTGTATGGGAGTATGCAGCATCTGTGGAGCTCCACTGTACAGTGTATGCAGCCTCTGTGGAGCACCACCATACAGTGTATGCAGCATCTGTGGAGCACCACTGTAGTGTATGGGTGTATGCAGCATCTGTGGGGCACCACTGTACAGTGTATGGGAGTATGCAGCCTCTGTGGAGCACCACTGTACAGTGTATGGGAGTATGCAGCATCTGTGGAGCACCACTGTACAGTGTATGCAGCCTCTGTGGAGCACCACTGTACAGTGTATGCAGCATCTGTGGAGCACCACCATACAGTGTATGGGAGTATGCAGCATCTGTGGAGCACCACTGTACAGTGTATGGGAGTATGCAGCATCTGTGGAGCACCACTGTACAGTATGCAGCATCTGTGGAGCACCACTGTACAGCATATGCAGCATCTGTGGAGCACCACTGTACAGCGTATGCAGCATCTGTGGAGCACCACTGTACAGCGTATGCAGCATCTGTGGAGCACCACTGTACAGCATATGCAGCATCTGTGGAGCATCACTGTACAGCATATGCAGCATCTGTGGAGCACCACTGTACAGCGTATGCAGTATCTGTGGAGCATCACTGTACAGTGTATGCAGCACCACTGTACAGTGTATGCAGCATCTGTGGAGCACCACTGTACAGCATATGCAGCATCTGTGGAGCATCACTGTACAGCATATGCAGCATCTGTGGAGCACCACTGTACAGCATATGCAGCATCTGTGGAGCATCACTGTACAGCATATGCAGCATCTGTGGAGCACCACTGTACAGAGTATGCAGCATCTGTGGAGCACCACTGTACAGCGTATGCAGCATCTGTGGAGCACCACTGTACAGTGCATGGGTGTATGCAGCATCTGTGGAGCACCACTGTACAGTGTATAGGTGTATACAGCATCTGTGGAGCACCACTGTACAGTGTATGGGTGTATACAGCATCTGTGGAGCACCACTGTACAGTGTATGGGTGTATGCAGCATCTGTGGAGCACCACTGTACAGCGTATGCAGCATCTGTGGAGCACCACTGTACAGTGTATGCAGCATCTGTAGAGCACCACTGTACAGCGTATGCAGCATCTGTGGAGCACCACTGTACAGCGTATGCAGCATCTGTGGAGCACCACTGTACAGCGTATGGGTGTATGCAGCATCTGTGGAGCACCACTGTACAGTGTATGGGTGTATGCAGCATCTGTGGAGCACCACTGTACAGCATATGGGTGTATGCAGCATCTGTGGATCACCACTGTACAGCGTATGGGTGTATGCAGCATCTGTGGAGCACCACTGTACAGCGTATGGGTGTATGCAGCATCTGTGGAGCACCACTGTACAGTGTATGGGTGTATGCAGCATCTGTGGAGCACCACTGTACAGTGTATGCAGCATCTGTGGAGCACCACTGTACAGTGTATGCAGCATCTGTAGAGCACCACTGTACAGCGTATGCAGCATCTGTGGAGCACCACTGTACAGTGTATGCAGCATCTGTAGAGCACCACTGTACAGCGTATGCAGCATCTGTGGAGCACCACTGTACAACGTATGCAGCATCTGTGGAGCACCACTGTACAGTGTATGGGTGTATGCAGCATCTGTGGAGCACAACTGTACAGTGTATGGGTGTATGCAGCATCTGTGGAGCACCACTGTACAGTGTATGGGTGTATGCAGCATCTGTGGAGCACCACTGTACAGCATATGGGTGTATGCAGCATCTGTGGAGCACCACTGTACAGCGTATGGGTGTATGCAGCATCTGTGGAGCACCACTCTACAGCGTATTGGTGTATGCAGCATCTGTGGAGCACCACTGTACAGTGCATGGGTGTATGCAGCATCTGTGGAGCACCACTGTACAGTGTATGCAGCATCTGTGGAGCACCACTGTACAGTGTATGCAGCATCTGTGGAGCACCACTGTACAGTGTATAGGTGTATACAGCATCTGTGGAGCACCACTGTACAGTGTATGGGTGTATGCAGCATCTGTGGAGCACCACTGTACAGTGTATGCAGCATCTGTAGAGCACCACTACAGCGTATGCAGCATCTGTGGAGCACCACTGTACAGTGTATGGGTGTATGCAGCATCTGTGGAGCACCACTGTACAGTGTATGGGTGTATGCAGCATCTGTGGAGCACCACTGTACAGTGTATGGGTGTATGCAGCATCTGTGGAGCACCACTCTACAGATACAGATGCTGTATACACCCATACACTGTACAGTGGTGCTCCACAGATGCTGTATACACCTATACACTGTACAGTGGTGCTCCACAGATGCTGCATACACCCATGCACTGTACAGTGGTGCTCCACAGATGCTGCATACACCCATACACTGTACAGTGGTGCTCCACAGATGCTGCATACACCCATACACTGTACAGTGGTGCTCCACAGATGCTATGCAAGATTGTTCAGCCTCAGACAGCTTTCAGCAATACATGTATTACGTTGGCCATACAAATTGTGAATTGTGAAGTTCAACAAGCACTTCCCTATCGTGTCGTGTGTCAGTGAATGAGGATTGTGAGGTTCAACAAGCACTTTCCCACTGTGTTGTGGGTCAGTGAAAGTGAATTGTGAGGTAAAGGCGAAATGAAGTATAACGTCACGTCACGTCCAAGATTATTGCACGCATAATAATGCAATGTGCATGCACATGACTGCTTGTCCTCGTCCGGACTAATGCCAATTTCATAGTGCTAGCCCGCGGAGATACATGCCACAGAATACCCTCAGACACAGTAAACTGACCAGTCCTTGTTTTATCCCCTAGTGCCGTGTACCAGGCAGGGTAACAACAAGTACCATCTTTTAACGTATTTTGATATGATGTGGCTGGGGATCAAACCCCTGACCGACGGATGCTCTACCATTAGACAGAATCAGGCTGTGAATTGTGAGCTTCAACAATTACTTCCCTATTGTGTCGTGCATCAGTGAATGCAAATTTTGAAATTGATTTACAGAAGGGTGGAAACGTGGAGATGAGTTTTCTCTCATGTTATCTCCCCTGTATCCATGACTTCAAAATGGTAATGACTGATCATGCTGACTTTGACATCATAATATATACCGTATTCGACGTAATAAGCGCCCTGCTCTAATAAACGCCAACGGCAATATTTGCCATTATACTGGCTGGTGTACAATCACAATTCCTTCTGATTGATCAATGTACACAAGATTTATTTATTCGTGTATAATACGCACTCGTGTGTTATATGCACCCTTAATTATGGGCAATTAAATTCAGGAAAATATATCTGTGGCGTACGCACAGACTTTTCTTTTGTATCATTACAGGCTGTCAGCATTAACCGCAAAATTTAGGATCTTTCAACTCTGTGTTTTCTCACCAAAATTTTATTCTAATAAGAGCCCACTATTTTTAATTTTGAGAGCGTCCTGGGTGCTTGATACGTCGAATACGGTACTTTAATGTGTACATAAATATGACCTGTACAATCAGTATCAAACACTTCAGCTCCCAATATATATCGCAATAAGTATCACGATACAAATACCTGTATCACAACTTTTTGGCCAACACATAGGCCTACTAGCATTAGCAATATTTCTCTTTTTTGTTTTCTTTATCCCTAAAAGATAGATTCAGTGTAAATTTTGTTTCAGTGGAAGACATGATTCAAGCACTCTGACCATTGTCACGGTTACAGAACAAAATGCCTTAGATTACATTATCAGCAACCAACACAAGTCTTGAGATTCATGTGGAGGGCGTTTATTTACAAATATGATTCAGACAAACAAATTGTAAACAGATAAAAAACAATATGATTTGCCATCTCCAGAATGAGAACTGGAGTCCCTTCCTGACCAATGGCCTTGTTCACTCACTAGCTTCCGATGAACAGACACGCAAAACTGGCACTGAAACAAAAATTATATTTAAAAACTTTTATTAATAGTTAACAGGTAAAACATGGTTAAACATCTTTCAGCATTGTGGTCCTAATTGAGAGTCTGACATTACAAATATTTCTGAAGATGATTTCTGTGGGACAAACAAATCTGATTGCTATATTTGTTTGTTTGTTGGTTTGTTGTTTAACGCCGCACTCAGCAATATTCCAGCTATATGACCATGATGACGGGGGGTCTGCAAATAATCGAGTCTGGACCAGACCATCCGGTGATTGACATCTTGAGCATCAATCCACGCAACTGGGATAAGATGACATGCATCAACCAAGTCAGTGAGCCTGACCACCCGATCCCGTAAGTCGCCTCTTACGACAAGCATAGTCGCCTTTTACAGCAAGCATGGGTTGCTGAAGACCTATTCTACCCCGGATCTTCACAGGAAGATTGCTATGCATCAATTGAACAGAGCTAATCCTTTCCAATCAATCCACTATTGTGAACAGCGACAGAGCATGTGTTGAGTTGACGCATTGTGAAATATACACAGAACATGAAGTCCATGTGCACAGCGTCACATTCCTTCTCCCTGATCAGAAGAAATGGATTCTTCTGCTTCACCTGCAAAGCCCACTGACCCATGATGGGGGTTCACACACATTTTTCTTAAGTTTGTTTCGCAGTAGGTGTATTGTTCAAGGCTTTTGGGCATACTGCCACTTAATAACTGAATTGTGGCTATATTTACCCAAATGATAAGTCAACAACAAATAGTCAGGGAGCAACAATAAAAAACAATGGCACCAAGGAACTGTTGCTGAGCTGAATGTTGTACAATATAGTGAAATCTTTAGCCACTTAGTAAGGTCATCTTTTGTTGGTTTACAGATTTTTACCCCCAAAAATTGGTTTGGTAAGGAAAAAAATATTAAAAATTCCAACATGACAAGGCAATGTTCCCGGATATGGCGGGAGTTACTGACCCTTACAGTCAACACTGCATTGTCATATAAATCATTGCAGAAGCGATTCCTTCTGCACAGAAGCAAAGTTTGATGGCAAAGTCATCTCGTTACTGCGTTGCAACATTCTAGAAAGCTTTTTGCTGTAAAACAAATGTTTTTTGGGTCACCACTGCTGTTGGGATAAAAAAACACTTGTAAAAAATGATAAATTTAATTTTATTCCATTTTCTCATTATTTTCGGTCGGAGGACCTGTAAACCAATTTTCAAAAAAGGCCAAAAGAAAGCGTGGCAGCTTATTGGTTGTTTAATGTGGTCCTTATGACAGTATGACCCATTGTAAAATTCTTGAAACTTCACATGACATTAATGAGTGCATATGAAAGGGCCTGTAAGACACTTGAGTTTTCATATAGATTAAGCGATCCCCAGCATAGGTCCCCAACTTCCTATGTCAGACTTGGTTGATATCATACACTGACAGAAAGGATAGTTGGCACTGTTGCTCATACTATCAATCACTGCATTGTCTGGTCAGACTTCATTATTTACAGGCCACTGTCTGATAGCTTGAATACTGCTGAATGCTGTTTAACAACAAACATTCAGCCTGACCATTGTAATATTCTAAAACAAATACAGTCATACACTGTTGTGTTGAAGTTGAAGGGACCAACGTAAATACTTTGAGTTATCCAAGTTTTGACACAACCAAAAATGATGAATAAAGAATGAACACCCAGGGACCAAGCTTTTACTACGAGACAACCATAAGTTTGACACATCAAAGTTCGACACATCATTACTTGACTGTATGCCATTTTAATTTTAAGAAAAAAGTCTTATTCTCAATACATGATCTTAGCATGTGCAGTGCTGCATATCCCACCAAAATATCATTTCTTAGCAATTGTGTGTTTGCGATGACGATGTTTAAACATTTTTCATGACTGAATATAGTTTTATCAATTTTACAAAGATAGCAATACTTTTTTAGTCCATAAAAAAATCCAAAACTTCACCATGTTCATTTGTTTTATCTTAATCCCTTCAACAATTTTGTGTCCTAACATTACAGAGCTAGATCTAGATATCCCTTAAACATGTTAAACATTCAGGCACACTCCTCCAGCCAATTCTGATCAGATGTCTGTATGAACAGACAACAGCCTATAATAAGCACAATAAGTTCACATTTGGACCTTCGGTTCTGGTGAGCTAAAAATGGAATCTGGTATTATAAAGTGCTTTTATTTCTAGTCATCTCATTCTCACCTTCGTCAGATTTTAAAACCAAGGCTTCTCATACATTCTTTGTGTTTCTCAATCAGATTCCCACACTGATCTTCTCCCTTCTCAATTATGCTGCAAAAAATAAAGACATTAATTGATACTGAATCAGCTAGCTATAAGCCTTTTACTTGTGTACTAATTACTCAACATGACAGAGATAAAGTGATTCTACTAGCACTAGTGATCAAGAAAAAGATAATATTATTTTTTTGTACCCTGAATACAATGACAAAGCATGTTTATTTTACACTGAATCCAAGCTATAAAGCATTTCTGGCCTAAAGAAAATATGTCTTAATCACTGATAACGCCATGCTTATCATGAAATGATTAATAAGAAAACATACAACTTTATTGAAAACAACTTCTGCTTTATTGCATTTTGCAACGCTTTGATATAGATTCTCATGCTGTTTATCAAGCTGGAGTGACTACAACCAAGTAATGTAATTATATATTTTGGGGAAGGAACAAAATAACACACTTTCACCAATTTGCCTGACATGGGAACTTACAATGAGAGTGTTTAAAATACTAGATAATTCTCTAAAACACGGAACTACACGAATATCCATCCTCGTTCGAAGGATGTCAGTGTAATAAAGACGACAGGCTAACTTATCCACACTGACATAAAATAACTTAACTTCACCCGTGAAAGACTAAATACGACTCCACCGTGGATCTCCAAGACAAACATTCTCTCTGGTAAAATCTGGCGTTAATGAAAAACGTTCACATGTACGTAGATATATATTTCACTGGCATTAGTGTCCACCGTACATATCAAGGGCAAATGACTTAAACTGTAATAAATGTCTAACGATACATCATGGCTGAGTGAATCAAACCTACCATTGATCTCGAACTTTCTTGGTCTCTGGGCAAGCGCAGCATGGCTTCAGTTTCTTTTCTCCACCTTTTTCGTCTGGCATTGTTGAGCTATATATGATATCACACAGCCAACTTCGTCCTTGCAACTCACGTTTCGTAAGCCGTGTTTCAGCAAAGGTTGTTCAGAGTTACGTCCCTTGGGAACTGAGTTAACCGGATACACACCGTACTGGAACACCCACAGATTCGCGAAACAAAATGTGCAATATCCTTTTCTTCCTTGCTGCATGATTAAAGTATTCATCGGTGTTATTAAATCGATTTAATATATTATATCATTTGTTTATCGTCAGCTGATAGAGGCTAAGCGCATATAGATAAATGTCGAAAATAGACTGGTACCCTGTCGTACTAGCGAATGCACAAAGTTACGCGATGAGCGCAAGCGCTCTATGGCAGATAAACCATTCCAATATCGAAAATGCCCTCTGGCGGCGAATGTGGAGAATATTATGATCTGTCCGCATTTAAGCAACTTCCGGTAGCAGGTGCTTGGGGTACAGGTATTTGTCTTTGAAATTCTGTATTTATTGTGAATATTTTGTACATGTTCCCAGATAGCTGACTGAAAGTAATATTTCTGTAGCGTTTCTCTTTACAACAATATTCACATAGGCGAAGTAAGGCATCTTCATGAAGAAATATGGATGAAATCGTGATTTTTTTTCAAAGACAAACCAGCATAATTCTTATTTCGTCAATGATCAGTCCATCTTTTTAGCTTAATTATGGCGCATTTATATAGATTTGCTGATTAGGTGTTTCTCGCAATGTTCAACACACATGACACATTAGGCCTATCTATGTCACATTCATCATGTTTAATACATGGTGTTATCATGATAGAATATTAACATCTTGCAATGAACTTTGAGTACATTGATGTCATAGATGCGGTGAAGCTTGTAATGACTCTTGTCACAACAATAAAACATGTCATAAATGAGGTCTAAGACGCTGCCATGTTATCATGATTTGGCATGAATTGTAATCCTGAAACGCTGTATCTTTGATGATCTTGTGTGCGTTTCAGGCTTTATCACTTCATCATCAAGTTCATGTTATGATACATCTTCCCGAGGCAAGAGAGTTAACTGACTATAAAAGTCCAGTTTCCACCCTTGCCGAACTAGGCTGGTATTATGGAGTTAGTTTGGCTGGACTAACGAGTCTATGCATAGTCCAATCACAATCGCACAACAAAATCGAAATCCGGTTTGTAAACTGTCATGCAGATTTCGGTCGATTGCAAGATTTGGAAAACGTGCACAGCCAACTCGTCACATGCTCGTTGTCAAAAGAAATTTTCCAAATCTTTTCATGTTCTTAATCCAGGTACTCACATGATTTGATGCACTTTGGGATGAAGACCTGTTTTATTACAATATAGATCTTGATTATCGATCAGATCGTCTTGATCGACCGCCATTTTGTTTGAAGCAAATACGAGCGGTGGAATCTGATTGGTCCATAGGAGAGGCATAGAAGGGACAAAACTCGTAATAGCCACTGGTGGCACTACGATCGAGCCCAGGAATTCCAGCCTAGTTCGGCAAGGGTGGAAACTGGACTTATAAAGTCAGTTAACTCTCTTGCCTCGGGAAGATAGTTATGATATAGAATAATTTGATTATGCTATGTCATTCATCTTTAGAAAATAGCATGACACTTTGGGAGCAGGTGTAGACATCATTGGTAATGAAAAAGGGAGATAGTTCTATGGATATACAACTTCTATATTACAATGAATGCGATGTTTCGGTGTAGATACTAACCATTCTTACACTGTTATCAAGCAAGAAACATTGCCTAAGGCCTTATACGAATTGATTGACTGATTGAAGAAGTTGTATATCCATAGAACTATCTCCCTTCTTCAAACCAACTTCTAAGTCCCACTTGAAGAAGTTAAAATTGGTCCAGCTAGTCCATAGCTCATTTCAAACTTGTGGATTAAGTAAAAAAGATGTATTGGGTAACTAGATTTTGGTAAAATCAACACGTTCCTCTAAATGTCAATGGTCTGGAACTGCCAGACCAACCATACTAAAATAATATTTTGTTTTCTGGTTAGTTTGTAATGTCAATCTAAATTTACCTTGTTGTCTGATTGTCTTTTTAGGCAAACAAGTAGAAAACAACTGAAATGGTGTAATTTTCTACCTTATATTAGTCCTTGTTCAATTGTTTATGGGGTTTTAACTTAGAAAAGACAACAGGAAAAGAGTTTCCCCAAAAGTCCCGAAATCAATTTGTCTTTTAGTTTACAGCCCTAATAAAGAAAAGAAAGCATCTTAACTGATGATGATTACATTGTTTTCTAACTGTAAATGCAGTCTAACCGTGGGGATCATGTATAACAGCAGACATGTATCATGTGCATCAATATGATAACATGGGAAACTAGGGGTGCATGATAAACCAATAAACATGTATCGCAATAGAACCCGTGTATATCAATATTTTCTGATCCAGTCGAAGACGAATTGATACGTAATTGCATAAATTATATGCCCTATCTTGAGGTATTTGGATGGACTGTGTTTCCATCTAAACAGCACACGCTTCACGCTGTTTACAATATATATCCATATTGATGACGTAATAGGTATCCTCATTTATCCATATTATCATAAACTGAAGTCTGGATTATTGGGTGAAGCAGGACCCAGTTTTATGTTATTGTTTCTTCAACACAATCATTTAAGAATTTGTCTGTTTTAATAATTAAGTGGTTATTCATTGAAACCGGGAAATGTGCTTTTAACCACCATTGTTACACGGCTTGTATATTTTCATGTGCTGTTGCTAGTAACACAGTCCAGTAAACTATCACTGATTCCCTTTTTAAAAACAGTTTGTGTTGAGAGCAATATTTATTTAACACTAAAACAAATTCCAATAGCACTTCCAAAATTCAGATGAAGCTTACATGAACTCTTCAGCGAGAGGGCGGTCGGGTAGCCTAGTGGTTAAAGTGTTTGCTCGTCACGCTGAAGACTCGGGTTCAATTCCCAACATGGATACAATGTGTGAAGGTCATTTTTGGTGTCCCCTGCCGTGATATTGCTGGAATATTGATACTCATAAAATCATACTCACTCACTCACTCTTCACTGAGAGGGAAAGACATACTGGGATCTGAAGAGAACATAGAATTTGTCAGTTTTGTGATTTAAGGACTCTAGACAGAGCTCTAGATAAGCTTTTGGTGTTGTGGGTATTTTACTCATGCATTTTAAAATCATTGGGTATCAGTAATTCTATCTGGGTATTCAAATTTCTGTTACCCACTAGTTTTTACACATGTGGGTATTTAAGTTAAATATTTAAAAACACTTCATATAGTCCCTGCAAACTGTTGTCGTGTGGGTTCGAGAGCTTTATCATGTTTATAGGACTCAAAAATACCGCGATACTTCCACAAGAGAGTGTGTGGCAAATGATCATGATGTAACTGTCATCGTGGAGTTTGGCAAGGTTGACGGAATGTCCGCATATAATTTCAAAATAAGTTTGATTTGCTAATCGAATACGCAGGGTTACTTCACAATATTTTGTTGATACGCACAAGTTTTATTTTTGTAGTGTATCTGTAATGTTCCTTGCGTATTTGATACGCTTGAATTTTATCTCAGTGCGTATTTCTGCATTTCTGATGCGTATTTTACGCAGATACGCAGCTTATCTGGAGCTCTGGAAGAAAATGAATATCATTTCTGACTAATATGTCCGTTGTGTGTTGAACTCAGGAAACAGTTCATTGATAAATATTTTATCCATTATTCGAGTATACAGAAATTTGTTTGGTTAAATGTCAGGTAACAATGTAGGAATAACAAAAAACTGTCAGTGTATGTATTGCTGGCTAATAACCTGAGACGTTACGAATGTGTTACTTTATGATTTTTTATACACCCATTGGTATTACATGTACTATAGGCCCATGGTCTCTTAATAATACGAACAAACACTGAATGAAACAGCCTGAATTTGAGTTTGAACAAAATCATTTCACATGCATCTAATCTTGTACATAGTTTAATATTAATTTATTGGTTTCTTTCAGAGAACTGCCCACTACTTAGAAATGGCCGAGAGTGAGAAGGAGCCAGGTGCAGAGGTATGTTTATTGTAAGGCATCAACAGAGATGGATGTGATCACATTGTCCTTTCAGTCATCACGTGAGGAGTTTGATGCTCCCTTTGATTGGATGAAATAATGTCAGGAACAGGACCGTTTGCTCAAGCAGCATGTTGTTAAACTAAGAACTTGCTCACATACATGAAGATCTAATATTGACATGTTAATATCATGAGCTGGAATCATAATTTATATGTTCAGCGCTGAGTTTTAGAATAATAGCATGTTTGAATAGCTGGAGATATCAGCTCAGAGGCCCAGTGATAGGAGGGAGGAATAACACATCCGAATACATGCTATAACTATCTAATCCAGCATTAGAAATTCGCACTAGTCTTGTAGTCCTTGCCAAACTGCCCAATAGTTAAGGTATCATAAGGACTCGTAGAAATGTGCCATTTTAAGGGGTTTTCTATATGTTATCATTATAAGGACTGGTGGACTAGAACACTTTGTTTCTATTGCTGTAATCACAAAACATAATTTACTGTTCACTTTGAATTGTGATGTCATTTTCACGAGAGCAAATACATGTAAATCAGAGATAGGTAAGATTTGGTATCTATAACACCACAGAGCTAAATACCATGGGGTAAGTTGGAGCATGTTTGACATGTTGTCCAACTAAAGAGCTCTTACTTTCATTAAACTGAATTAATATAGAATATTTATGGCTTACAGATAAGGTGCTTCCTTAGCACTTAGTAATCTTTGTTGTGCAAAAGGCAAAACTGACCAATCGTGATATAATTTGAGTGATGAACAGGATAGATAACTGATGGTGCAGAAATATGATGAATGTCATGTAAACAGAGGATGCTGACAACTATCTACATATGTTTACAGTTTGAAGAGGAGGATGTTGAGGAAGATACACCACTTGAAAAAAGGAAGAAAATATTTTCAAAAGAATGTGAGTTTATCATGTCTATGGTGTTACAAATACAAGAATGTGTTGGAAATGAGATTGAAACTTCATAATTATTCCCAAACACTTCAAAGTCAAGGGCTAGGGACAGCCCCAAGTTGATGGGTGCGTCTTCAGAATAGAATAGCACTGTATGACTTTGATTTGATTGTTCCAGTGCGCTGAATGATGTAATGATTTGATTATTCCAGTGCGCTGTATGATTTGATTGTTCCAGTGCGCTGTATGATGTAATGATTTGATTATTCCAGTGCGCTATATGATTTGATTGTTCCAGTGCGCTGTATGATGTAATGATTTGATTGTTCCAGTGCGCTGTATGATGTAATGATTTGATTGTTCCAGTGCGCTGTATGATGTAATGATTTGATTATTCCAGTGCGCTATATGATTTGATTGTTCCAGTGCGCTGTATGACTTTGATTTGATTGTTCCAGTGCGCTATATGATGTAATGATTTGATTATTCCAGTGCGCTGTATGATTTGATTGTTCCAGTGCGCTGTATGATGTAATGATTTGATTATTCCAGTGCGCTATATGATTTGATTGTTCCAGTGCGCTGTATGATGTAATGATTTGATTGTTCCAGTGCGCTGTATGATGTAATGATTTGATTGTTCCAGTGCGCTGTATGATGTAATGATTTGATTGTTCCAGTGCGCTGTATGACTTTGATTTGATTGTTCCAGTGCGCTGAATGATGTAATGATTTGATTATTCCAGTGCGCTGTATGATTTGATTGTTCCAGTGCGCTGTATGATGTAATGATTTGATTATTCCAGTGCGCTATATGATTTGATTGTTCCAGTGCGCTGTATGATGTAATGATTTGATTGTTCCAGTGCGCTGTATGATGTAATGATTTGATTGTTTCAGTGCGCTGTATGATGTAATGATTTGATTGTTTCAGTGCGCTGTATGATGTAATGATTTGATTGTTCCAGTGCGCTGTATGATGTAATGATTTGATTGTTCCATTGCGCTGTATGATGTAATGATTTGATTATTCCAGTGCGCTATATGATTTGATTGTTCCAGTGCGCTGTATGATGTAATGATTTGATTGTTCCAGTGCGCTGTATGATGTAATGATTTGATTGTTCCAGTGCGCTGTATGACTTTGATTTGATTATTCCAGTGCGCTATATGATTTGATTGTTCCAGTGCGCTGTATGATGTAATGATTTGATTATTCCAGTGCGCTATATGATTTGATTATTCCAGTGCGCTGTATGATGTAATGATTTGATTGTTCCAGTGCGCTGTATGACTTTGATTTGATTGTTCCAGTGCGCTGTATGATGTAATGATTTGATTGTTCCAGTGCGCTGTATGATGTAATGATTTGATTGTTCCAGTGCGCTGTATGATGTAATGATTTGATTGTTCCAGTGCGCTGTATGATGTAATGATTTGATTGTTCCAGTGCGCTGTATGATGTAATGATTTGATTGTTCCATTGCGCTGTATGATGTAATGATTTGATTATTCCAGTGCGCTATATGATTTGATTGTTCCAGTGCGCTGTATGATGTAATGATTTGATTGTTTCAGTGCGCTGTATGATGTAATGATTTGATTGTTCCAGTGCGCTGTATGATGTAATGATTTGATTGTTTCAGTGCGCTGTATGATGTAATGATTTGATTGTTCCAGTGTGCTGTATGATGTAATGATTTGATTGTTCCAGTGCGCTGTATGATGTAATGATTTGATTGTTCCAGTGCGCTGTATGATGTATGGGTTTGGAGATGACCAGAATCCTTACACCGAGTCAGTGGACCTCCTGGAAGATCTGGTCATCGAGTACATCCCAGAGATGGTGAGATTTGCAACCTGTCAGCCATTCCAGGATGTAATAGTTCTGTTTTCAAACCCCAGATATTCCCTTACGATTTTTTTCACAATATTCCTTATTGTGCACTCTAACAACTTGTGAAGGCTGGTGCAAAGTCAGCATCAGACTCTGCCAGAACATCATAAAGTATTCATGGTGATGTATTAGTGACGATTAGATTAGTAATATTGGAGCAGTACATAGCTACGATATCGCAGCTAATCTCCGCCTATATTTCAGACAAAGAAGGCGATGGAGACTGGCCGTCCTGGCAGGATACAAGTGGAGGATATCATATTCCTCATCAGAAAGGACCCCAAGAAGTACTCCAGGGTCAAGGAACTGCTCCTTATGAGTGAGGAATTGAGGAAGGCCAGGAAAGCTTTCGATGAGATCAAATATGCTGCGACCAAATGATGAGGTCCTCAACTCTTGTACATAGCTCATGAACCTATTTCACGCTCTGCATGGAGAGTGTGAGGATCTGCATTACCATCACGCAGAAATATCATCCATGATATAATTATGTTCATTTCCATTAAAACATGTACTTGTATATTTATTAAAAGGTTTGTCATTGCAGTGGTTTATTTTTTTACTCAGTAATTTTCTCCGACATCGATTACCCAAAGTATTGTTGATATATAGCCGTCTTGCATTAAACAGCTAACAATACAAAAAGCTTGTCACTAAATAACTTGTATTTAATGTTGACAGCTATAGTCAAGCTATATGATGGTAGCATGCAAATAATTCGGGACCAGACAATCCAATGACATTACGCAGTCAATGAGGGTTAACATTTGTATCTTTAATGTCTGCATGGTGTTGTGGTCAACAGATGAGAAGATGGTCTAACTCCTGCACATACCCGTAGGTGTAGAAAGACCCAGTCAGAATTTGTTTATTCAACAGGTGCCAAGCAACATAAGCTTTCTATTGAGGACTGTTTTTACATTTGAATGTTGCTCAAATTGGAGAAATTTGACATGTTTCTAGAAATAATTCCCTGGACTCAGGCCCTTCTTGGACAGAATTGCTAACTTCTCACCATGATTATCGGACAATACTATATGAATGGTATGATATTAATGCACTATTTAGATGTACAATGGCTACTCTAAGTGATAAACTAGTGAAAAGGACAGTTTTACTTATGATCCTAAGGTCTTCACATGAGGGTTGACTACAACATAATTTCAGGTACATGTATATCATGGCAGGTGGAGTTGCTTCCCTTAGGCATGCCATCAACTTATGATCATGGGATTGAATCCCAGCTTTGCTCTGATTATGTTTCAAGGTTTGTCAGCACCATACCCGTGCTCGTGTATTCCACTAAAGTGGTAAACATCTTGAGACCTGTACGAGCAATAAATGATCCCTTGATGTCGGGGCGGTGAGCTAGCCTAGTGGTTAAAGCGTTCGTTTGTCATGACGAAGACCCAGGTTCAAATCCCCACATGGGTGCAATGTGTGAAGCCTAATTGTGGTGTCCCTCGCTGTGATATTGTTGGAAATTTGCAAAAAACGGCATAAAACCATACTCACTCACTCACTCCTACGATGTTATGGGGTTATGATGACACAATCATTTCAGCAACGGTGGCTATTCTACCCTGGAAATCCCCACAGAGATCTTAATAATAAGACGAACATAATTTGTGTCAAAATACTTTATTTGACTTAGTCAAGACATCATACAAGTAGCCATCAATATCATTTTAAAACATGTCTAGATAATATAATACAATATGCACTATCATGACTAATATCACCACGACATATTTACAAACAGTTACCATGGCTACTGGCTGGTTCACAAATCCCACAATGAAGTCAATAAGGGATCGTGTGAAGAATCAAATAAAATATTTCAGATGAAATAAATGCATGAATGAAATCTTCATCTTCTAATAGAAAATCTTACCAACATGTCATAACACTTTTACATATATACAAATTGAGAGAAAGGTATGACATAGATGGCAGTCCTATAAAGATCTACCGACTCTGTGAAGCTAACTTGTCAACTACACGCTGAGATGAGTGAATGCATGTTGTTTTACAACCCAGATTATTCCAGCGACCTGCAAATAATCAAGTCTGGATCAAGAAGTGGTTGACAGCATGAGCAATGATCCACAGTCTAGGTGTGTCTAACAGACATCTATTCAGCCAGCTGTGACACTGGGTGTGCATCTGTGAATGCTCAGTCTATATGGAGTACAGGAACATCAATACTGACATGACAGGAACATGGATTATCTCCCCTAACACACCGGCTAAACCGGGTTACTTTGAGCACTGCACTATCACAAAGAATTCATGTTTTGTCAAGAAATTTCATATCAGGAAATGTATGGTATCTATTTTCTTCCTATTTCATTTAATTATAACATTGAATATGGTAACTTGGGTTCATCCAACATGGGGAACAATCCGTCGTCTGACATACACCATCTGACAAAGTATTGTCTTATTGTTCACTATGATTGTTATTTCTCGGTACATGGATTTTTCTTCTTGTCAGTAGGTGGGAAAACATTATAAGGCTTCCAACTTTTGTTCTTCCTTCAAAAGTGTTTTTGTGTGATCAGATCTTGTCTAACACATTGTGTACATATTAGAGTTGTGAAGCCCCTATTAGAGTGACCTCCCTTTTCGGTGAAGGAGAAACAACATTCATGACCAACTTGTGTTATTCCGGGACAAGCCGAATAGCTACTCGTGGCCCTCTCATGGACATTTTTGCGACTGGGTTCTGTCTTAGCGCAAACGGACGTACCTAAAACAATTGTCAACTCGTTGAGTAATGGTTCACATATATTTCCCCATATATTATATATATTTCAGATGCAATTTAAAGCACATCGGGACGTGCAGAATTATACAGTATGATTGAACACATTTAACTGTGTCTTGGGTATATTTTTAGATGCAAGACGTGTAAAATCAAAAATTATTTCTGAGGGATTATTTGACAAAGAACTCGAAATCATACACGCATTCTGATTGGTTTGTCGTATTTCTACACATAACATTCATTGATAGGGGGACGAGTCTTCTTGCAGTTACGGAAAGGGGCGAGTGGTGACGGTGGGATAAACAATTTTGATAAAGATGAAAACTATTTGTTTGACCTCTCACCATTTCCCATATTAAAATATGTTGAGCACATATGAAGAAAAACTTGTCATAATTTTCATATGTTGATGTAACAGCTTAAAGTGAATTGACAAAAACTTATATATCCCGGTATATATCCCTCACTTTTCAATGTCCAACAACAATGATGACATCACACACAGGCTGCTCTACCATCAGCAGCTACATTGCAACACCGTCTCCCTGACAACAGCATCTCCATGACAACCTATCAGGTTGATAACCAGATCTCCCTGACAATCTGTCAACATTACAAACGCATCTCCCTGACAACCATATCCCCATAACAAACATGTCTCCTTAACAACATCTCCATGACAACTAGATCGCTGCTAAGTGCCAGTGGTACATTGACATTCAGATACAGGTGGCATACATATGCCCTTGTTAACAATACACACCTGTTTACAAGGCCAAATTGTTGGCAAAAAGTAGTTAGAAAAACAATCTGGTCGCGCATTCAATGAAATTGACTGAAGCTTTGATTTTATTCAATCATATAAAAGTCAGAAAGAAAGCGTGCATTGTCAGAAAGAAATGCGAACATTGTTGACTTGTAGAGTAACTATGCAGTTATAGTGAATTTCTGCCATAAAATAATATATCACGTGGCCACAGGTCCAGATAGTCCTGTGGGTACCCCAGTCCTAGCCAGTACCCACCCAAGCCTAGTACCCAGGGTTCCCAATACAGCCCTACTTGACGTGTATAATACCCAGCCTTCTTTGACAGCATTGTGGGATAGCTTCGGTCCTGCATCCAATACTTATAACAGCAAAGTACTAACTTACGGTCAAGGTTGCTGTTGTGGACTGGATTCCTACCACAATTAGGGGGCTGTCCTTTGTCTCTACTTCCAGTTCACTGAGGTAGTTAAACTACTGATGATACAAGACTCGAAATAAAGGTAGCAAAATAATCATTGAATGGAGAAGAAAATGAATGGCTGAAGACAACCCACCATTGAAAAGTTTAAAGTCTTTAAAGTCTTCAGTACAACCAAACTCTCATTCGTCAAAACTTGTGGATTGAGCGAATGGTGTTTTAGACTGCAGTAACAAATACTCTGGACAATCAAGGTGGCCGGCCTGTTGATAATCAAGTGGCAAACCATTGCTTGATAACAGACCTACTGCCGGTGGTTTTGCTGGCATACAATCATCATGAAGAAACTGGAGACAAATCTGAAATGCTTTGTGTTTTTCACTGACAACTAGACAGATCCAGCGACCATGTTGTTGACAAGTGTCCTGGGTGCACCGAACTGGAAGCTGATTACATGGACTATTTGACTTTCTTCTGCTGCCGACTGCGGTAGATGTCGTTGACGGGGGCTGTCATCTCGGTGGGTTGCTCCTCATCGCTCTCCTCATCATTCAACTTCCGCTTGCGCATCCCGCTGGCAATGTCGATGGAGAATTGTGTCCCTGCGTCAATCTTGACATGGCCATCCACACCATTGTGTACCCCTACAGGACCTGCGTACAGACAAGGCTAGATTACATGATGTGTACACGAGACCTGCATACGGACAAGGCTAGATTACATGACCTGTACACGAGACCTGCATACGGACAAGGCTAGATTACATGACCTGTACACCTGCATACAGACAAGACTAGATTACATGACCTGTACGCCTGCGTACAGACAAGGCTAGATTACATGACCTGTACATGAGACCTGCATACAGACAAGGCTAGATTACATGACCTGTACATCTGCGTACAGACAAGGCCAGATTACATGACCTGTACACGAGACCTGCATACAGACAAGGCTAGATTACATGACCTGTACACCTGCATACAGACAAGGCCAGATTACATGACCTGTACACGAGACCTGCATACAGACAAGGCTAGATTACATGACCTGCACACGAGACCTGCATACAGACAAGGCTAGATTACATGACCTGTACACGAGACCTGCATACAGACAAGACTAGATTACATGACCTGTACACCTGCGTACAGACAAGGCTAGATTACATGATGTGTACATGAGACCTGCATACAGACAAGGCTAGATTACATGACCTGTACAACTGCGTACAGACAAGGCTAGATTACATGACCTGTACACCTGCGTACAGACAAGGCCAGATTACATGACCTGTACACCTGCGTACAGACAAGGCCAGATTACATGACCTGTACACGAGACCTGCATACAGACAAGGCTAGATTACATGACCTGTACACGAGACCTGCATACAGACAAGGCTAGATTACATGACCTGTACAAGAGACCTGCATACAGACAAGACTAGATTACATGACCTGTACACCTGCGTACAGACAAGGCTAGATTACATGACCTGTACATGAGACCTGCATACAGACAAGGCTAGATTCATGAAGACGTTTGCAGACAACATTAGAAGTAATGTATAACTGAGTGCCAAACTCATAAATTTAATGAAGTTCTGTAAAAAAAAATCACAAAAAAATCAATGCGATCACTAAAAAGCACTCACCTTCAGGTAATTTCAACTTCTTCATATGTTCAAAGAACTTATCAATGACGACAAATGGGCCCTGAAAGGAGAGGAGGGTATCATGAAACTCAAAACAAATATCCATAGTCACAAAATACATCAAATTAAATAACACATAACTAAGAATACATCGTCAATACATCTCTGCTTTATACCGCTGGACATTCTCCGTCGTGTAGTGGATGGAGTGTTTGCCCAGAGGGTGGTGGTTACATCTCTGGCTGTGTCATACCAAAAGTGGTTAATAGATAGTATGTAACTCTTGCTGGCTCTCGGCATTGAGGGGATGAAAGAAGGGCTGGCGTCGGTAAACTGTCTGAGTGGGGTCTTGGTGAAAGTGGTAGTCCACAAGGAAATGCCACTAGTCCTGCTACAGAGCTGTCATCTATCTAATGGTAAAAGTGGTAGTCCACAAGAATGTCACTAGTCCTGCTACAGAGTGGCCATCTACCTAATGGTGAAAGTGGTAGTCCACAAGGAATGTCACTGGTCCTGCTACAGAGTGGCCATCTACCTAATGGTAAAAGTGGTAGTCCACAGGAATGTCACTAGTCCTGCTACAGTGGCCATCTATCTAATGGTGAAAGTGGTAGTCCACAAGGAAATGTCACTGGTCCTGCTACAGAGTGGCCATCTATCTAATGATTAAAGTGGTAGTCCACAAGGAAATGTCACTGGTCCTGCTACAGAGTGGCCATCTATCTAATGGTGAAAGTGGTAGTCCACAAGGAAATGTCACTGGTCCTGCTACAGTGGCCATCTACCTAATGGTGAAAGTGGTAGTCCACAAGGAAATGTCACTGGTCCTGCTACAGAGTGGCCATCTACCTAATGGTAAAAGTCCACAAGGAAATGTCACTAGTCCTGCTACAGAGTAGCCATCTATCTCATGGTAAAAGTGGTAGTCCACAAGGAAATGTCACTGGTCCTTTCTGAACAAAACTATGGACTATGTTAATTGTGAACCCTGGCAACTCACATGGAAGCAGTCAGGTGGGGGTAGCGTGGAGATGAGGTCAGCTGCCTCCGGGGGAGGTGGGAACACCCCACCTGGTATTGGGTGAGCACCGATGGCTGCAAAGAGAGAAACTAATGTGTACTTAAAGAAGAACACGGCTCAGAAAGGAAGATGGTTGATTAAAGGCTCAACTCAACATTTGATAAAAAAAATATACAAACTAAAATAGGACAATATATTGGGCCATTCCATACAGAACCATGGGCTTCACTATTGCTATGGTAGTGTGTTTGTTTGCACTCAGCAATATTCCAGCTTTATGATGGCAGTCTGTAAATAATCGAGTCTGGACCAGACAATCCGGTGATTCACATCATGAGTATCGATCCACGCAATTAGGATACGATGACATGCATCAGCCAAGTCAGCGAGCCGTACCACCCGATCCCGTTAGTCGCTTATGGCAAGCATAGTCGCCTTTTACGACAAGCATGGGTTGCTGGAGACTTATTTTAATCTGGATCTTCACAGGTGTTATGGTAGTATGACATTGGTTGGTCTTCACTATAGCTATGGTAGTATGACACTGGTTGGTCTTCACTATAGCTATGGTAGTATGACATTGGTTGGTTTTTACTATAGCTACAGTAGTATGACATTGGTTGGTCTTCACTATAGCTATGGTAGTATGACACTGGTTGGTCTTCACTATAGCTACAGTAGTATGACACTGGTTGGTCTTCACTATAGCTATGGTAGTATGACACTGGTTGGTCTTCACTATAGCTATGGTAGTATGACACTGGTTGGTCTTCACTATAGCCATGGTAGTATGACACTGGTTGGTCTTCACTATAGCTACAGTAGTATGACATTGGTTGGTCTTCACTATAGCTATAGTAGTATGACACTGGTTGGTCTTCACTATAGCTACAGTAGTATGACATTGGTTGGTCTTCACTATAGCTACAGTAGTATGACACTGGTTGGTCTTCACTATAGCTATAGTAGTATGACACTGGTTGGTCTTCACTATAGCTACAGTAGTATGACACTGGTTGGTCTTCACTATAGCTATAGTAGTATGACACTGGTTGGTCTTCACTATAGCTACGGTAGTATGATACTGGTTGGTCTTCACTATAGCTATAGTAGTATGACACTGGTTGGTCTTCACTATAGCTACAGTAGTATGACACTGGTTGGTCTTCACTATAGCTACAGAAGCATGATGTTGGTTGGTCTTCACTATAGCTATAGTAGTATGACATTGGTTGGTCTTCACTATAGCTACAGTAGTATGACACTGGTTGGTCTTCACTATAGCTACAGAAGCATGATGTTGGTTCATTTTCCCGATCACCTCAAGGCCAACATATCTCCATACCCAGACATATATGTAGACACTTACGAACTATTGACTTTGGTTTGAAAGGTAACATCTGTTCAACATCTGGCTTTGGGTAGTGTGGTCTGCGAGAGTCTTCATCGTCGGAGTTCATATGACGCATCACCTTCTTCACACCACTCAGTGGCATCTGAACCACGTGGTGTTTGGCCAGGTCCTGTAGACACACAAACATCCGACATACAAGAGGATTATCTTAATCTAGTGCAACATGGTGTTTGGCCAGGTCCTGTAGACACACAAACATCCGACATACAAGAGCATTATCTTAATCTAGTGCTACATGGAGACTGGACAGGTCCTGTAGACACACACAAACACATCCGATATACAAGAAGATTATCTATCTAGTGCCACATGGAGATTAGACAGGTCCTGTAGACACACACACATCCGACATACAAGAGGACTATCTTAATCTAGTGCTACATGGAGATTGGACAGGTCCTGTAGACACACACACATCCGACATACAAGAGGACTATCTTAATCTAGTGCTACATGGAGATTGGACAGGTCCTGTAGACACACACACATCCGACACACAAGAGGATTATCCTAGGGGTGGAAGAGAGAGTACAACATGGGGCTTGACCAGGTCCTGCAGACACACACACATCCGACATACAAGAGGATTATCCTAGGGGTGGAAGAGAGAGTACAACCTACCCAGTAGCCCAGGGACTCCAGCTCCCGCTCCGAGCAGGGCAGCAGATCCAGGTACTTGTAGCGGTCTATCAGCAGGGCCGTCTCCTTCTCCTCGAATTCCTGGACCTAGGGAAAACAAGGTAACATCACTCAAACATCAAAACGCCTCAACTTTCTTCACTTACACTGAGTGAACAAAACACTGAAATAATGCTGCCAGTTAGAACCATATCCTCGTGTAATTATTACACATACACATTAGTAGTTCTTTCACAACAATAACGTTTCTTGTTCATGTCAATAGGGTCATTGATATATACTACTAAAAAGAAGTTAAGGACCACCCCATTCTTTCATAACTAAGACGACCGCCTCCGTGGTCTAGTGGTAGAGCGTCCGCCCAGAGAGCGGAAGGTCCGGGGTTCGATCCCCCGCCGCATCATACCAAAAGACGTTATAAGATGGTACTTGTTGTTACCCTGTCTGGCGCTTGGCATTAAGGGGTTAAAGCAAGGACTGGTCGGCTGGGAGTCAGTATACTGTGTCTGAGTGGGGTATTCATGTTAAACTGCGGCATGGTATCTCAGTGGGCTAGCACTATAAATTGGCATCCGGTCTAGTACAAGCAGCCACACACACACACGTACATGCACGTCGCTATATAAGTGCAATAATCTTGGATGTGACGTTAAACCCAATTTCACCTCATCTCACCTCATAACTTAGACAGATTTAACTATAGTAAAATGAAGAATAGGGTGGTCCTTAACTTCTTCTGAGTACAATATCATCTTTCACTGCTGGCTGCCAGGTGCAGGGTTGTTAACCATTAAAGTTGTCACAGGATAAGATTTACTTGTCTCGGGCCTGGCCCTGTTTGTAGCCAGGGTTAAGTCATGGTTGGGGGACGGTGGGTGGAAGTCTGCAAGTCTAAATCTTCCTAGCTCTACTGATCTCTATGTGTTCAGCTATGACAGTTGACAGAAAAAGTATACTGTAAATTTGACTCATGTGAAACTATATATTGGAAAATCAATATTTGAAAAGGTGAGTGAGTGAGTTGGGTTTAACGCCGCTTTTAACATTATTCCAGTTATATCAGTTATATGTCAGTTAATGTGGGAGGAAAGCCCGAAGTGAAGCAGGTCTTAGACGTTTACCACTTTGGTGAAACCCACGAGCACGGGTATGGTGCTGACAAACCTAGAAACATAATCGGGGCGAACCCAGATTCGTACCCACAATCATAAGTTTCTGGCATACCCAAGGGACGCAACTCTGCACACGCACAGCGAATCACGGTTCCTTAGACCACTGGGCCACCTGTGCCCCCATATTGTATATGAAATAACTGTGAGCTTATACTTAATCTTAATATGCATGATACTACTACTTTTTTACCAAGAGCATAAGCAAGAGTCTGAAGCACACTGTGTGGGACTGTCAGTAGTAGTTTACCTTCTCGATGGCCTGAGCTCTCCTCTTCTCCACCTTCAGGATACTGGCAAGGTCTCCAACTGCCGACTCGAAGGCAAGGAACTTGCTCCAGATCTCTCTGTGTAGTACATAGTTAAACAATAAACAATATGTGAGTAAGTGAGATTGGGGTCGGGTGAATGAGTGATGGGTCCGTGGGTGGGTGAGTGGATGGGTGGGAGAGTGAATGAGTTCGTGGGTGGGTGTTTGATGTAAATGCGTGAGTGAGAGTGGGGTTGGGAGAATGACTGATGGGCCGGTGGGAGGTTGAGTGTTAGAGTAAGTAAGTGAGTGAGCCGGCATGGTTTTACACAACAATATTCCATCAGTACCACGAAGAGAGGACACCAGAAATGGACTTGAGGAAGTGAACCTCTGCCTTCAATGTACAAATGACCAGTTTACCACTGAGTTTCCCCACTGCCCCTATAACCAACAAGGGGCGGTGGGGTAGCCTAGTGGTTGGAGCAATCGCTCGTCATGCCGAAGACCCGGGTTCGATTCCCCAGATGGGTACAATGTGTGAAGCCCATTTCTGGTGTCCCCCGCTGTGATATTGCTGGAATATTGCTAACAGCGGCGTAAAACCATACTCACTCACTAACTCACTATAACCAACAAGCTATGAAGGATTACGAATTAACTGTCCCAGAAAAGGCCTGGTGTATGGGACGAGATGAAATTCTGCAGGTATTTATGGGATGAGCTAGATAGACAGGGGTGACGCAGCTGAAACTGGCACTCTGTGCCGTGCCGTGCCGAGTCAGCCAACATTCCAAGTCAGTCAGTCAGTCTGATTCCTAACCTCCTTGCCTCCATGGGTTGGAGATGTCAGGCAGTTCTAGACTCCCAGGGTGGGCACATACGGTACTGACTGCTGATGGCCATGACCTTTGACATGTCCTGTCTACACCAGTGACTGGGGTAGTGAGTATGTATGAACATTCAGCTACTTTCCGTTGATCCACTAAATGAATCCCTCAAATGTCATCAAAATATGGATTTACATTTCTTTTAGGGATGAGGTTATTTAACAGAGATGAGAATGGACATTTTCGTTTTCAACTGAAACTATTATTCAATGGAGCGTGGTCCATAATTTTGGGGTGTTTATGGGGGGTCAGGTTGGCTTGGCCCCCCTTGAAGCCATCAGATTTTAACAAATTTGTGGACACTTAAATTCGTGGAATTTCGAGGAGCCATGGATCTGCAGAAGATTCTCACCCCTGAATTAACTCCAACACAGCCAAATCTACACTCACAGGAGTTGTATTTATGTAATTAACAGAAACCCTTGTGATACGATAAGATTCTATTAAGGTTCATGTTCAATACATGATACAAAACATTAAAAAAATTGGTATCAATACACTACTTGCTGATACAAAATCTCCATACTATACTCATATGCAAATCCCAGTTTGACTGTAAACAGGAGAATCACATTTTAGATGTGCTGTTAAACTCACGTGGATTTCTCCGGGGAAATCTGCCCGGAAGACAGGACCCTCTCAAACAACACTCGGGTGTTGTTGTCCTCTGAAGCACAAACAACATTCAATACATCAAAGAGTTAAAGGTTACAAACTAAAGTCAATTCAGTGCAGGTAAGTCACACTTTCCGTTGAAGATAGTTTACACTATGATCTCCTAGACCCACCCCATGTATCACATGACTTGCAAATCCTGCAATCAACCAAAATCTGCACGACAGTTAACGAACCGGATGTCAATTCGTTACGCGATTCTGATTGGACTAAAAAGTATAGACTCGTTAGTCCAGCCAAAATATAACTCCATAATTCCAGCCTAGTTCGGCAAGGATGGAAACTGGACTTTTAAAGTCAGTCAAGCTCCCTTGCCTCAGGAAGATGAGAGTTCCGCAGAGATGCCGACATATAAAGCATGAATAGTAAACATGCAGAATTGTTTTTGTTTTTGTTTTCCGATCACTCACCGTTTAAGTGAGACATGAACTCAATGTAGCAGAGATCATATTCGGGATGTTCTCCAAACTTCTTCAACCCTAACTCAAAGATCTTCAGGGCAACTGTCTTTTCCTGAAAGTAAACATTAGGTGAGTGCGGACATGATACTAACATTTACCAGTTGATCTATTCCGTAGGGTACATCAGGCAGGTAAAGTGTGTTCAGGTAATCCCAGGTTGGGTCAGATCATTCAGCTGTACGGGTTATACTTGGAGGATTAAAATATTAAGCTCTTCTTTCAACTGATGTGTAAAGCCAATGAGTTAAACAAAACATCATAATAAAAACACTTTTTGACCTGTACTTAACAGAAATTTGTGGCAAATGTTATGAGCAGTAGGAGAGTGCCCCCCATATTAGAAATCTTTTTTATTTTGTTTGAAACTTTAATAAATAACTTAAAAATTCTACATATTTTCCACATTTATATACTTATCCTACATTAATGCATTAAGGAGTAAAGCAGGATAAGAATTTTTTTTAGTAAAATCAAAATATTTTTTACATTGATATACATATCCTGCATTACTCCTTAATGCAGTAATGCAGGATATGTAAAAAATATTATATATTAATATTTTCGGGAATTTAGAGATACGTTAACACTGAATTCAAAGTAATAATATAAAACTAAGCAATAAAGAATTATCTTTATTGTCTTGTTTACATTGAAATACAAGTCAATTATGCAAGGCCATACTATAAGTTGACATGGGAATTTTTGCCATGTGGGACACTTGGGGCGACTATTGTGGTGCAGCTGGAGATGAATCCTGCGGCGACATACCTTGCTACAATAGTACTCCATGAGAGCTGCAGACACATACACGTGGTAGCGAGACCTCTTGTCTTCTCGGGCAGCCTTGAACACCAGCCGTGCAGACTTGATACCCTCGGCCCGTCTGGCAAACTTCATGTACTGGATATACGCCTGGAAACAGGAGCACACTATGTGGCGGCCATATTGAATTTAATTTTAGGATTTCTCCAAACTTGGGGTCATAAATGTGACATGTATTCCAAATTTTGAGTGATAGGTTAGAATTCATTTAATATATTTGGGGACTGAAATTACTAACAGTTAAAGCAGTGTATTGATCAAGTGTTAAAGTTCAATTTTTGTTGTTGTTGTTCAATTCCGCACTCAGCAATATTCCAGCTGTATAATGGTGGTCTGTAAATAATCAAGCTTGGACCAGACAATCCAGGGGTAAATTTTGTGAGCATCCATTTGGTGGCCTCTTACGACCAGCATAGGTTGCTGGGGACCTATTCTAACCCAGAATCCCTACAGGAGACGTTTCCCAGTAAACCATGCTTGTCGTGGCTGTGAGGATCTAGTGGTCACAATGGCTGTATGGAAATGGATTTTGGTGATTGTCATCGTATCCTGACAATGTGTATCATTGATCACACATTTCAACACAGGTCTTGGCACAAAAACTTACACGCACTTCCAGTCAATCAATATTAGGAAGAAGTTGTGGTGAACATTATAAAGGGACAATGAGACAAACAGTAAACTACAGTTACAACAAACTCCAAGGGACCACAAATTTTAGTTCATTAAAACCGTAATTTGTTATAAGCATGCATACAGCAAATGTCCGCGACCAAATAATATGTTTGTTATATCCGTCAGTTCCTTATAAGCGTGTCCGTTATAAATGTAGTATACTGTGCTCCCATTATTCTAATATTCAACCAGAAATTAATATTGTGTGTGCGTGCATGGACCAGTCCTTGTTTTAGCCCCTTGTTTTAGCTCAGCACCAGACAGGGTCACAATAAGTGCCATCTTTTAATGTCTTTAAAAGGTTTGACACGACCAGGGATCAACCCCGGACCTTCCGCTCTACCACTTGACTCTGAGCTCTGATCAGACTTGGAGTGAGTGAGTGGTTGAGTGGTTGAGTGAGTGGTTGAGTGGTTGAGTGAGTGGTTGAGTGAGTGGTTGAGTGAGTGGTTGAGTGGTTGAGTGAGTGGTTGAGTGAGTGAGTGGTTGAGTGAGTGAGTGGTTGAGAGAGAGAGTGAGTGAGTGAGTGAGTGAGTGAGTGAGTGAGTGAGTGAGTGAGTGAGTGAGTGAGTGAGTGAGTGAGTGAGTGAGTGAGTGAGTGAGTGAGTGAGTGAAACTCATGAGCAAGGATGTGCTGGATACTTACCAGTGTTGGATCTACATCTTCTATGGCGATCATTTTCTTGTAGATGTTGTGGACTTTGTCATACTTCATACGACCCTGACGGAACAAAAACAAAACAAAAATTTCAAACATTCCCAATAGCTAAAGGCACCAGTTCATGGCTAGAAGGATATCTGTGCAAAGTTTGATCAGGAAATATTGAATGGTCTTTGAGTAATGCTCCGGTAACAAAACATGAAGGATAGAAAGATTGGACAGACAGCATCCATTCCTAAATAGCCCCCCCCCCCCCCCCCCCCCCAACACACACCTGGCAGGTGGTAATAATCAAGGCAAATCACAGAAAATCAAAACTGTGAACCTAAAAATCAAAATGAGATAAAGTTTCTGTCACCTTATTAAGGTTTGGTTCTGATATGACAGAGCTGTCCAAAACACAATCAAATATATGGGTATAAACAAGAAATGTCCACAACAAGACTATACCCACCTCTTCAAAATCAGCATATGCAAAGTATAACAACATATTCTTCTTCATGAGGGATGAGATGGCCCTCTCGTAGATGGCGGCAGCCTCGTCAGCAAACATCTTCCCAGCATTCTGGTCCTGTACAAGGGAGATAACACACATTTCACATGTCATAGTTCGCAGGTACAATTAGGCCTATCTGCATACCAAGTATCCTTAACGTCTTAACTCTAATATAAAAGAGTTGATCACATTCTCTTTAAAACTATGTAATTACCTTCTCATCAAAGAAAGAAAAACAAGTTCTTGAATACTAAACATGCCACTGAAATATACAACTTCTGCTTATGGGTGTAGCTTTGTTCTTTAGGTGGGCGGCTGATATGAAACATACCCCCTTCTCTCAGAGAATCTGGAAGAACTGCTCCAGATAAGTGGCATATATTAATACGTACCCCCTTCTCTCAGTGAACCTTGGAGAACTGGTCCAGATAAGTGGCATATATTAATATGTACCCCCTTCTCTCAGAGAACCTTGGAGAACTGCTCCAGATCAGTGGCAAATATTGATACGTACCCCCTTCTCGGACAGAATCTTGGAGGACTGCTCCAGATACGCGGCGGCCTCGTACCAGATGTCAGGATGGAAACCCAGACACAGCAGACACTGCTCGTATGCAAACATCACTGAAACACAGACACAAGATGAAACCATGTATCAGACTCTCTGATGATGGATGACACACATAGACTGTCCTTTCCTCCAAGCAAGGAGTCAGGTTACCCTGCTTCCAGCAATGAGTGAGTGAGTTTAACACAGCTTTTAGCAATATTCCAGCAATATCAAGGCGGGGGACACTGGAAAAGGGGCATCACACATTTTACCCATGTCGGGAATCGAACCTATGTCTTTGGCGTGACGAGCAAACGCTTTAACTACTAGGCTAGCGACTGCCCCCTGTTAATAGCAAAGGCACCACTACATAACCTGCTTGATAGGTGTAAAAACTTTTGAGAAGCTTAGTTGTATGGTTCGGGAGATATGGTTGACAAGAGCACTACCCTCAAATTTCCTAAGTTCATCATATTTCCATGGAAACGACAAAAATATAAAATTCTAAAAATCTCGTAATAGCAAAAGGCACTTCTACTGAGCCTGATTGTTAAGTGTACCAAGTTTTGGGAAGCTAGGTTGTATGGTTTAGGAAATATGCTCCGGACAAGAGCACTACCCTCAAATTTCCTAAGTTCATCATATTTCCATGGAAACGACAAAAATAAAAAATTCTAAAAATCTCTAAATAGCAAAAGGCACTACTACTGAGCCTGATTGTTAAGTGTACCAAGTTTTGGGAAGCTAGGTTGTACGGTTTAGGAAATATGCTCCAGACAAACAATGATTACAGACGGACGGACGGGCGGCTGGACAGAGGGACATTCTGATGGCTATATCCCCCCATTATATGTCGGGGGGATAACAAACAAACAAAGAGACAAAGAATACCCATCCCAGCACATGCAAACTATGGTCAGTTGTCCTCATGTTGTCGTCCATCACGACGCTCGGTATTACCTCTCTTGGTTATCAGGGCATGGTCCTCTGTCCTGAGGGGGTTACTCTTTTCCCACGCGATGTATTTCTTCCACAGGTCGACCTGGTGGGGAAACAGGGTCACAGTTTACATCAGGGGTTTACTACTCTATGGAAGTATACTGTATATTGTTTTCCTCAGACGGCAAATCATTAAATAATACAGGTAATCCAGCAAATATACGACTCACAAAAAAAGTTAAGGACTACCAAATTTTTATTATTACTATAGTTAATCTGACATGTCCAATCTTTGATATTACTATAGTTTATTACTTGTCCGTGAAGAGATCACCCGTTTAATAAACATACAGCTGTATTACACATTGTGTAATACCACAACGCGTGTACTTTCGGAACATGGTTCTAGAACAAATATAGAAAGCTCTCAACATTATTGTAAACTTTGAGGCCCGTTCCACAAGGTGATCGTATTGTAGTGCAACAACAGTCGTTAGTCTGTTAAAGTATGTGAGTTGCGATAGTCTTAGACCTACGATAATTTTGTGAATTCTAAAGGTGGACCGTTATGTGGTATTAAATTCATACGTTTCAACTTTTGACGTGTTTGAAGTATTATTCTGTTAAACTCAATTAGACTAGGCTGTGGATCGTGTAAGTGTCAGCCTATTCATAATTCTAAAAACGTTATAAATGGCAAGTAATAAATAAAATACGAAACTCGCTCCCGTGTAAGACCAATTTTATGAAACTCATGAATAGTTGTGGTATCTGACTCGCTTTCGCTCATCAGATACTACAACTATTCACTCGTTTCATAAAATTGGTATTACACGGGAGCTCGTTTAGTATTCTATATTAATCTGTCAAAGATTAACTATAGTAATATGGGGGGCACGGGTGGCCCAGTCGTCTAAGGCGCCGTGATTCACTGTGCAGAGTTGTGTCCCTTGTGCACGCCAGAAACCTATGATTGTGGGTTCGAATCCCGGTTCGCCCCGATTATGTTTCTAGGTTTGTCAGCACCATACCCGTGCTCGTGGGTTTCACCGAAGTGGTAAGCGTCTGAGACCTGCATCACTTCGGGCTTTCCTCCCACATTAAGCTGACACGCCGCGATATAACTGGAATACTGTTAAAAGCGGTGTTAAACCCAACTCACTCACTCACTCATATCACAATAGTTAATCTGTCATAGATTAACTATAGTAATATGAAAGAATAGGGAGGTCCTTAACTATTTTTTAGCAGTATATTATGAAACACACTGACCTTGGCCCCTTGCCGCAGAGCAATCTTAGTGTTAAGGTGATGCTAGATCGATGATTAGCATGGAAGTCATGGGACTCAGGTCAACTTAAGTTCCTTAACTTATATGGTATGTAAAGGCTATATACCTTGTACCTACATAGGGAATACAACCCATGAGTTGGTGCATGGCCTAGTGGCCTACTCCAGAGTAAATACTGACACGCTAACAGAGAGTAGGACAATAGCTTCCCACCTGTTTGGCTTCATTAACTGTATTTTGTGGTGGGACGGATGGCTGGCTCCGGTCAAGACTTAACTTATATGGTATGTAAAGGCTATATACCTTGTACCTACATAGGGAATACAACCCATGAGTTGGTGCATGGCCTAGTGGCCTACTTCAGAGTAAACACTGACACACTAACAGAGAGTAGGACAATAGCTTCCCACCTGTTTGGCTTCATTAACTGTGTTTTGTGGTGGGACGGATGGCTGGCTTCGGTCAAGACCCCGAGTAGCCAGCTCATACTCCTTAGCAACTCGTCTGGCGTTCATGTAGTCCCGAGCTCGATCCTCTGTCATCTTCTTGGCTATCAAGGGGTTGATGCTCTATAAAACACCCATGTGTCTATCAAGGTACTGATAGCTTGTTAGGTACAAACACAATGTCTGGCGATCAAGGGGTTGATTCTCTGTAACACACCCATGAACTTGATATCTTGATATCCTGAAAGTTCCACCCTTCATATCTAAAATTTGTAGACAGTGTCATCCTGAACACTACATCTCCACGACACCTTCACAGCTCCATCCTGAACACTACATCTCCACGACATCTTCACAGTGACATCCTAAACACAACATCTCCCCGACACCTTCACAGTGTCATCCTGAACACTACATCTCCCCGACATCTTCACAGCTCCATGCTGAACACTACATCTCCCCGACATCTTCACAGTGACATCCTAAACACTACATCACCCCGACACCTTTACAGCTCCATCCTGAACACTACATCTCCCCGACACCTTCACAGTGTCATCCTGAACACTACATCTCCCCGACACCTTCACAGTGTCATCCTAAACACAACATCTCCCCAACACCTTCACAGTGACATCCTAAACACAACATCTCCCCGACACCTTCACAGCTCCATTCTGAACACTACATCTCCCCGACACCTTCACAGTGTCATCCTGAACACAACATCTCCCCGACATCTTCACAGCTCCATCCTGAACACTACAGCTCCCCGACATCTTCACAGTGACATCCTAAACACTACATCTCCCCGACATCTTCACAGCTCCATCCTGAACACAACATCTCCCCGACACCTTCACAGTGTCATCCTGAACACTACATCTCCCCGACATCTTCACAGTGACATCCTAAACACAACATCTCCCCGACACCTTCACAGTGACATCCTGAACACTACATCTCCCCGACATCTTCACAGTGTCATCCTAAACACAACATCTCCCCGACACCTTCACAGCTCCATCCTAAACACTACATCTCCCCGACACCTTCACAGCTCCATCCTGAACACTACATCTCCCCGACATCTTCACAGTGACATCCTAAACACAACATCTCCCCGACACCTTCACAGCTCCATCCTGAACACTACATCTCCCCGACACCTTCACAGCTCCATCCTGAACACTACACCTCCCCGACACCTTCACAGTGTCATCCTAAACACTACATCTCCCCGACATCTTCACAGTGTCATCCTGAACACTACATCTCCCCGACACCTTCACAGTGTCATCCTAAACACTACATCTCCCCGACATCTTCACAGTGTCATCCTAAACACTACATCTCCACGACACCTTCACAGTGTCATCCTGAACACTACATCTCCCCGACATCTTCACAGTGTCATCCTAAACACTACATCTCCCCGACACCTTCACAGTGACATCCTGAACACTACATCTCCACGACACCTTCACAGTGACATCCTAAACACTACATCTCCCCGACATCTTCACAGTGTCATCCTAAACACAACATCTCCCCGACACCTTCAGTGACATCCTGAACACTACATCTCCCCGACATCTTCACAGTGTCATCCTAAACACTACATCTCCCCAACACCTTCACAGCTCCATCCTGAACACTACATCTCCCCGACACCTTCACAGTGACATCCTAAACACAACATCTCCCCGACACCTTCACAGTGACATCCTAAACACAACATCTCCCCGACACCTTCACAGTGACATCCTAAACACAACATCTCCCCGACATCTTCACAGTGACATCCTAAACACAACATCTCCCCGACACCTTCACAGTGTCATCCTGAACACAACATCTCCCCGACATCTTCACAGTGTCATCCTGAACACTACATCTCCCCGACATCTTCACAGTGTCATCCTGAACACAACATCTCCCCAACACCTTCACAGTGACATCCTAAACACAACATCTCCCCGACACCTTCAGAGTGTCATCCTGAACACAACATCTCCCCGACATCTTCACAGTGTCATCCTGAACACTACATCTCCCCGACATCTTCACAGTGTCATCCTGAACACTACATCTCCCCGACATCTTCAGTGTCATCCTGAACACTACATCTCCCCGACATCTTCACAGTGTCATCCTAAACACAACATCTCCCCGACACCTTCACAGTGTCATCCTGAACACTACATCTCCCCGACACCTTCACAGTGACATCCTGAACACTACATCTCCCCGACATCTTCACAGTGACATCCTAAACACAACATCTCCCCGACACCTTCACAGTGACATCCTGAACACTACATCTCCCCGACATCTTCACAGTGTCATCCTAAACACTACATCTCCCCGACACCTTCACAGTGACATCCTGAACACTACATCTCCCCGACACCTTCACAGTGACATCCTAAACACAACATCTCCCCGACATCTTCACAGTGACATCCTAAACACTACATCTCCCCGACATCTTCACAGTGACATCCTAAACACAACATCTCCCCGACACCTTCACAGTGTCATCCTGAACACTACATCTCCACGACACATTCACAGTGTCATCCTAAACACTACATCTCCCCGACATCTTCACAGTGACATCCTAAACACAACATCTCCCCGACACCTTCACAGTGTCATCCTAAACACTACATCTCCCCGACATCTTCACAGTGACATCCTAAACACAACATCTCCCCGACACCTTCACAGTGTCATCCTAAACACTACATCTCCCCGACATCTTCACAGTGACATCCTAAACACAACATCTCCCCGACATCTTCACAGTGTCATCCTAAACACTACATCTCCACGACACCTTCACAGTGTCATCCTAAACACTACATCTCCACGACACCTTCACAGTGTCATCCTAAACACTACATCTCCCCGACATCTTCACAGTGACATCCTAAACACAACATCTCCCCGACACCTTCACAGTGACATCCTAAACACAACATCTCCCCAACACCTTCACAGCTCCATCCTGAACACTACATCTCCCCGACACCTTCACAGTGACATCCTAAACACAACATCTCCCCAACACCTTCACAGCTCCATCCTGAACACTACATCTCCCCGACATCTTCACAGTGACATCCTAAACACTACATCTCCCCGACATCTTCACAGTGACATCCTAAACACAACATCTCCCCGACACCTTCACAGTGACATCCTAAACACAACATCTCCCCAACACCTTCACAGCTCTAACTGTAGTGTGCCTCTGACTTACATTTTCGTAGTTGCAGTAGTCCTTCCACAGGATCTCTATATTGATCATCGGATTGATGACGCCTCTCTGGTACACCTTCCGTACCGCCGTGATCCGCTGGTTCTCTGCATAAGATCCCACAGCCTCGCTGTATCAACAAGCATAACATCATCACCATGACAGCAACAGTAATATCTTTCAGGCGGCAAAATATTTTGGACACGTTGCTTGTTTGAGGGAGACGAGGCTCCACAGTAAGGAGTCAATTTTCTGACAGGATTATCATTAACGTCTGTATTTATATAAACAGGAAAATAAAAGTTTGGTATTTGTGATCCTTACTTCTTATGTTCAGTATACAAATCAGTTAGCAGGTACATTTCGAATGGCTTCACTCAAAATTGTGACGTTTTACATATTAGTATGGATAGCAAGAACCTGATGTGGGAAATGGAGCTAAGTTTGTGTTATTATTTAATTTCATTGTCTTAGAAGCAAAACAAAATAATCAAGAGGTTTAACCCAGTACACTTCTTAAAAGTCTAAGCTGCAGCAACAAGGGATGCCAGGGGCACACTAATTATCCTAAGAAGGCATGAAACCCAGCCCTTATTCATAACAAGTGAACACATTCACCATGTGCCCTCACCATGTGTCTGTCATGCTGCACTACCCGGGTACCCTTAGGAATAGATACATAGTACACGAAAAGACAAGTCAACTTCTTTCCTGTTGACAACAAGTTCATGGGATATTTCAGTGTATCATACTCACACAGACTTGAGGAAGGCAATGTAGTCAGTCCAGATCTGGTACGACATGATGTCCATACCTATCTTCTCCAGGGCAAAGTCATACGCCTGTGCCATCTTCTCTCTGTACAACGATAACAACATGAATGATGGACTAGACTGTCCTGTATGATGAGACTTCAAAGAACTGTATGATAGGGGAGATTGACCTGTATGATAGGGGAGATTGACCTGAATGATGGGGGTAATTGACCTGTATGATGAGACTTCAAAGAACTGTATGATAGGGGAGAATGACCTGTACGATAGAGCAGATTGACCTGAATGATGGGGGGATTGACCTGTTTGATAGGGGAGATTGACCTGTATGATGGGGGAGGATTGACCTATATGATGGTGAGGTTGACCTGTATGATAGGGGAGATTGACCTGTATGATAGAGGAGATTGACCTGAATGATGGGGGGATTGACCTGTTTGATAGGGGTGATTGGCCTGTATGATGGGGAGAGATTGAACTGTATGATGGGGGTATTGACCTGTATGATCGGGTAAGATTGACCTGTATGATAGAACAGATTGACCTGAATGATGGGGGGATTGACCTGTTTGATAGGGGAGATTGACCTGTATGATAGAGGAGATTGACCTGAATGATGGGGGGATTGACCTGTTTGATAGGGGAGATTGGCCTGTATGATGGGGAGAGATTGAACTGTATGATGGGGGTATTGACCTGTATGATCGGGTGAGATTGACCTGTATGATAGAACAGATTGACCTGAATGATGGGGGGATTGACCTGTTTGATAGGGGAGATTGGCCTGTATGATGGGGAGGTTGATCTGTCTGATAGGGGAGATTGACCTGTTTGATATGGAGGGGCTCACCTGTATGGTGGGGAGAGTGACCTGTATGATGGGGAGAGATTGAACTGTATGATGGGGGTATTGACCTGTATGATAGGGGAAGACTGACCTGTATGATAGGGGAGATTGACCTGAATGATGGGGGTAATTGACCTGTATGATGAGACTTCAAAGAACTGTATGATAGGGGAGAATGACCTGTACGATAGAGCAGATTGACCTGAATGATGGGGGGATTGACCTGTTTGATAGGGGAGATTGACCTGTATGATGGGGGAGGATTGACCTATATGATGGTGAGGTTGACCTGTATGATAGGGGAGATTGACCTGTATGATAGAGGAGATTGACCTGAATGATGGGGGGATTGACCTGTTTGATAGGGGTGATTGGCCTGTATGATGGGGAGAGATTGAACTGTATGATGGGGGTATTGACCTGTATGATCGGGTAAGATTGACCTGTATGATAGAACAGATTGACCTGAATGATGGGGGGATTGACCTGTTTGATAGGGGAGATTGACCTGTATGATAGAGGAGATTGACCTGAATGATGGGGGGATTGACCTGTTTGATAGGGGAGATTGGCCTGTATGATGGGGAGAGATTGAACTGTATGATGGGGGTATTGACCTGTATGATCGGGTGAGATTGACCTGTATGATAGAACAGATTGACCTGAATGATGGGGGGATTGACCTGTTTGATAGGGGAGATTGGCCTGTATGATGGGGAGGTTGATCTGTCTGATAGGGGAGATTGACCTGTTTGATATGGAGGGGCTCACCTGTATGGTGGGGAGAGTGACCTGTATGATGGGGAGAGATTGAACTGTATGATGGGGGTATTGACCTGTATGATAGGGGAAGACTGACCTGTATGATGGGGTGAGATTGACCTGTTTGATAGGGAGATTGACCTGTATGATGGGGTGAGATTGAACTGTATGATGGAGTGAGATTGAACTATGATGGAGTGAGATTGAACTGTATGATTGGGGTATTGACCTGTATGATGGAGGAAGATTGACCTGTGTGATGGGGTGAGATTGAACAGTATGATAGGGAGATTGACCTGTATGATGAGGTGAGATTGAACAGTATGATAGGGAGATTGACCTGTATGATGGGCTGAGATTGAACTGTATGATAGGGAGATTGACCTGTATGATAGGGGGGGATTGACCTGTATGATGGAGGGAGATTGACCTGTATGATGGAGGGAGATTGACCTGTATGATGGAGGGAGATTGACCTGTATGAGACAACACTGACCTGTATGATGGGAGGCTACCCTTGGTCTCCTTGATATAGTTGAGGTAGAGTTTCCAAAGTTCGATGTTGAGCACCTTGATCAGACATCTCTGGAACAACTGGTGAAGGAGACACACAGTGACATCAAAGGGACGTGTCTAAGAGATATCCTGAGGTTCACCGGATTTGCTCAACTATTTACATAAAATATCGTAATTTGTATGCACTTGGCATGTTTTGTCTACTGTTTAAAGACGTCAAATTATTCTGCAGTGTATTTTAAAAGGATTACGTCTATCTAAATCATCAAGAGTCTCACCTTTTCCACTCGTTCATAATTCTTGAGTTTTAACTGAAATGACAGAAAATGTAATATATAGTTTGCTGTAAAGATGAGGACATTGGGCAAATCAAAGAAGGTGGGCAAGGCCAGGGGACTTTTGTCCACTGAAGTCAAAGTGCTTCAATGTCCATGTGTGACTTCATCTGACACAATGGCCTCACTGACTGTCATACTAACTATGAAAACTTGTTGCAGGTGGGCTCGTGGTCTTCGTATATATGATGGGTTGTATGTGGGCCTGTTGTCTTTGTATATATACTACCAACAAAAAGTAAGGGAACTGATGAAATGATTGTGAAGGTGTAATAACGATAAATGTCTGTAAAATTAATTTCAGGGGTAGATAAATATCTGGTGTGTTGGGTGATCAATGCACGACATCTTGATGGCATACTTTTGATTAACTGGCACCTGGTTGGTCTTGGTATTGCACGCCATTACACACCTGAAGAGCAACACCAAGCTGGAACACTCTACTCCCAAGAACATTCCACAGATGTTCTGTTAGGGACATGTCAAGGTTGGTTGGTTGGTTTGTTTGTTGTTTTACGTCGCACTCAGCAATATTCCAGCTATATGACGACGGTCTGTAAATAATCGAGTCTGGACAAGACAGTCCAGTGATTAATATCATGAGCATCGATCCACGCAATTGGGATCGATGACATGCATCAACCAAGTCAGCACGCCTGACCACCCAATCCCGTTCGTCGCCTTTTACGACAAGCATAGTCGCCTTTTACGGCAAGCATGGGTTGCTGAAGACCTCAAGGACAAATCCAATGTCTGTATGCCGTGGGAGCTAATCGGGCATTGTCATCTCGCTGTTCAAAATTTCTGCCGATAATTCTGGCGAATGGAACATCGACAGGACGAAAAAATATCATCAACATATCACTGGCCAGTCAAATGTTCATTCACAATAACCAAATCTGTTCGCCTGTCACGTGTGATAACGCCCCACACCATGACACTACAACCCCCATACTGATCATGCCCAAGAATTGTTGCCCTAGCATACTGCTTGCCACTGCGTTGCCTTCTTGTTATTGTTCGGAATTATGTATTGTTAACAGGAGTAGATTTGAATTGTGTTGTACAGTGTATATAATGGGACGATCTTGTCTAGGTGTCTTCTTTTTTAGGAGGTCTCATTGATACCCCACCAATGTTGCTTGTCCTGCGGTCAAGAAATTACACTTCCTGATTTGCCAAACATTCTTCCGACCTCTATCATATCCACAACTTGCCATTTTGTCTGTTCATCAAGATACTGTCTCAGGGACATTTATAAGTGTGTGCTTAGCTCAACTGCATTCGTGATTGTGAGTTCCCCTTTCGGGAACACTTTGGCTTCTGTGCATCACATGCTGTTCATGCATGATGTGAAAATTCATTGCGATTAGATGTTGCATTCAAATGCAACCCCAGAGCATTTTCCTTTCTCTTTCTTTGTTTTTTAATGCCGCACTCAGCAATATTCCAGCTATATGTCGGCGGTCTGTAAATAATCGAGAGTGGACCAGACAATCCAGTGATTGACATCATGAGCATCAATCCACGCAATCTTGATCGATGACATGCAACAACCAAGTCAGTGAGCCTGACCACCCGATCCCATTAGTCGCCTCTAACAACAAGCATAGTTGCCTTTTATGGCAAGTATGGGTTGATGAAGACCTATTCTACCTCATATCTTTACAGGTCCCACAGTATTGTAAATGGACACTTAAACGGTAGCTACATTTAAATCATTAGTTCTTATTAAAACCTGATTTTTTGTCGGTAGTATATGACAGGTTGCCTGCAAGTGGACTTGTCTTTGTAACTATAAAATATTATTACATGTAGTCTTAGTATCTGTGATGGGTTGGTTGCAAGTGGACATATTGTCCTTGTGACTGTGACAGGTTGGTTGCATGTGAGCCTGGTTACTTCTAACAAGTCAAGCCTTCAATAGGCATTCTTCATAACTTCATAGACCAAATATCTGTGATTCTGCTTATTGACAGATTTCTAAAGATGATTATCTTAATCACCATGTTATGACACCCGATGTTGAATCAGTTCAGTAACAAATTAGTACCATTAGAACATGTCTTTGCAACTTTAATGGGTTGGTTGCACATCGGCTTGTTGTCTTTGCAGCTTTAATGGGTTGGTTGCACATGGGTCTGTCTTAGTAACAGTAATGGGTTGGTTGCACATGAGCTTCTTGTCTTAGTATCTGTTATGGGTTGGTTGCACATGGGCTTGTTGTCTTTGCAACTTTAATGGGTTGGTTGCACATGGGCTTGTCTTAGTATCTGTAATGGGTTGGTTGCACATGGGCTTGTTGTCTTTGCAACTTTAATGGGTTGGTTGCACATGGGCTTGTCTTAGTATCTGTAATGGGTTGGTTGCACATGAGCTTCTTGTCTTTGAACCTTTTATGGGTTGGTTGCACGTGGGCTTGTCTTAGTATCTGTAATGGGTTGGTTGCATATGGGCTTGTTTTCTTTGAATGTTTAATGGATTGGTTGCACATGGGCTTGTTGTCTTTGCAACAACAGTTCAGTAGCAAATTAGTACCATTTCCTGTTGCAGTAATTGTAACAATGTCATCTGCATAAGCGGGTATGACAATCTAACAAAAAATCAGATCTTACTTCTCGCTACTGCTAAACAGAGATCTGAGAACATCCCATTACGGGTCACATCAGAATGAACTGTCATCTATCCAGTCAGAGCATTGCTTACCAGATCGGGAAAGAAACAGTTGAAATGGGTTTTTTAAATCATATATACTCGAATAGGTGACCAGGGGTATCCTGAATGACAGTTACGGGCTGAACGCCTGACTCATAGCCATTTCAGAACAGTTTTCAAATTTGGAATCGAGACCTTTGTCAAAATATGTCTCAAAGCGCAGTCTGGCAAGGATGTCGTCAGTTTGAAAGTGATGCTGAAAAGCTCGAGAAACACTGCTTTCTGATTGGCTAATGTTGATTTTCTGGTTAGCCATTCCATTGGTTGGTCAACTGGCAAAAAGGTTGTTCTAACATGACCTGTAATGAGACGAGTGGTGGTAGCGAGAACATAGACCTGATTTTTTAAGAGGTTGCCGGTAAACTGACACAATCATCACTGATATTACACGCAGGAACATCTCATTAATTGTCATCTTACAAAGGGGGTAAGGAGGCATCTTGGTTTTAGGCTGCACTTTACTTTGAATCATGGTGTGCACTGTCCATTCAGCTGGACACAGAATTTTACATCTTACATAGATTGATTTCATGGCATTTAAAACACCAATGCTGATCCTACACAGTTTGCCCCCGAGTATCTGTCAAAAAAGGTGAGGTGAAATGGGGTTTAACGTCGCGTCCAAGATTATTGCACTTAAATAGCGAGGTGCATGCACGTGTGTGTGTGTGGCTGCTTATTCTACTCCGGACTGATGCCAATTTATAGTGCTAGCATACTGAGATACCATGCCACAGTTTAACATGAATACCCCACTCAGACAGTCTACTGACTCCGAGCTGACCAGTCCTTGTTTTAGCCCCTTAATGCAGAACTCAAGACAGGGTAACAACAAGTACCATCTTTTAAAGCCTTTTGGTATGATGTGGCCAGGGATCAAACCCTGGACCTTCCACTCTCCTGGCTGACGCTCTACCACTAGACCACGGAGGCGGTTGCCTGTCCAAAAAGGTAGTTGCTTTCTTGTCTACAAATGCAACAAGGTCAACCGTTTTCACTCTCACATCTCGATCATGCAAAACATTGTTGACACTTGTTTCTCTTCATCTTCTGCAACAACTGTTGCCGAACAGGTTATAAGTTCAACCTGATAACTGAGTCTTCAGAACACCACAGTAATGTCTAACAGTTGAACTTGCCAGTGTGATGCCTCTCAATGACATGGGAACTCTGGGCTTAGCAGTAGAACACTTGCATGTGGGCTTACTATCTATAATGGGGTTGTGTTGCATGTGAGCTTTGTATCATTAATGGGTTGGTTGCACATGGGCTTGTCTTAGTATGTCTGGGCAACTCTAAGTATCTGTCATAGGTTGGTTGCACATGGGATTGTTTACTACCAGTAATGGGTTGCTTGCACATGGGCTTGTCTTAGTATCTGTAATGAGTTGGTTGCACATGGGCTTGTTTTGGTATCTGTAATGGGTTGGTTGCACATGGGCTTGTCTTAGTATCTGTAATGGGTTGGTTGCACATGGGCTTGTCTTAGTATCTGTAATGGGTTGGTTGCACATGGGCTTGTTGTCTTAGTATCTGTAATGGGTTGGTTGCACATGGACTTGTCTTAGTATCTGTAATGGGTTGGTTGCACATGGGCTTGTTGTCTCTGCACCTTTAATGGGTTGGGTTGGTTGCACATGGGCTTGTCTTAGTATCTAAAATGAGTTGGTTGTACATGGGCCTGTCTTAGTATCAGTAATGGGTTGGTTGCACATGGGCTTGTCTTAGCATCAGTAATGGGTTGGTTGCACATGGGCCTGACTTAGTATCAGTAATGAGTTGGTTGCACATGGACTTGTTGTCCTAATATCTGTAATTGGTTTGTTGCACATGGGCTTGTTGTCTTTTAACCTTTAATGGATTGGTTGCACATGGGCTTGTCTCAGTATCTCTAATAGGTTGGTTGCACAAGGGCTTGTCTTAGCATCTTTATAAGTTGGTTGTACATGGGCTTGTTGTCTTTGAAGGATTAATGGGTTGGTTGTACATGGGCTTTTCTTAGTATCTGCAATGGGTTAGTCGCACATGGGCTTGTTGTCTTTGCACCTTTAATGGGTTGGTTGCATATGGGCTTGTCTTAGTATCTGTAATGACTTGGTTGCACATGGGCTTGTCTTAGTATCTAAAATGAGTTGGTTGTAGATGGGCCGGTCTTACTATCAGTAATGGGTTGGTTGCATATGGGCTTGTTTAGTACCAGTAATGGGTTGGTTGCACATGGGTTTCTTGTCCTTATATCTGTAATGGGTTGGTTGCACATGGACTTGTTATCTTTGAACCTTTAATGGGTTGGTTGCACATGGGCTTGTCTTAGTATCTGTGATGGGTTGGTTGCACATGGGCTTGTCTTAGTATCTCTCATTAGTTGGATGCACATGGGCTTGTTGTCTTTGGAACTTTAATGGGTTGGTTGCACATGGGCTTGTCTTAGTATCTGTAATGAGTTGGTTGCACATCGGCTTGTTGTCTTTGAAGGATTAATGGGTTAGTTGTACATGGGCTTGTCTTTGTATCAGTAACGGGTTGGTTGCACAAGGGCTTGATGTCTTAGTATCTGTGATGGGTTGGTTGCACATGGGTTTGTTGTCTTTGAATGTTGAATAGGTTGGTTGCACATGGGCTTGTCTATGTATCTAAAATAAGTTGGTCGTACATGGGCCTGTCTTAGTATCTGTAATGGGCTGGCTGCACAAGGGCTTGTATTAGTATCTGTAATGAGTTGGTTGCACATGGGCTTGTTGCCTTAGCATCAGTAATGGGTTGGTTGCATGTTGGCATGTCTTAGTATCAGTAATGGGTTTTTTGCACATGGGCTTGTCTTAGTATGAGCAACAGGTTGATTGCACATGGGCTTGTCTTTGTATCTGTAATGAGTTGGTTGCACAAGGGCTTGTCTAAGTATCTGTAATGAGTTGGTTGCACAAGGGTTTGTATTAGTATCTGTAATGAGTTGGTTGCACAAGGGCTTGTATCAGTATCTGTAATTGGTTGGTTGCATGTTGGCATGTCTTAGTATCAGTAATGGGTTTTTTGCACATGGGCTTGTCTTAGTATGAGCAACAGGTTGATTGCACATGGGCTTGTCTTTGTATCTGTAATGAGTTGGTTGCACAAGGGTTTGTATGAGTATCTGTAATGAGTTGGTTGCACAAGGGCTTGTATCAGTATCTGTAATGAGTTGGTTGCACAAGGGTTTGTATTAGTTTCTGTAATGAGTTGGTTGCACAAGGGTTTGTATTAGTGTCTGTAATGAGTTGGTTGCACAAGGGTTTGTCTTAGTATCTGTAATGGGTTGGTTGCACATGGGTTTGTATTAGTATCTGTAATGAGTTGGTTGCACAAGGGTTTGTCTTAGTATCTGTAATTGGTTGGTTCCATATGGGCTTGTCTTAGTATATATAATGGGTTGGTTGCACATGGGCTTGCCTTAGTATCTGAAATGAGTTGGTTGCACATGGGCTTGTTGCCTTAGCATCTGTAATGGGTTGGTTGCACATGGGCTTGTTGCCTTAGTATCTGTAACGGGTTGGTTGCACATGGGCTTGTTGTCTTAGTATCTGTAATGGGTTGGTTGTACATGGGCTTGTCTTTGTATCTAAAATGAGTTGGTTGCACAAGGGCTTGTATTAGTATCTGTAATGAATGGTTGCACAAGGGTTTGTATTAGTATCTGTAATGAGTTGGTTGCACATGGGCTTGTTGCCTTAGTATCTGTAATGGGTTGGTTGCACATGGGCCTGTCTTAGTATCAGTAATGAGTTGGTTGTAGATGGGCTTGTTTAGTACCAGTAATGGGTTGGTTGCACATGGGCTTGTCTTAGTATCTAAACTGAGTTGGTTGTACATGGGCTTGTCTTAGTATCAGTAATGAGTTGGTTGCATATGGGCAAGTCTTAGTATCTGTAATGGGTTGGTTGCACATGGGCCTGTCTTAGTATCAGTAATGAGTTGGTTGTAGATGGGCTTGTTTAGTACCAGTAATGGGCTGGTTGCACATGGGCCTGTCTTAGTATGTCTGGGCAACTCTAAGTATCTGTCATAGGATGGTTGCACATGGGATTGTTTAGTACTAGTATTCATGTTTCATGTGGGCTTGTCTCCGTATCTGTAATGGGTTGGTTTCATGTGGGCTTGTCTTCGTATCTGTAATGGGTTGGTTTCATGTAGGCTTGTCTTCGTATCTGTAATGGGTTGGTTTCATGTGGGCTTGTCTTTGTATCAGTAATGGGTTGGTTTCATGTGGGCTTGTCTTAGTATCTGTAATGGCTTTGATGCACATGGGCTTGTCTTAGTATATGTCATGGGTTGGTCATATTAGTTTGTTTTGTTTGTTTATTGTTTAACGCTGCACTCAGCAATATCCTAGCTGTATGACGGCGATCTGTAAATAATGAGTCTGGACCAGACAATCCAGTGATTTAAATCATGACCATCGATCCAAGCAACATGCATCAACCAAGTCAGCGAGCCTGACCCCCGATCCCGTTAGTCGCCTCTCCGACAAGCATAGTCGCCTTTTATCACAAGCATAAGTTACTGAAGACCTATTCTACCCCGGATCTTCATGGGTCTGGGCTAGTTGTATATGGGTTTGTCTTAGTACCTCTAATGGGTTGGTTGCACATGGGCCTGTTGTCTTAGTACCTCTAATGGGTTGGTTGCACATGGGCCTGTTGTCTTAGTACCAGTAATGGGTTAGTTCATAGTTCCTGCCGACTTCCAAAACTCTAAAAAAATTACCAGTCCTACCGAACCCTAAATTTTGTGTGTTGTGTGGTTTGTATGTTTACCTGTTGTCATGGAAAGATGGCTTGCTGGCATGTTGGTGAAGTGTGAGGTGAGGTGAAATGGAGTTATAAAGCGACGTGTGTGTGCGTGCGTGTGTGTGCGTGCGTGTGCGCTAGTCCGGACTGATGCTGATTTATAATGCCAGCTCCCGCAGTTTTGACCAGTCCTTGTTTTAGCCCCTTATTGGGGCCAGACAGGGTAACAAGTACGTCTTTTGTTATGATGAGGCCTGGGATCGAACCCTGGACCTTCCGCTCTCCGAGCAGATGCTCTACCGCTAGACCATGGAGGCAGTCTTGATTGCATGAACCAGTGGAAAGATGGCTTGGTTCATGAACCCTCGGAAAGATGGCTCAGAAGGATGGCTTCTGTGCATGTCAGCTATATTTGATGGATACTTAACATGTGACCCAGGGTGGGTGGGTGGTTAGCAAGAAAAGAAAGTGTGCACAATGTCTTCCCCAGGATTGATGGATGTTAACATGTCACCAAGGTTGGTTGGGTTGCACTATATCATACCTAGAATATATGGATGGTTTGCATGTTACTAATGATAGATGGATGGTCTGCATGTTACTAGGGACTGATGGATGATTTGCATGTTACTAAGGACAGATGGATGGTTTGCATGTTTCTAATGATAGATGGATGGTTTGCATGTTACTAAGGACAGATGGATGGTTTTCATGTTGCTGCAGCTAGATGGATGGTCTGCATGTTACTAATGATAGATGGATGGTTTGCATATTACTGAGGACAGATGGATGGTTTGCATGTTACTAAGGACAGATGGATGGTTTGCATGTTACTAAGGACAGATGGATGGTTTTCATGTTGCTACAGCTAGATGGATGGTTTGCATGTTACGAATGATAGATGGATGGTTTGCATGTTACTAAGGACAGATGGATGGTTATCATGTTGCTGCAGCTAGATGGATGGTCTGCATGTTACTAATGATAGATGGATGGTTTGCATATTACTGAGGACAGATGGATGGTTTTCATGTTGCTGCAGCTAGATGGATGGTCTGCATGTTACTAATGATAGATGGATGGTTTGCATATTACTGAGGACAGATGGATGGTTTGCATGTTACTAAGGACAGATGGATGGTTTGCATGTTACTAAGGACAGATGGATGGTTTGCATGTTGCTACAGCTAGATGGATGGTTTGCATGTTACGAATGATAGATGGATGGTTTGCATGTTACTAAGGACAGATGGATGGTTATCATGTTGCTGCAGCTAGATGGATGGTCTGCATGTTACTAATGATAGATGGATGGTTTGCATATTACTGAGGACAGATGGATGGTTTGCATGTTACTAGGGACAGATGGATGGTTTGCATGTTACTAAGGACAGATGGATGGTTTGCATGTTACTAAGGACAGATGGATGGTTTGCATGTTACTAAGGACAGATGGATGGTTTTCATGTTGCTGCAGCTAGATGGATGGTTTGCATGTTACTAATGATAGATGGATGGTTTGCATGTTACTAATGATAGATGGATGGTTTGCATGTTACTGAGGACAGATGGATGGTTTGCATGTTACTAAGGACAGATGGATGGTTTGCATGTTACTGAGGACAGATGGATGGTTTGCATGTTACTAGGGACAGATGGATGGTTTGCATGTTACTAAGGACAGATGGATGGTTTGCATGTTACTAAGGACAGATGGATGGTTTTCATGTTGCTGCAGCTAGATGGATGGTTTGCATGTTACTAATGATAGATGGATGGTTTGCATGTTACTGAGGACAGATGGATGGTTTGAATTTACCTAGAAGTTACAGATAATGGTTGGATTTTTTTTTGTTACCTAGAATGTATGGGTTGTATGTTACCAAGAATGGGTGTGGGGTTTGTTACCGAGAATGGAGGGATTTGTTTGTTACCGAGAATGGAGGGATTTGCACGTTACCTGGAATGGAGGAGTTGTATATTAACTAGAATGGGTGTGGGGTAATGTTACCAAGAATGGAGGGGTTGTATTTTCCCTAGAAAGGAGGGATTTGTATGTTACCGAGAATGGAGGGATTTGCACGTTACCTGGAATGGAGGGGTTGTATATTAACTAGAATGGGTGTGGGGTAATGTTACCAAGAATGGAGGGGTTGTATTTTTCCTAGAATGGAGGGATTTGTATGTTACCGAGAATGGAGGGATTTGCACGTGACCTGGAATGGAGGGATTTGCACGTGACCTGGAATGGAGGGGTTGTATATTAACTAGAATGGGTGTGGGGTAATGTTACCAAGAATGGAGGGGTTGTATTTTCCCTAGAAAGGAGGGATTTGTATGTTACCGAGAATGGAGGGATTTGCACGTTACCTGGAATGGAGGGGTTGTATATTAACTAGAATGGGTGTGGGGTAATGTTACCAAGAATGGAGGGGTTGTATTTTTCCTAGAAAGGAGGGATTTGTATGTTACCGAGAATGGAGGGATTTGCACGTGACCTGGAATGGAGGGGTTGTATATTAACTAGAATGGGTGTGGGGTAATGTTACCAAGAATGGAGGGGTTGTATTTTCCCTAGAAAGGAGGGATTTGTATGTTACCGAGAATGGAGGGATTTGCACGTTACCTGGAATGGAGGGGTTGTATATTAACTAGAATGGGTGTGGGGTAATGTTACCAAGAATGGAGGGGTTGTATTTTTCCTAGAAAGGAGGGATTTGTATGTTACCGAGAATGGAGGGATTTGCACGTTACCTGGAATGGAGGGGTTGTATATTAACTAGAATGGGTGTGGGGTAATGTTACCAAGAATGGAGGGGTTGTATTTTTCCTAGAATGGAGGGGTTGTATATTAACTAGAATGGGTGTGGGGTAATGTTACCAAGAGTGGAGGGGTTTGTATGTTACCTAGAATGGATGAGTTGTTTGTCACCTGGAATGGAGGGGTTGTATTTTTCCTACATGGCAGGCTGTACTAAATGGATGTTTTGCATCTAAACTAGGGTGGATGCTTTTAATGTTACCTAGGTTGGGATGCTTAAGTTGTATTTGAAAACCTCACTGAGACCAGTTGAGATTGTTATGCAGTCCCTGACTATGCAGGGATAGAACTACAAGCCAGTTTTGCTTATGTTAGAGGTATTCTAAGGGCTAGTAAAATTTCAAACATGTTGGGGATGTTTCTATGTGTTATCACTATTCGGGCTAGTAGACTTTCTAGGTTAATTTCTACTATCCCTGTCAATGTCTTTTTGACTGAGGTCTTTCATGGGGGACAATCTTAATATCAGCGTGTGATAGAGTATGGTTTTATGCCGCTTTTAGCAAAATTCAAGCAATGTCACAACAGGCAGAAATGGGCTCCACACATGGGGAATCAAACCCAGGTCTTTGGCATGATGAGCGAAGGCTTTAACCACTACACCACCCCACTGCCCCATCTTAATATAAGTGAACGAGTGAGTCAATGATTGACATTTAAAGGTGTAAAGACTCTAGGTCAGGTAAACCTGTGAAATGAGTGAATGAGGGATATCAGCAAGTTTGTTCGAATACCAGTCTCAGTCACTGATTCAACATGTTCAAGGGGATCTCCTCCTTTTTCCAACACATTAATTCAGGACATGCAAGATCCATTTTTGTGTGTGAAACTTGAGGCTAAATTATTTCATTATGCCTTATCCTCTACAACAACCCCCCCCCCCCCCCACCCCCCCCCACCCCCCCCCCACCCCCACCACCACCACCACCACCACCACCCTTAGCTGATCCCCTTTGTATCCTCACTGCTCTTACATAAAAGATCTCAAAATGAAATAACTCCAGATCATCATCAATGCATCATCGATTTTCTGTGTATGATTCAACTGGTAGTTTCTTGCAGACCGTTATTTCCTATGAACTACCATGTATGTCCTGATGGCGTTGTGTTCAATTAACTTCTGATTTTGGATTACTGTATTCCCTGTATTAAGTGCCCTGCTTCAATAACCAACTTCTAGACCAATCTGCAAGTAATCTTTATAAGCCTAAGGCTGAAACTCTATGCGACAGTCCATACTCTCTTGTGCACATTATAGATGTTTTTACAGAAAAAGCAAAGCAGAAGGAGAATATAATTGCCTAATAAATATTATCAAAATAGTTTTAGTTTCATCAACATATAAACCAATTTTGTTCACTACCTCTCGATCTCTGAAAACAAACTTAGGTAGCCGTGTATGGTTTTGGGAAGCACTTGCCTATCCCAGAGTTCTTATTAGGGCGAATACAGTATTCGAAATCAAGCTTGTGAAAAACATGCCAAATACAGTAAAACTTTGAACCAGAAAGTCACATGCCTCTAGTTTCCCTGCTTATGATGGCTGCCTGAAAATAAATCGAGTCTGGGCTAGACAATCCAGTGATTGACATGGGAAACAAGGATCCATGTCATTGGCATATGATGAGTGAGTCTGACACCTCTTGGATTCCCCATGGGGTCATAGCTATGGCTACCCAACAACAGAAGTATATATGCACTTCAGGTCTTATGACCTGAGCCGACCAGTCCTTGTTTTAGCCCCCTAATGCTGAGCACCAGGCAGGGTGACAACAAATACCATTTTTTAACATCTCCTTGGATCACTTCTAAACATGATGTGCACTTCAGCTGTAATTACATCACTTCCTCTCGTTTCCATGATTTCTGGTTTATGAAACAAGGGCCCAAAGCAGTTAAAATTAAAAAACAAAGTCTTTAGCCTCAGAAAGTCTTTCGCCTCTAGCCACTTTAGAGTGCAAGTCTCATGGGCATATACAACTTTGCAGAATTGGATAGATTGTATAGAGATATAGAGGCTCCATAAATGGTCATGTGGGAGGTAATTTCCTCAAAAATTACATGCTTGATTTCACAAGCTGCCCCTCCGTTCACACCCAAACAAGGAAGCCTCCGTTCACGGTCATGGTCAGCTGCACACCACCTCGGTAAAGCAAACCTGTTCTTTAACCTATATATATCCCGCTCACTGTGTCACGATACCTTGTATCTATATCCCGCTCACTGTGTCAAGATACCTTGTATCTATATCCTACTCACTGTGTCAAGATACCTTGTATCTATATCCCTCTTACTTTGTCAAGATACCTTGTATCTATATCCCTCTCAATCTGTCAAGATACCTTGTATCTATATCCCTCTTACTTTGTCAGGATATATTGTATCTATATCCCTCTAACTTTGTCAAGATATATTGTATCTATATCCCCCCAATTTGTCATGTGTTATATATTGTACCTATGTCTATATATTTTGACAGAACAGCAGATTGTATTTGTATACTGAAACGCACACAATAATTGGTGAATACCAAGGCGGCTCTAAGATGGATCACCCTTCAAATGACAGCAATGTATACAATCAATAGTGCACATCAATATATTACAAAAAAGAAAGGAAAGGTGTAGTTTGCCTTTATTCATTTCAAAAAGGCATTTGATCTTGAAAACAGACAAAGAGTATTGTATGTGTTACTGAATAATGGTATCCATGGTAACATTTTCCAAATAATGGAAAATATGTAAGCAGTAGTTAGGTCAGCAGTATTATGTAATCAGGCAGGGAATCTTTCAGCATAATTTACCTAACTTAGTGGAGTAAAACAAGGATGCATTATGAGCCCACGTATTAATGAACTTTTTGAAGATGAAATTCATATTTCAGAGGAAATGTTCAATATTATTGCTCTGCTTTCTGCAGATGATCTCATTGTATCAGATAAATTTACAGAACAGATTAAATGCACAACAAGATTATTGCGATAAATGGGGTATGGAAGTTAATACTGAAAACCAAAAGCAAGATTTTTTTTGAAAATGGCAGCCCCTCTCCAGTTATGAAAGATGGTCATTGAATAGTAGGTAACTAGAAGTAGTAAGTAAGTAGCTATAAATATTTGGGATTAATGGTTACACCGAAATTATTTTGGACGAGAGTGTGTAAGATTCTCTTGGAACATGCTAATAAAGCCCTTTTCGCTGTAAGATCCACAATACCGATAAGGAATCTTCATCCACCCATATATAAATTCCCACCAATAATTTGTAGGAAAATAATCTCTAGTTTATTATATGGAAGCGAAATATGAGGATTTGTTCCTAAAGAAAGTATTGAATGTATTTATAGGAAATTTTAAATAGGGGTGGGGTAAAGATTTTCCAATGCGGCCACCTATGAGGGGGAAAACTTGCTATAAGTTCTATTTATTATGTTAAATGTATTAAATATTGGTTAAGGTTATTAAATATGAATGATGATAGATACCCTTTTCAACGTTGTATTATGATGAGAAATACATGTGATAGAAGATACCAAAATTAGGTGAGGTGAGGTGAAATTGGGTTTAACGTCGCGTCCAAGATTATTGCACTTATATAGCGAAGTGCATGTACGTGGGTGTGTTTGTGTGGCTGCTTGTACTAGCCCGGACTGATGCCGATTTATAGTGATAGCTCACTGAGATACCATGCCGCAGTTTAACATGAATACCCCACTCAGACACAGTATACTGACTCCGAGCCGACCAGTCCTTGTTTTAGCCCCTTAATGCCGAGCGCCAGACAGGGTAACAACAAGTACCATCTTTTAACGTCTTTTGGTATGACGCGGCCGGGGATCGAACCCCGGACCTTCCGCTCTCCGGGCGGACGCTCTACCACTAGACCACGGAGGCGGTCACCAAAATTAGGAGGCCAATATGAAGAATCTCCACGGCAAATATGGATTTGGCCCAAGTGTTGGTAACTCAGATGTGGTTATCCAGTTAATTTAACATTGAGTGAGTGAGTATGGTTTTATGCCGCTTTTAGCAATATTCCAGCAATATCACGGCGGGGGACACCAGAAATGGGCTTCACACATTGTACCCATGTCTGGAATCGAACCCGGGTCTTCAGTGTGACGAGCGATCGCTTTAACCACTAGGCTACCCGACCACCCCAATTTAACATTGAGTTAGAGATTATAGTGTTCAAGACTGGCTCTCCTCAATGGTCTCAAACCCCCCTGTGGGATACTATACACAATTTAAATCAAGTGTTCGATGAAAGAACTATATTGTTAATTTCAGTATTTCTAAGTATAGAACTGAATTTCAAACTTAGAACTGGTTTAAAACATTGATGTCCAGAAATACATAAGAAAAATAATTCTTCTGAAAATGAAGATGATTTTCTATGTCCACTATGTTGATGTCCTCGAAATGTACACGTAAACTTCAGATGTCCTCTGTACTCTCAAATAAGAAGTAAATACTTACTTTGAAAATTCGAACATATTTTCAAAGCATGACATTATGGTATGCATAATGATGAGATGAATTTGAACATTGCAGAATATGCTTTTCATTTATTTTCTATAAAAGTGAGTGAGTGAGTTGGGTTTAACTCCGCTTTTAACATTAACATTATTCCAGTTATATCACGGCGTGTCAGCTTAATGTGGGAGGAAAGCCTGGAGTGAAGCAGGTCTCAGACGTTTACCACTTCGGTGAAACCCATGAGCACAGGTGTGGTGCTGACAAACCTAGAAACATAATCGGGGCGAACCGGGACGGGACGCGAACCCACAACCATAGGTTTCTGGTGTGCCAAAGGGACGCAACTCTGCACAGTGAATCGAGGTGCCTTAGACAACTGGGCCACCCGTGCCCCCCATTTTGTATAAGAAATGCTTATACTTAATCTTAATATGCATGATACTAACATGGGCACAACTTCGCTAATTTTCACTGTAAGCAAAATAAAATTTACGATGATGTGCTTGGGGTGACTTGGGGGCATGCTTTCCTGGACATTTTAAAAAATTAGATGCCCTTTAACGCCATTTCCTACATTTTGGACCGTTTATGTTAGATTTGATTTGTAACAAATATTGTTAATTTATTTATTATGTCTAATTAGTGATATATATATATGTGTTTCCCCCTCCAACACATTTTTCGATTTTCATTCAAGAAATATCTATGGTGACAAATAAAATTTGAACATTAAAACGAACCGATATTATGTGTGTGAGTTTTTACATGTTTATTCGTGTGCGTAAAGATTACTATTTTCAAGTTAGACAATAAATATCATGTTCGACCGTGTAGAGTTTGAATTAATAATTTACTGCAGAGCTGATAAATTGAGGTTTAATTTGTGCTATTATTTAGGTGTAAACAATTGCTTTTTTGCTACAATGGTAGTTTCACCCCTGACTAATGTTCTGCATTGTTCTATACAATACCCACAACGGGTCACGTGACCTAAAACATGTTGGTTGGTTGGTTTGTTGTTTAACGCCGCACTCAGCAATGTTCAAGCTATATGACGGCAGTCTGTAAATAATCTGGACCAGACAATCCAGTGATTAATATCATGAGCATCGATCCACGCAATTGGGATCGATGACATGCATCAACAAAGTCAGCGAGCCTGACCACCCGATCCCGTTACTCGCCTTTTACGACAAGCATTGTCATCTTTTACGGCAAGCATGGGTTGCTGAAGACCGATTCTACCCCGGAATCTGCCCGTGACCTTAAACATGTATGAGTCGCATGGCCTTTATGATAAATCCTTGAATAAACGAATATGTCCCTCTCAATTATTCAATATATATTGCATATATAACCTTGTCAAAATGTGAAGGATATATTTCATCAATATCACGGTCAAGATGGCATGATTTATTGATTGTATATCCCCTTCAATGTCAGGATATGTCATATCTACATCAATGTCAATGTCAGTATATATTGTATAATATAATATCCAACTCAGTTTGTTAGGGTATATTGAATTATCCTTGTCAATTAATTCAGAGTGTCTGTCTACAAATCACACCATTTATAGTTCAAAACCTCAATACTATAGATATCTTCATACAGGGTTCATCAATGTGTTTTTAGGTGAGTGAGTGAGTGAGTGTGTGAGTGAGTGAGCGAGCTTTAGTTTTACACCGCTTTCAGCAATATTCAAGAAATAGTGTCTGTGTACATAACACACCATTTATAGTTCAAAACCTCAGTACTAAAGATATCTTCATACAGGGTTCATCAATGTGAGTGAGTGAGTGAGTGAGTGAGTGAGTGAGTGAGTGAGTGAGTGAGCTAGCTTTAGTTTTACGCCGCTTTCAGCAATATTCAAGAAATATCACGGCGGGAACACCAGAAATGGGCTTTACACATTGTACTCATGTCGGAAATTGAACCTGGGTCTTAGGCATAATGAGCAAACGCTTAAACCACTAGCCTGTCAGACACCGCAATGATGAAGTTTATGGGGTTATTGTCATTGTGTACAATTATCACAACCCATCTGTAAGGTTATTTTAATGTGTATAAATACATCCACACATTTATGAGGTTATTGTCAATGTGTATAAATACACCCACCCATCTATAATCAAAGCCATTGAAAATGCAATTGCTTTTGATGAGCGCAATTGTGAAAAGAGTAATTGCCCAAATCTTTTTTAAATATCATGAAAGTGCTGTGAGGGATATGTGTCCCCCTGTGACAGTTCGGGTTCGACCATCTTGGAGCAATGAGTCTGAAAGTGAAAAACGCAACTGTGAACACTGCACAGAAACACGGCCACTGTAGCTGGCCAGATGCTGTACATGAAAAGCCAGATCCCCGGTCCTTTTCAAGCACACACGAAAATGGTCATCGGTCACTTGCCCAATATGCCAAGAGTGAGTGAGGTTTTACGCCGCTTTTAGCAATATTCCAGCAATATGACGGCGGGGGACACCAGAAATAGGCTTCACACATTGTACCCATGTCGGGAATCGAACCCGGGTCTTCGGCGTGACGAGCGAACGCTTTAACCACTAGGCTACCCGACCGCCCCCAATATGCCAAGACTCGACCAAGCCAGCAGGAACCATGCGATCGGAATGCATCAAGAAGGGGCAACTCAAGTGATCGACGCCAGATGTTTTAACATCCATCCATGCACGACAACTTGACTGTGGCATCGTTTCAACACAACGTGGACAGCTGCTGATCGTCCGAGACTTGGTGCAGCACCTGTGACGACACCTCACCCAGACCGTCACATCCGTCTTTTGCACATTCGGAACAGATTCAAAGCAGCTGTAGATACAGTGAGAGAGAGAGTATGGTTTTACGCCACTTTTAGCAATATTCCAGCAATATCACAGCGGGAGGCACCAGAAATGGGCTTCACACATTGTACCCATGTCGGGAATTGAACCTGGGTCTTCGGCGTGACGAGCGAACACTTTAACCACTAGGCTACCCGACCGCCCCCGACTTTTGGGACCAGTCAATGCTGCACCAGCCCCCAAAACATCAGAAGGCGCCTGGCTGCATTTGGCATACGGTGCCATCCTTATGCACGTGCTGCACCAACACAGGATTGCCAGACAGCGACGGGCAGCTATTGGGAGCTATCTGCAGAATACACTATAGGCATATGTCTTCTGTGACAAGTCCCGTTAAAAACAAAAGTTTTGGACACAGATCGCTTTGGAGGAGGCGATGTAATGGTATAGGGTGTCATCAATGCTCGTTTCCGGTCACAGTTGGTGGTTATCCAAGGCAACCTCAATGCCCCAGGTTATGTGAACCTTCGTCCAGCAGTATTGCCATTACTGGCTCAACATGGCGCCCGACATCAGCTTGTCTTCCAGCATGACAATGCACGTGCACACACTGCAAGGTTTACGGGAGACTTTCTGATCAGGAACAACATCCGAGTGATGAACTAGCCTGCCATGTCACCTGACATGAATCTAATTGAACACTTGTGGGACGAGCTTGGACGGAGGGTTCGAACTCAACAGCAACCACCATAGACAGCGGCGGAGCTGACACAGTCCCTACAACATCACTGGCAAAACATCCCACAACGTTTCCTGAGGCGTCTGTGTCAGTCCATGCCTCGGTGTCTCCAGGCATGCATCAGAGCACACTACTGATCCTCAGTTAACTTTCCTTCGTTCATCCACGGGCGTGTTTTTACGGACCTTATTGTTAACATTTTCATGTGATGGTTATGTCTGTCATTAGTGTTGGTTTCATTTTACTTTCACTGTACTAAAATCCACACCATCTGAACCTTGAATTGCATTTTCAATGGCTTTCAGTATATGAGCTTATTGTCAATGTGTATAAATATATCCGACCATCTATGAGCTTATTGTCAATATGTATAAATATACCCACCCATCTATGAGCTTATTGTCAATGTGTATAAATATACCCACCCATCTATGAGCTTATTGTCAATGTGTATAAATATACCCACCCATCTATGAGGTTACAGGTATTGTCAATGTGTATAAATATACCAACCAATCTGAACTTATTGTCAATGTGTAAAAATATACCCACCCTACTATGAGCATATTGTCAATGTGTATAAACATACCCACCCTACGAGGTTCTTGTTGTGTATAAATATGCCCATCCATCTATAAGGTTATTGTTATTGTGTATCAACATACCCACCCATCTATGAAGTATGTCGCCAACACGAATCAACATACCAACTGTTCTATGAATTATGTCGCCAATATGAATCAACATACCCATCCATCAATTCGGTCATTGTCAACATGTAAAACCATACCCACTGATTTATGAATTATGTTGCCAACGTGTATCAACATACTCACTGATTTATGAATTATGTTGCCAACATGCATAAACATGCCCACTGATCTATGAATTGTGTTGCCAGTATGTATCAACATACCCACTGATCTATGAATTGTGTTGCCAATATGTATCAACATACTCACTGATTTATGAATTATGTTGCCAACATGCATAAACATGCCCACTGATCTATGAATTGTGTTGCCAGTATGTATCAACATACTCACTGATCTATGAATTATGTTGCCAATATGCATAAACACACCCACTGATCTATGAATTATGTTGCCAATATGCATAAACACACCCACTGATCTATGAATTATGTTGCCAATATGCATAAACACACCCACTGATCTATGAATAATGTTGCCAATACGCATAAACATACCCACTGATCTATGAATTATGTTGCCAATATGCATAAACACACCCACTGATCTATGAATAATGTTGCCAATATGCATAAACATACCCACTGATCTATGAATTATGTTCTGAATATGCATTAACATACCCACTGATCTATGAATTATGTTACCAATATATATCAACATACCCACTGATCTATGAATAATGTTGCCAATACGCATAAACATACCCACTGATCTATGAATAATGTTGCCAATACGCATAAACATACCCACTGATCTATGAATTATGTTGCCAATATGCATAAACATACCAACTGATCTATGAATTATGTTCCGAATATGCATTAACATACCCACTGATCAATGAATTATGTTGCCAATATGTATCAACATACCCACTGATCTATGAATTATGTTGCCAATATGTATCAACATACCCACTGATCTATGAATTATGTTGCCATTATGTATCAACATACCCACTGATCTATGAAATATGTTGCCAATATGTATCAACATACCCACTGATCTATGAATTATGTTGCCATTATGTATCAACATACCCACTGATCTATGAAATATGTTGCCAATATGTATCAACATACCCACTGATCTATGAATTATGTTGCCATTATGTATCAACATACCCACTGATCTATGAAATATGTTGCCAATATGTATCAACATACCCAACATATGGCAGCAGTTTTTTTTGTATAACTTTCCCGTAAATATAGTCTACTTCTATTGTGTGTATCAGTTGAAAATCAATTACCGGGAGTGAAAAACGTAAACAAGTCTGTTCTCATGCCCATAAATCAGTTACGAGGACCACACAATGTATACAATCTTTTGGCGTTTCATGGAACGTCAGAGAGGTCACAGTGTTGTACATCACCAGTTCATAACATGGTGCAGCTCATATTCTGGTGCTGCAGCCTGATTCAGTTGGTTGCACCTAGTGCAGGTGGTAAAACAGAATGAAATCGTTCCCTGCAGTAACTATATACATGTTTTGTTTGTTGTTAAACGCTGCACTCAACAATATTCCAGATATATGACAGCATCTATATACATGTATGAGGATGTAACAGTATACACCCCTGTGCTAATATGCAACAGTATACACCCCTGTGCCAATATGCAACAGTATACACCTGTGCCAATATATAACAATATATCCTGCTGTGCCAGTATGTAAGAATATACCCTCCTGTGACAGTATGCAATAATAACTCCCCATGTGCCAGTATGTAACAATACACCCCCCTGTCCCAGTATGTAGCACTATACCCTCCTGTCCCAGTATGTAACACTATACCCCCTTGTGCCAGTGTGTAACACTATACCCTCCTGTCCCAGTATGTAACACTATACTCTCCTGTCCCAGTATGTAACACTATACCCCCTTGTGCCAGTATGTAATACTATACCCCCTTGTGCCAGTATGTAACACAATACCCTCCTGTGTCAGTATGTAACACTATACCCCCTTGTGCCAGTATGTAACACTATACCCCCTTGTGCCAGTATGTAACACAATACCCTCCTGTGCCAGTATGTAACACTATACCCCCTTGTGCCAGTATGTAACACTATACCCTCCTGTCCCAGTATGTAACACTATACCCCCTTGTGCCAGTATGTAACACAATACCCTCCTGTGCCAGTATGTAACACTATACCCCCTTGTGCCAGTATGTAACACAATACCCTCCTGTGCCAGTATGTAACACTATACCCCCTTGTGGGAGTGTGACACTATCCCCGCCTGTGCCAGTACATAACAATATAGTATTAGAATAGAAACTAAATTAAATGACAACTTTACAAGAGTTTTCGATTTGGTGCAGTTAGAACTCAATCTGGCATTTGTTGTCTTGTTGAATGAAGACTGAAGCATGGTTCCCACTTGTGTAGTGCATGGAAACTTCTGGACAATTTCAGCCTCCTTTTGGGGCTTTCAAGAAAACATTTCTTACCACATCTAAATGGACTCACAAAAGTCAGTGAGCGAGCGAGTTGGGTTTACGCTACTTTGAACATACATGTATTGCAGTAATACCATGGCATGTCAGCTTAATGAGGGACCAAAGTTATGCAGGTCTCAAACATTTACCACTTTGGTGAAACCCATGAGCAAGCTTACGGTGCTGACAAACCTGGAAAGATAATCAGGGCGAACACGGATCCAAACCCATAATCATGGGTTTCTGGAGTGCCCGAGGGACGCAACTCTAAACAGTGACTTGCGGCGCCTTAGATGAATGGGCCACCCATGCCCCCGCCAACTCACAAAAGTAATAGCAAGAAATATGTATGAGGGCCCAGGCCCAGAGACTCCTGGCTGCTAAAGATTATACCAATTTCCATGTACGCAGAGTAAGAGGGAGCCATGTTATGGCATGCTTCAGGATTATCTTCAGCCTTATAAGTGCATCATGTAGCCTCATAAAACAGATAAACCCTCCACATTTGTATAGAGTAAATAAACACAAGGCTAAAGATAAGTAAGATAAGCTTTTAAGTTGGTAATGTTTATTTCATCGCCAACATTACCACAATCTGAAGACCTTGGTACAATATCTGATACTAGTACACGTAGTGAAATAATATTATTATTCACCATGTCCTGTTATAAAATTTTCGGCATGGTAATATCCAAATCCTACCATGTCCCGAAGTAGTGATCATCTTGAAATATACGCTCAAATGATTAACTACACAATATCTTTTTATGAAAGATTTTGTCAGTCTGCAAGAAACAATCTGAAATAAAGTTAACTACAAGAAAGTATGACTTTTCGAACACATGAAATAACAAAATTTTAAAAAAAAGCAATAACATTTCAACAAAGAACATTAAGCCTGAAAGGGAACTTCATTAAACATGACAAGTTCAACACCTTTCTCTCCCAAACACATTCACACTTATTTACACTTACCTTGATGTGTTTTCACTAAATGTTTAGTAACCCGTAACCTGTATCCTTATTTGCCTTAAACTCCATCAAGAATTATCTGTCTCATATGAAAGTACCATAGCTCAAACACAATCAGTTCTTTCTTAAATCCCTAATAATTTTCATGCACTCTAAACAATTTTCTCCACATTAGATTTAAATGGGCCCTACCTGAAGGTGTTTATAAAAGCATATACTTCAACGAATGATGAGTGTGTGAGTGAGTGAGTAAGGTTTTACGCCACTTTTAGCAATATTCCAGCAATATCACGGCGGGTAACACCAGAAATGGGCTTCACACATTGTACCAATGTCAGGAATCGAACCCGGGTCTTCGGCGTGACACAACGATTGATGAATCAGTACTTCATCATATCCAGTGGCGTATTAACCTGATCAGTGTGTTGTGACAAGCTGTTATGTCATAATGTGTCTCAATCTGAAAAGCGCTGTTTTATTCTGCCTCTGCAGACTTACTTCAAAAAAAAAAGTGTAAACAAATTTTTAAATTTCATTCCAATTATGAAAATAGTCAACAGACAAAACATGTCCATCTGACATCTATCTTTAAAAAACAAAAAAAATTCATTATAGATTTGTATGAATAAAATGATAATGGTATCTTATGAAGGAGAGAGCAAACAAAAATTTGACTTCTCACCAACAGTAATATTTACCAAAAGACGACGTAAATGAGCTGAACATCATATCCTGCAGGAGTTTCATCATGCAGTTGTCATTCTTCTGTACAGATTAGATAGCCCAGAGAAAAAAAAAAGGCATAAAATATTTTTCAATGGAATACTCTTAATCAATAGTGTGGGGATGTCTACATAAGACTGGATTACTTTGGAGTGTCAACACATTAATGGAATTGCCAACAAAAATACAAATATTTGATACAATGTGACTGGACGATTGTGACACTGTATCAAATAATAGTATTTCTGGTTTTGTTGGAGATAATTACACGTATTACCCATGATTTAGAAATAACCCAGTTCATAAAAACCGTTGTGCACTGGTGCAAATATCACTTCACGCGCATCAGCATATTGTGTACATCACCCAGACAGCATTGTTCACGCCATTTGACAATTGTAGTTCCAAAACAGTGGTTGTTATAAGTGTATTTTTCTAAAGGGGGGCTCACAAGTATTAAGAGATACTGGGTCATAAAGAAATTATTAGCTCTGCTTGTGTGTCATGCTGATTTTACGAAACTCATGTCTGTATTTATGTATTACCCTTGCTCTCACTCTGTGAATACAAGCATTTTGACACCTGTTGCGTAAAATCAGTATGACACCTGCTCGTAAGATAATCTCTAACGTGTAGACACTCAACAGTAATCCAGACTTGCATGTGTAGACATCGAATGCCAAGCCAAATAAGTGTCAGGCACTGGGTACTGGGAGTGGAGGGTATTGTGTATGCATGTAATATGGGGAGGACCAGTACGACAAATGATGTTTACGTAGCGTGTAAACTGTCACCACTTTCACATCTCATTCACACAACGCAGAAAAAATTGAAACAACACAGTGAAAAGTCAAAGGCCATGTCAGTTTGAAGTGGTTTTATGCAAAATTCTCAAAAAGAGAAATAAACCCACAAGACAAACTCGATAAAGTAACCATGGTAACCTAAGCATGAAACAGTGCACAAAAAGCATACTTTCCTGAACTCAAGACTCGGCATCATACACAAGACATAAATGATCATTTTCATGCAATGGAATTTCCTCCTACAGCACTCCATGAAGACATGGCCTGCACACGAGTCATAGTCACATGGCCAGAAATGAAGCCACATCTGGTACACATTTCCAATAATCATTTATGCTTCAGGTATACAAGGACATATTCCAAAACAGGGTCCGAAATTCAAGAAAAGTTCTTTGCGTTTGCATGTCTAGACTGTCATCAATCTTGTCATCAATCTTGTCAAAATCAGTTCTTTTACAACACATGATACAAGGCCTTTCTGACTGAAGATCTGACAACCCTCCCTCAAAAGTGGCAACTGGAAAGCTCCATCTAAGGAAGGAAGTGTGGGTCCTTGAGCCAGTCAGCTTAGTTTCTTTACCGCCATGATTAAAAAAAAATTGATTTTAAAAATTAAACCCACAGAACACCAACAGTCCATCATTGGTACTCCATATTGGGTGCGGATACCACGGTACAACCTCTAATACTGACAGGCTGTTCAAGTTGGTCTTCCTCTGAATGCTTTGTTGACTGACTGAGAATTTAGAAGCCTTGACACTGATTGGCTGATAAGTTATGGAAAGGTTGTCCTATCTTCAGGGGTATCATATCATATCAGAGTAAAATACCTAATTTTAATTAAATATGATCGTAATGGCCCTTGGTTTTTATAAGTAATGGGTCACTTCACACAGAAGTATTGTAAGTAATCTGAAACGCTTATGTGAGAAAATAGCCCCGGAAATGTCTGCCTTGAGGATAATGTCCTTGTATCTACTGTATCACAATAATTATAAGGTATAAACTTAATAACCTCTTGCTCTATATAGATTTTCCAGTACTTCCCAGCATTTGGAAACTGTTCCACCAGACGTTCGTAGACAACCCTCGCATCTTCAATCTTTTTCATCTAAAATAACAAACAAGAAATTGAATGAATCTCTTGCACGTGTTGAAAGTCATTTATTAATAATCATATGCATATGATAATTTCAAATACATGTATGATGGTTCATGCAGCTAAAAGATGGTTTTACATTTTCAATCGGAATGGTACAGAAATAAAGATGGTGGCATCTTTAGAATACTGACTGCTAGCAATCTCCATCTACATGTAAGGTCATTATTAATAATGTATGTGTTATTCATTAATCTGGAAATTTGGAAACCAAGACAAACTTTTTAGGAATGTCACCATCCTGATTAAAGGGGTTACGCTGCATTTCTAAAAGTGGTCTAAAACTTTAAAAACAATACATAGGTTCTCATGAATTTAAAACTCATGGTTGGCAACTGTTTGTTTGTAAATGTTGCACAAGCAATATTCCAGCTATATGACTGGGGGCGGCCTGTCAAAAACTGAGTCTGGACCAGACAATCCAGTGATTAGCATTATGATCATCGATTGGGATGGCATGCATCAAGCAAATCAGCGAGCCTGACCACCCGATCCCGTTAGTTGCCTCTTCTTTACTACAAGCAGGGGTTGCTGAAGACCAATTCTAACCAAGAAGCAACTGTTAAAAAATGTGAAAAACATGTGGTTCTTTGGTGTTTTGCGCTTTCATTTCAAACCTGAAAGTTCGGGAAAAGATATTCCTACATGGATGCAATGTTGATACTTGTATATGCATTCCATCACAATTCTATTCCAATCAATCATATAGTCGAGTTTAAAAACATTACAGCTATACAGCACACTGCACTGGTGTACTCATATCTGAGAGACCAACGAGGACTGTGCCACCTTGTTCCCTCAAGACAAGCCACTCATGAGTTGCCTTTAGAAATATTCAAGTAAAGTCAGGAAGTTGGTTGGTTGGGTGGGTTTTTGTTTAACGCCGCACTCAGCAATATTCCAGCTATATGATGGCGGTCTGTAAATAATCGAGTCTGGACCAGACAATCCAGTGATTAATATCATGAGCATCGATCCATGCAATTGGGATCGATGACATTCATCAACCAAGTCAGCGAGCCTGACCACCCGATCCCGTTAGTCGCCTTTTACGACAAGCATAGTCACCGTTTACAGCAACCATGGGTTGCTGAAGACCTATTCTACCCCGGAATCTTCACTGGTCTAAAGTCAGGAAGTGCGACACCAGAAATTGACTTGAAGGGAATTTAACCAGGGCCTTCAGCATGACGAGCAAATGCAATGAAACTTGTTAACATGCTGTACCTGCGCATCTCTGATGAGAATACTCCAGGCCTCAGTATCTGATGGGTAGGCTTTGATCCTCCGCTCGGCCTTCACGATCTTGTCGGCAATGTAGCCTTGCTCCTGAAACATCAACGCCAATTAAAATAAAAACACACAGATTTATCCAGGATTTTAAAACTAGGTGTCCTTGCCAGGCTAATGGGAAATTTTTTTTATTCTGTTTAAAAATGGGATTTTTTAAAGTTCTTATTTAACAATGATTTATTAAGTTTTCCAAACTTGACTGGGAAATTGGTGGGAATATTCAGGAAAGTGTTCAAAAATTCATTTTTTTAAAAATGTTCTTATTTTTATATATTCTGAAGAATTGGGAATTTATTTATTTCGAATACGAAATTTTAACAATCATTTGATGGAAATTTAAATTCCAATTTGGGAAATTTTACTGAAAATTGATGCAGAACTGGGACCAAATGTTGGTGTCATTACAACCTTTGTCCCTGTGTCAATATTTATCAGTTCAAAGTCAAACAGTACCGTGACTTGAAATGTTTGATCCACATTGAGTAAACACTACTAGTCTTTAGTCATCACGTTAAATTGTGATGTTAAATTTTAATGATGGATATTGTCAGTTACATAGATACATATGTCACAAAGAGCAGCAAAATGTAAGCTCACTATCACAACTTGCAGACCAAAACTAACCATATCAAATACTTAAACATAATCTGTGAGAAGAAAACAATTTTTCAACTTTTTTTACTACTTTTAACCTTTAGCCAAATAAGGATATGCCAGGATAATGTCAAGACTTCAGAATAAAAGGACCACAACTCTTGCTACATGCTCTTATAATCTTAAAGATAAATCTCTTACGAAATAATTCAGAAACTCTGCAAAATTTCAGTTCAATGCCTTGAAATGGTTATTTGTAATTTCTTAATGCATAAAGCATAGCCTGTACTTTTAGCCAACAGACTGTCGAAAAGTAATGTTTTGGTCTGTAGAAGGGTTGGTTGGTTGGTTTGTTGTCTAACACCGCACTCAGCAATATTCCAGCTATATGACGGCGGTCTGTAAATAATTGAGTCTGGCCCAGACAATCCAGTGATTAATATCATGAGCATCGATCCACGCAATTGGGATCGATGACATGCATCAACCAAGTCAGCGAGTCTGACCAGCCGACTTTGGAAATAATCTCTATAGTATTAAGTTTTCAGGTGGTTCATCGTTGATGAAACACCAATAAATGTTACAACAGAACAGATTTATCTCCCTTCTACCAGCACTAAAATGTATCTTTAACAATGGACTTTTTTCTTGCGAACATACTCAGTGCGGTGATGCTTTCAGAATGTGGACACACATTTCTTGTAATCGTTATGGTAGTCCATCGTTAGGTTGGCGGGGTGGGGGTGTGACTCCTTGAGACACAATAAATGAACAATTTTTGTTTTCATGTCATTATTGTTGACATCAAATGTACTTGTAGTACAAAATTATCGGGAAATAACAAATTTCAAAGATAAATGGATCCAGTTTTGCAACATCACAATAAAATCAACCATGGCCATGGCCTGCAAAATACAGCTGTTGAAATAAGCCAGGCCTGGATATTCCAGTCTGAATACAAAGAGAAACATTAAACATGGATGTTGTCGATGTGGAAATACCTGACGGGACAAGGGCTACTAGTATTTGATCAACATAGCCAAGTAATGGCGTTTTTGAGTGGCCGACAAATCTGTGCCACATTATGACAAACTTTGCTGATTTTTGTGGCCTGTGATTACGGTATATCTATTTCATCACATCTGTGTAACAGTTGTTGCTCTAACACAGTGATAGGTATAAATAGTACTCAAGCAGCAATCTTTTGAGGGTCTATCTATAGTCCTAGAAAATATTCCTATTTGAAGTGAAGCAGCCCCAAAATCAGAAGCGGTTATCGCTCATTAACCAGTTCAAATGTAGTAACATTAAGCAATCAATTTAACTCATCATTTAATGGCAAGGTAAAATGAGTAACTAGTACCGTATTCGACGTAATAAACACCCAGGGCGCTCACAAAATTAAGAATAGGGGGCTCTTATTAAAATATTATTTTGGTTGAAAAAAAAGAGTTGAAAGATAAATTTCGTGGTTTATGCTGACAGCCTGAAATGTTTATGTACGACAGATATATTTTTCCAGAACTAAATTCCCCATAATTAAGGGTGCATATAACACACAAGTGCGTATTTTATGCGAATAAATAAGTCTTGTATACATAGATCAATTGGAAAGAGTGCTTATTTGGGATTGTTCACTAGCCAATATATAAGCAAATATCACCGTGAGCACCTATTAGAGCAGGGCGCTTATTACGTCGAAAATGGTATATGCATAAAAATTTGTTATCTAAAGTGGGAGAAATGTTTCTTGTGTCACTGCATGGTAGGCCTAGGGCTCAGTCAGGTACGGTTTCCGAACACGCTGAAGATGTCTCACACATCCGCCCACCACATCCCAGCAATCTTGGCAACTGTGTGGTAGCCAAAACACTCACATCAGGATCTAGTAATGGTATAAGTTAATAAAATACATATAAATTAATATTATTGTTTAAGTGCCAATCAGACACAGACGGATTTCCTTACCTTAACATTGACAGAGAGAATTTTGAATTAGCCGTATTATATCAACAATTATTGGGCAAATAACAGATCTAGCTCAAAGATTTAAACAGTGTATGAAATTATGGGTGGAGTAATTTATCTAGCTCAAGGACTAATACGCTTTCAATTCAACTCATTTAAAATACATTGATAATGCATACAAAATACATTTTTGGTGAATATGAATAATCTATATCGAAGGGGAATTATAATTTGCATTCAATGTGCATTAACTTCTTAATTAGAATTACATTCTCTGGAAACAAGCATTGATTAAAACACTTCACTGTTTCTCTTCTCTGGCTACTGTCAGCCATGTTTTGTTTGTTTGTTTGTTGTTTAACGCCCCATTCAGCAATATTCCAGCTATATGACGGCGGTCTGTAAATAATCGAGTCTGGACCAGACAATCCAGTGATTGACATCATGAGCACTGATCCGCGCAATTGGGAGCACTGATCCGCGCAATTGGGATCGATGACATGCATCAACCAAGTCAGCGAGCCTGACCACCCGATCCCGTTAGTCGCCTTTTACGGCAGGCATGGGTTGCTGAAGACCTATTCTAACCCGGAATCTTCACGGGTCCAACCATGTTTTGTGCGTTGTGGAGACAGTAAGTGTTGTTGTTGTACGTCAGAATTTAAGGGATATGACCGGATGTGTTTTGGGTTGCCGGTGCTGTCAGTTCCAATATCGGCTGTGTGTCGATTCCAATGAGAACTGCAATTGGAAAGACTTCCGCCCCTCCGAAAGTTTTATAGGTATGCAATGCCGATCAATCGTTTTAATTATGTATACTTTTTAGGGGGATACAGGCGGAAGTCTTCCCCTGCTGTTACGACAATAGTTACTGCATTTATACCTCATTTGTCCAACTTGGTAGCTATACACAAGATATTTCTTACATAATTCTGATAAGGCTTCTCTTCATTCAAATAGATAGTAGGGCCTGAGTGTTAGTTGTGAATCTCAAGTGGCCAACAATCTGTGATCCTGCATTCAGTGCTATGATTATCGTAGTATTGTAAAACAAATTGGTCTACGTATTTTCAAAATGGTGTTTTCACAGGCTTTATACAAAAAATGAACTTCTCTTACCATGCTTACTTTATGTTCCATGTTTAAATCATGGTTTGTTACATGTTCTTGACTCTAAAAATAAAAATAAAATTCCCTATGCTGATTTGGATAGAGCTAGCTTGAGCTGGCTAGACTTGCTTTTGTATGCATTTCTAGATTATGTTTTTTTCATAAAATAAATATATTCCACGGTCATGGTGCAGGACTACCATAGGCCTACCTACTCACATAAACTTTTCAATGTTACGTTTTGTTAATTGTTATTTTTTTGCTTGCATGCACATGTTTAGTACTTAAGTACCGGTGAGCATGGTAAGACAAGTCATTACATACAGGTCTCTGCATGTACAAACTGACCAGTTCATCAGGATGACATGGTTACCATAACTCTTTCACCAAAATTATATTCTAAGCCCCCTATTTCTAATTTTGAGAGCGCCCTGGGCGCTTATTACGTCAAATACAATAAGTACAATTCTGTACAGGTAACCAATAAGACCAGTGCCACTAACTCAATACTCACAGGTATCAACTACTGCTCACAGATATTGAGGTTTTTTTATATCATAAATTAGGTAAGTCCGAAATGCTCTATCAATTTCAGCTTTTTTAGAAAATTCTCCCGATTCAACCAAATTAGGTCACTGACTTTTCAAGGGTTATTTTTTTTCAAAGTTAGTCAAAACATCTCAGCTCCAAAATTAAAGGTCCTAATTAATGATTCCTGGTATTTGTACAGTGGTCTTTGACAAACCCTGTAGTATGAGGGTGCTTCATAGTAGACCAGCAATGTTCTTGATGTTGAGTGAGTTTGGTTTAACATGTTTAACACAGCTTTGAACAGTATTCCAGTTTTATTACTGCCTCGCAGCTTATGTGGGAGGAGAGCACGGAGGGATGCAGGTCTCACAATGTTTACATCTTTGGTGAAACCCAGGATGTGCGTATGGTGCTGACAAACCTAGAAACATAATCGGGGCAAATTGGGATTCAAATCCACAATCAAATGTTTCTGGCACGTCCATGGCACAGGGAATTGCAGCACTTAGAAAACTGTGCCGCCACTGCACCCTCTAGGGCCTATATGTTAGAAAGACGGGAGGAACGAGGAATGTCCATAAATATCCCACCAACCTTGACACTGACAGGGAACAATTAGGTTAACTGGATGAATTTAATTTTAACAAATTAACATGTTAATAAAAATTAACCAAATCACAAACATACATTATGATTCACTGCTTTTCTGTTGCAATGAGACTGGTTATAACATGAAGCCAAAGTATTCTAATACTTCAGAGAATTTCTTTCAGTTGGACAAATAAAACCAGAATAAGTCTTCAGATAAATCTTACCTCTGGTGGTAGGGCTCCTAGATGCGCCATCATCAACCCTCGGATTCACGGTCTTTACAGAGAACAAGTTAGCTCACAATAATTCAAAAATGACTCGGCGAGTTTTCAGAGAAAGGAAGACAACAACCACCTAGCCAAAAAGTACAAATAGACGTATGGATAGATATATATTTATTTTAAATAGTTATCCTAACGGTGAATTAAAACCAGAATGTGCAATTTGTCCCGCCATCATCTCAGGTTTTGAGATAATACCCTAACAAGAACTGAATTTGGTAAAACATGTGCAACTCAACCACACAACATGGCGACCTCCATCAACGCCGATCAACATCCGGTGATCACGTGGTCCGCAAGCGTCTTTACATGGGGGCGGGAAATTCAAATTCTTCTCTGTCACGTCATGTACTGTATAGTCTAAAAGTATTCATTGAAATGAAAAAAAACCTGTTTTGCTGGATTTAATAATCGACACAAAGCATTACGTAGATGTAAATACGAAATAACAAAACAACTGTTGCTAGTTTTATCTCAGTGCTCAATACAAAATGTACTTTACAGGTGGTAATTTGTAGGCACTTTCGACATTCAAAAATAAAACTAAGTCCAAATTGACATGGCAGAAACAGGCTTTAGGCATTATGCAAATTAGCCTGCAAAAAAGTGATCAAAACAACAATAAAAATAACAGCTATGTTTATGTACATAATAATAATGACATGTAATTTGTTGTTTGAGAAAGGAATATGTTACTTTTACGTTCTGATATTTTGACGATGATTCACTATCCCACAATGCCACTCACAAATCACTAACCACTGACAAATCACATGCACATGGGTTTCAAGCACCTGTTTTCACCTGTCGTCAAGGTGTCATAGGTCATGGACATTCACCTTGATCTACTAACACCTGGTTATGCTCAGTTTCACAATAGTCTGTTTTGTTCATATTTTTACACACTTTTACTTGTAAAAAGACATAAAAAACCTTTGATACGCTGTATTTGTGCCAAGGCCCAATTAGTACTAATTGAGTTGTTTGAATATTTATATATTTTTTTATATTAACTGCATTTATTTAAAATCTGAGATCGAAAAAAACAGTTTTTTTCCATTTCCGTGAGTACTTTTAGTATGCTTGATTTGAGATCAGCAAATATTTTTAAATGTCTACGTGGTAAATACTTGTGTGCAGATGTTTTTTGTTGTTGCTGACTACACCACCAGCTGCTGGGCTGAAGGTGACCATCAGCTTGGAGTGAGTGAGTGAGTATGGTTTTACGCCGATTTTAGCAATATTCCAGCAATATCACGGCGGGGGACACCAGAGATGGGCTTCACACATTGTACCCATGTCGGGAATCGAACCCGGGTCTTCGGCGTGACGAGCGAACGCTTTAACCACTAGGCTACCCGACCGCCCCCCATCAGCTTGTAACCACCATGAGACGCCGCACAGTAACAACCTGGAAGGATGGTACGGGAGATTGAAGAAGGTGAAAGGAACAGAACAGGATAGAACAGAATTTATTTCGTATAGTCTGGCCATGAGGCCAATAGTACAGATGGTTGGATAATATTTGACTTCAGTTAATATTGGCTTTGGATTTCTAAGTTTAAACATTTTATCTAAATAAAGAGCTAGCTGAAATAAAATGTTGTCATTATTGGCAATATTTCTACACGTATCACTTGTCCCCAACTCGTATTTTCATGATTCAAATAAACTGTTTACTATAACCCCCATTAGCCCATTTCTGGTGTCCCCCGCCGTGATATTGCTGGTATTATGGCTAAAAGCGGCGTAAAGCCATACTCACTCCGATACCCCAGTTGTTAGACAGTGGAGTAGCGATGGCTTGTCAAAACATGAAATTTACCTGTTCTGGTAATGGACCAGTCCTAATATGATTATCCCTCCCCCTGTATAATTAAGATCAAATAAATAAAGATGTTTGAAGTTAATGATGGATCTACTCAGATACAATAGGATTATATATTGTTTTATTTTCGACCCGTATAGATTTAATAACTATTTCATCACGAAAGTTCTCACCTCAGCTTCTTACAAGAATACTGCGTTTTCTCAAATTTCCAGGTTTTTACTAAATATTATCAGAGGTATATGAATTTGTCATAAACATGGCATGTTTGCAGAAAGTTGACATTGTTACATCGCAGAGAGGCACCTCCCACGTACACTCTCACCTCTACAGCAAGAACAAGATTGGGCGACTCTCCCCAAAGTTGGAATATTGACACATGCGCAAATATTTGTTTTGGCATAATTATTGTAACCTATGTTAATTAACGTTTATAAAAAAATACTCTCAAGCGAAATTTGCATGATATTAATTTATATAAAAAGCGAAGAACATTAGAAATCAACATCAGATGTCTTTACCATGTAAATCTTAGTTTGAATAAACCTCATAATTGGTTCTGCTATAATGTGCATTCTGGTTATTTAAAGTTTGCTTGTGTAGTGCTAGATTATATACTCACCAAAGGACACTCCAAGGTGAATGGCGATTCGCTGTGCAGAGTTGCGTCCCTTGGGCACGCCAGAGACCTATGATTGGTTCGAATCCCGGTTCGCCTCGATTATGTTTCTATGTTTGTCAGCACCATACCCGTGCTCGTGGGTTTCACCGAAGTGGTAAACGTCTGAGACCTGCATCACTTCGGGCTTTCCTCCCATGCCGTGATATAACTGGAATACTTTTAAAAGCGGCGTTAAACCCAACTGACTTACTCCAAGGTGAATGCGTCACAAATTTTATAATATACATATTTCTAAATTGTTTTGTGTAATAAAATAAATAGAAAAAATGTGTTTAAAGTAAAACAAACTGTGAATAATAACTTACAACTTGAGAAGTAGAATCAACATAAAAAAATGAATGTGCTTTTCATAAAACATGTTTTCCCAAGTGACGCCATTTTCTTTGGAAAGACCCGATTATGAGATTACATGTTCACTAAAGATGCATCATTAAGACATGTATAGACATTTGGTTTACTCCATCAACCGGTTTCCAAATGCTAAATTATTTAACCTGATGTTTTGTTTGTTTGTTGTTTAACGCAGCACTCAGCAATATTCCAGCTTTATGACGGCGGTCTGTAAATAATCGAGTAAGGACCAGACAATCCAGTGATTGACATCATGAGCATCGACCCACGCAATTAGGATACGATGACATGCATCAACTTAACCTAATGTTGGTTTGTTTGTTGTTTAACGCCGCACTCAGCAATATTCCAGCTTTATGACGGCGGTCTGTAAATAATCGAGTCTGGACCAGACAATCCAGTGATTAATATCATGAACATCGGTCCGCGCATTTGGGATCGATTAACCTAATGTGGTTATACTTGTTGAATTATTGATGTGGCTACTTAAACCCATGCAACATAATGACAGTCTTTTCATCTATTTCGTAAGTCCTAATATTCTCATGAGGTTATTTTAAGGTACTGACAAGTGGGGTTAGAATAGGTGCTGGGCAAGAAGGAAGACCCTCAACAAACCACTGGGCGCAGACCCGATCGTTGAAAGTGCGCAACGCTTCAAACACTGGGGACCCGTTTTAACCCCAGTCAGAGTGATCCACTCCTGCAGAAGTTTGGGGGACAGTTTCTCCTGTCGTTTGTTATTGTCTGTTTTACGCTATTCCCTTCTTCAAACTTGATTGCGGTCAAGCATTTGTGATTAAGTGACCCCTAAAGTATTTATTTATTTTTTATTTTTTGGGGACATAATTTATTCATGTTAATTGTCCATGATTTTACATGGCCCTGTACATTGCCACGTGGACTGGCATAACAGGATTTATATTTGGGTTTGAGTTGCTTAAAACCCCTAAAGTATTAAAGTCAGCAAAGTTGCTGGGTTGAGTTGACTTCGATGTGTCGAATGAATGAACCTGTTTATGTTTTGAAAAATAACTGAGCTCCTAAACAACAAGGAAATAAATTGCAAATCTCAAACCAAAAGCCCCTCCCCCCTCCTGAAAATATAATTTGTATCTCCCTGAATGTTAGGTACAACTTGTTTCCACGCATATATTTAACAGGAAGGTATAAAAAATACGCGACCCGTCAAATATACCACTTCTTTACCTTAATGTATCCAGTACAGGAGTTAAGTGTAATAGACTGTATATATATGGTCAACATCATTAAAGTCACGTCTCAGTTCTCGCTTACGCTAATGCACGAGATTGGTATGTGGCGATCTTGTTGCTTTATAATAAACAGACCGCCTCCGTGGTCTAGTGGTAGAGCGTCCGCCCGGAGAGCGGAAGGTCCGGGGTTCGATTCCCGGCCGCGTCATACCAAAAGACGTTAAAAGATGGTACTTGTTGTTACCCTGTCTGGCGCTCGGCATTAAGGGACTAAAGCAAGGACTGGTCGGCTCGGAGTCAGTATACTGTGTCTGAGTGGGCTATTCATGTTAAACTGCAGCATGTCATCTCAGCACTATAAATCGGCATCAGTCCGGACTAGTACAAGCAGCTACACACACACACACACACGTGCATGCAGTCGCTATGTAAGTGCAATAATCTTGGACGCGACGTTAAACCCGATTTCACCTCACCTTATAATAAACATGTTTGTCGGAAATACTTGACGCGCTAATGTTTTATCTAAGAAGAGTCTCATTTGTTTTTTGTTGTAAACATATTCAGCTGATCAAAGCCGTATATAGATATCTATATTCGTATTGGAGCTGATCGATCTGTGACGCAGTGCAGAGACAAACTTCGCTCTAATGATTTGAATACGTGTTTCACACTTTGAATGGTCATTTAATTAACATACCGTGTCTTCTGTCATGGATCGTTCATCGTTTTGTAGACAATCTGCTTGTATATATAACGCACTGAGGTGTACGTTGGAAACAGAATAATATATCACGAATGCCATTCCTAGATCCAATAGAAGAGCGTTATCTGTGTCCACATATCGAGTCGCCTATATCTATGTTGAAACTGGTCGTTATAGCAACACCCCACTAGCAGAAACAACATACGTTTTCTCTGAAGATGAATTGCAGGTGTGATAAACTGTCCTTTACATATCGAATTTAGGTAGTATCTGTTTAAAAAATATGTCGAATGCTGGGATGTTTTTGTGTGTGTTACAGATGCAGAGAAAGTGTTTTATATTAAATGTGTGCAAACCTTGTAATCTGATATGTCTTGATTTCCTTAACGATACCTTATATCTTAGGTATTTTTACCCAAAAAATATTTTAAGATTGTTTATCTTGCATGTCTTTTATTATCGATCGTTTTAGAAGTCTCTCATAACGCCACGTGGAGTGTTTCAGTTTTGTTTATCAAATCTTATCTTACTTTATTTGACTTGGATTATATCTGAGGTGACAGTACACTTAATTGTCTGGCTGGCTGTATGTACAACCTATTTACAAGCGTATTTATACAGGAAGGTATATACCACACGATCGGTCAATTATATAATTGATATACAGTAAACCACGGTTATAACGAACTCAAAGGAACCACTTATTTTAGTTCGTTATAACCGTAGTTCGTTGTAAGCATATATACAGCATATATACAACAAATGGCCGGGACTAATAAATAAGTTCGTTATATCAGTCAGTTCGTTATAAGCGTGTTCGTTATAACCGTAGTTTACTGTGTGTGTGTATATATATATATATATATATATATATATATATGTACTACTTCTTACCCTTAATGCATCCTGCACATGCAGTAGGAGTCAACTATATGTGTTATTTAATCTTTGACAATTCAAGCTGATCGATCTTCGATGCCGTGTTTTATCAAATAATTGTTGAAATTATATGACTGCAACGTTTCTATGACTTGATTTCTTTACAAACCGCCCGGGCAGGCAGCTCTAATCCCACCTCAGTCGTTATGTCATCCACGACGACTAAAGAAACTACAACTAATTTGTTACTATAAATAACTGTATAAATAAAATAACAACATGTTATTTTGAATGACTCCATCGGCTTCTACCACACGATGCACGAAATGTATAGCTACATCATGTCTTGGGCAAACATTCGTTATTTCATCGTACAGAAGCTGATGCTTTCTGTAAATGACGGCTATCAAACCACGATCAACATGATCAAAGGTCTCGAGGCACTCCGGGACAAGCACATGCATGGTAGCTTGTGACCCGTGAGGATCCGCGGTAGAATAGGTCTTCAGCAACCCATGGTTGCCGTAAAAGGTGACTATGCTTGTAGTAAGAGGCGACTAACGGGGTCGGGTGGTGAGACTCGCTGACTTGGCTGATGCATGTAATCGTATCCCATTTTCGTGGATCGATGTTCATGATGTCAATCACTGGATTGTCTTGTCCAGACTAAACTTTTTACACACCGCCGTCATATAGCTTGAATATGTCTGAGTGCGGCTTCAAGCAACAAACAAACAAAGCATATCAAACGGACCAACTTGACCACGGGAACTGAAGTTCTTTGACGGAACTGGTTGAACACCTACCTCTTTAGTTGTCCCGCTCTTTTTCTGGAACTGACTTAAAAGATGTTGAGTGCTTCTTCGGCCATGTTGGCATACTTCTTATTACTCTCATCCACCATCTTATCTCGACCACCATGACCTGTAGCAATGTGGGCACGCTCTTGATGACATCAATGATTTCTTCAACTGAAACAAATTGGATGAACCTACCTGAACTCACTCGACCCGTGAAGATCCGGGTTAGAATAGGTCTTCAGCGACCCATGCTTGCCATAAAAGGCGACTATGCTTGTCGTAAGAGGCAACTAACGGGATCGGGTGGTCAGGCTCGCTGACTTGGTTGATGCAGGTCATCGTATCCCAATTATGTGGATCGATGCCCATGATGTCAATCACTGGATTGTCTGGTCCAGACTCAAATTATTATTCAGGCTGCCGTCATATAGCTGGAATATTGCTGAGTGCGGCGTTAAACAACAAACAAACAAATCACTCATCTCAATCATATAGTCCATATCAGTGTAGTTACAATTGACCACTTTCTCATCATTAATTGTTATGTTGTTCCATTTCAATTAGTATGTCTAAAATATGAGGCAATTTTTCAAGTATAATACATAATAACTGATTATACGTTTTAACTGTAACAAATATATATACAGCGCCAGGTTTGTGTTGGGACTGACCCATTACCAACAAAGGGGTGTATATGTGTGGACAAACGACCACACATCACCGTTTCTGTAGGCAAATTAAGGGGATGTATGTGAAAGTGGATCAAGTATTTCACCTCTTATAGACACGAGTGTTAACAAAACATGCCCGAAGATAGATAGATAGATATATCTATTGTTTATCGGCTTTTTTTTAAAAGTACTCCCTGAGATTAAAAAATGATTAACTGCGCTGATTGTCCGAATTCATCGTTAGTTGGTTGGTTGGTTGTTTTACGCCGCACTCAGCAATATTCCAGCTATATGACGGCGGTCTGTAAATAATCGAGTCTGGAAAAGGCAATCCAGTGGTTAATATCATGATCATCGATCCACGCAATTAGGATACGACGACATGCATCAACCAAGTCAGCGAGCCTGACCACCCGATCCCGTTAGTCGCCTTTTACGACAAGCATGCATAGTCGCCTTTTACGGCAAGCATGGGTTGCTGAAGACCTATTCTTCTCCGGATCTTCACGGGTGAAATCATCCTTAGATAGACAGCGCTATTGATTGCTTGTGGCTGTTCGAAATTCTTCCCTCGGTAAGATGGACATATATGCCAAGCGTAGACTGATAGTAAACAGCATATATCCATTTGCTGTTCACGCGGTGACATACAGTTTGGGACGTGTATCCGTCTATTAAATCACCAAAACAATGAAAGGTAAAACGAAACCAGTCCTTAAATAATGGTTTCAGAACACCGCCATTCATGATGCAGCTGGGTCTCATGCGACAACTGTCCGAGCTGTGTCACGTTGCCAGCACTGTGCTCGCTGTGTGGGCGATCGCACTGGCGTTGGTTTTATAACTAGACGTCATCGTGTGTATAAGCGTGATTCTTCGGCATTCCCTGGTCGCACTATTTACCGCTTTGAAATTTGATATGAAGTTTATTCAGGGACAAGCCGACCTTCTTGTAGGTTACGGAAAAATACGAGTGTTAACGAATGACGCAAACGCTTATTTTCCCGATGCCCCATGCTAAATACGTGGGATCGAGATACTGTCACTTGGAGTATTTGAAATCCAACAGTAGACTTAAATCCATAAGTTAAGAAAATAGAATCTTGTTACCATTGAGCTGATAGAGTTGATTGCTTGTGTGCTTCCTTGATTATGAAGTTTGTTTACAGAATATATAGATTGAGTTGATTGATTTATTGATTGTACACGCACCTTTGTTTACAGAATATAGGGTTCGTGTACATTCGGAATGGCACCGCCAACCGATATCGGCCCAGAATAGAACCAATATTGGACAGTACTGGCAATCTGTAGTTGTCCGGAATGGGGCCAATATATGCTAAGCGATACTTGCCCAGAATAGGACAAGTAAAAAAAAACCCAGTACTGTGCTAAGCGATACTGGCCCAGAATAGGACCAGTAAAAAAACAGTACTATGCTAAGCGATACTGGGCCAGAATAGGACCAGTAAAAAAACAGTACTATGCTAAGCGATACTGGTTCAGAATAGGACCAGTAAAAAAACCCCAGTACTATGCTAAGCCATACTGGCCCCGAATAGGACCAGTAAAAAAACAGTACTATATGCTAAGCGATACTGGGCCAGAATAGGACCAGTAAAAAAACAGTACTATGCTAAGCGATGCTGGGCCAGAGTAGGACCAGTAAAAAAACAGTACTATGCTAAGCGATGCTGGGCCAGAGTAGGACCAGTAAAAAAACAGTACTATGCTAAGCGATACTGGTTCAGAATAGGACCAGTAAAAAAACCCCAGTACTATGCTAAGCCATACTGGCCCCGAATAGGACCAGTAAAAAAACAGTACTATGCTAAGCGATACTGGGCCAGAATAGGACCAGTAAAAAAACAGTACTATGCTAAGCGATACTGGGCCAGAATAGGACCAGTAAAAAAACAGTACTATGCTAAGCGATACTGGGCCAGAATAGGACCAGTAAAAAAACAGTACTATGCTAAGCGATACTGGCCCCGAATAGGACCAGTAAAAAAACAGTACTATGCTAAGCGATACTGGGCCAGAATAGGACCAGTAAAAAAACAGTACTGTGCTAAGCGATACTGGGCCAGAATAGGACCAGTAAAAAAACAGTACTATGCTAAGCGATACTGGGCCAGAATAGGACCAGTAAAAAAACAGTACTATGCTAAGCGATACTGGCCCCGAATAGGACCAGTAAAAAAACAGTACTATGCTAAGCGATACTGGGCCAGAATAGGATCAGTAAAAAAACAGTACTATGCGAAGCGATACTGGGCCAGAATAGGATCAGTAAAAAAACAGTACTATGCTAAGCGATGCTGGGCCAGAATCGATCCACGCAATTGCATCAACCAAGTCAGCGAGCCTGACCAGCTAGTCGCCTTTCACGACAAGCATAGTATAGTCGCCTTTTATGGTAAACATGGGTTGCTGAATACCTCTTCTACCCCGGATCTTCACGGGTCCAAGCAATGTGTCAAAACAAGACCATATATCATTTGGAATACCACCTGTGGGCCACATATACTCTTTCAAAAAGTAGGGGATACCCGGATATAACCAAATTTCAAAATTTGTTTGAGATATTATTATGTTTCTAGGTTTGTCAGCACCATACCCGTGCTCGTGGGTTTCACCGAAGTGGTAAACGTGTGAACCCTGCATCACTTCGGGCTTTCCTCCCACATTAAGCTGACACGCCGTGATATGACTGGAATACTGTTAAAAGCGGCGTTAAACCCAACTCACTCACTGACTCCAGCATATACCATCTTTCTACTGGCGAGTGTCATGTCGTCTTTTGTTAGTTAAGTTCCCTAGCCATGTTAGCACTCCAGGGGATTCCGAAGGTACATCTAACTCAGCTCTGACAATCAAGTATCCACTCTTATACACTATATTCGTGATCTTATTCAACACAAGGTGGGAATAAAATAGACATGATTAAACTTTCTGTAGTTACCCAATACAGGCCCGCCTACTTGGGTTGTCAGTCCAGTCACTGTGCGGCGATGTAGTACTGGCCACAATTTACCCAGGAATATCTGCTAAAATCTGACAAGACTGAACCTAGTATATACCTAAGTACACGCCTTTCCATGAAATGTTGACAAGCATACTTTGCTTGAGTTCTTGGACTTTACAATCGCAAGGGATTCGTATTAAAAATGCGGCAAGTCACCTGATGAATGAGTAAGCATATACTTCAAAACGTTGTGTTCCTCATAATAAAGAAGTTGACATCCATAAATTCTTTCCTTATATGTATCACTTCTTTGAGTGGCATTTAGAAGTTGGAATGGTATAACTAAGACAAAATTGTTATGGATGAGCAACTTCTTTATTATTGTAATAAAGAAGTTGCTCATCCATAACAATTTTGTCTTACTTATATGTATCACTTCTAAACGCCATTCAAAGACTTGAGGTTTACATATATTTACCGGTCGTAGCGGTCATTTGATTTTGAAATATTTAAAAGAAATTGGACTGTATAATAACCCGTGAATATGTGTTAAAATTTATTGTTCTTGTAGTTGTCACGAGATTTTGACTTTTACCCGCAGGATTTGATTATTTTGCATGAACCTGTATGTAATATTTACCGCGTTGTGTGTTACTGTGTGTATGCATATTTTCCTTTCTACACAGAATGGCTGACATATTGGCGATGACAAAAAAAAAAATACTTTGTAGTTTTGAAATGCAGGTGAATTCATCAGTATACATCATCCGCCATCTTTTCACCCAAGCACTCCAATCGATGTCTCCCACATCAAGCTGATACCGGTAAATATAGCTGAAACACTGTTCAAAGTGGCGTCAAAACGTCTCCCATATCCTTATTGGGTGAATAATCATATTGTATGTGTTACTAAGTAATACTTGATTGGTTTAATAATTATAGTGTATGTATTACTAAGAACTAATACTTAAATGGCTGAATAATCATATCATATGTGTTACTAAGTAATACTTAATTGGTTGAATAGTCATATTGTATATTTGTTACTTAGTAATACTTAACTGGTTGAATAATCATATTGTATATGTGTTACTAAGTAATACTTAAATTGGTTGAATAATCGCATTGTATGTATTACTAAGTAATAATACTCAATTGGCTGAATAATCATATTGCATTTGTGTTACTAAGCAATACTCAATTGGCTGAATAATCATATTGTATGTGTGACTGAGTAATACTTAATTGGTTGAATAATCATATCGTATGTGTAACTAAGTAAGACTTAACTGGCTGAATAATCATATTGTATGTGTTACTATTAAGTAAGACTTCATTGGTTGAATAATCATATTGTATATGTGTTACTAAGTAATACTCAGTTGGACGAATAATCATATCGTATGTGTTGCTACATAATACTTCATTGCTTGATTCGAGGGTAGGATTTGAAATACGTCAAGGATTAAAACTCGTGACCTGAATTTCAGGTGGCTGAAAAAGTTCATGCCTTTCATGAAAATAGCAATTGTGTATTGTCACTTGATAAAAACAGGTAATTTGAAAAAAACCCAACTCAAATATCTGTTGACACGTTCTAGATTATATTCATTCACATATTTATTTTTTCCTCACGTCGATGTAAAATACGATTGGCTCACTATGTAAAAACTATGAATCATGTTGAGGACAATATATGGGAATTAACTCCCTTTGTTGTTGCGCATAACGTGCGCAGAAAATCTCTTCCAAACCATGCTGTCGTACACGTGAGGCAGAATAGACCACATGACCACTCTCAGCAAATCAGAGACTAGGTAATATATTGATTGTATCGTTCAGTGTGTTCAGGGGGCAGTGTGGAATACATTGTAAGTGGATTTTGATCAACAGTTACCTAGGCCTATCTACATTTCTAAAAGAAGAAGACTTCAAACGGAATGACTTAAGACCAGTAATTTGTGAATCTCATACCATTCAATTATGTCAAGACCCAGGAAAAACACTGTACACTGGTTCCGAAAAGGCCTCCGACTACACGACAATCCGGCATTGCGAGAAGGCATACAAGATTCCTTTTCTTACCGATGTATTTATATACTTGATCCTTGGTTTGCTGGGGCTTCGCAAGTTGGGATTAACAAGTGGAGGTTAGTAGAACTGAAAAGGTTGTGTTTTTGCGTTGGATTATGATAAACAGGAAACTCTAATCCATTTGCCACCTACTGTCATAGCTTATATGTATATTTATGAACCAGGCCAATGTCAACCTCATGAATATTAACGAGATGTCGCACACATTGCATAACGTGAAAGAATGGTTAGGCCTTGATATTTTTTCAGAATTTGCTAACAACATTGAACATAAGGATACAACCCGTTATATATAAAATATAATATATTTTATCTATCATGGGGTGTACCCATAATTATATTATATAGGTCTATATGTTAGACCAAACAAATGAGTCGTATATTTAACGAACGATTTCTTTAATTTGTATCAAACAAAGATCCTCAATCGATGTATGGAGGTGTTGAATTTGTAATGTAACCAATTAAGGCGATGAAATAAACATCAGTGTGTTTTGTTGACAGTTCTTAGATTAATAATGTTTGATCATTGATTTTATGATGCTGAACTTGGCCTAATATCCTGGCTTCTGATTGGTAGATTATCTTCTTCAAGGGCGACTTTCATGTTGTCTTGACACATAAATTTCAGACAAGCTTCCCACAACAAAAATATATTATACTGATTACATTGATGATCCAAATGAAGGCCAAAATAGCATTTGAAATATGGTGTATTATCGCAGATTTATGCATCCATGGTTTTATTAAATATGTATTTATTGTTAAAATGTTGGCAAACCTTATGCTTGTTTTTTTATATAAGCTTGACTCAGTTTTTGACAAATATATATCCATAAAAATGCCATCCTGGTCTATTTGTAATGGTATTCTGAAAAATCCATGGGTAACTGAGAAAGTACATGCATTTCTATTGTTTTAAACAATTGACTTAAATTAGGATATAAGTGAACGAAATAGTTTTGGTTTAATGGAAAACAACGCTCCAAGTTTGAAAGTCTTGAAGATCAGGGTCTTCAGCAACCCATGCTTCCCTTAAAAGGCGACTATGCTTGTCGAAAATGTGACTTACAATATTTGGGTGGTCAGACTTGCAGACCTGGTGCATGTCACCGTATCCCATTTGATAAACTATGCATGGTAATTCTGTTATTACATAAATTACTTACCATATTCTCTTTCAAGTGAGGTGGGAGGCATTTGATAACTACGCATGTTAATCCTGTTATTGCATAAATTTATTACCATATTCTCTTTCAAGTGAGGCGGGAGGAATTTGATAAACTACGAGTGTTAATCCTGTTATTGCATAAATTAATTACCATATTCCTTTTCAAGTGGGGCGGGAGGAATTTGATAAACTACGCATGTTAATCCTGTTTATTACATAAACTAATTACCATATTTTCTTTCAAGTGAGGCGGGAGGAATTTGATAAACTATACATGTTAATTCTGTTATTACACTATCTGGTTACAGGTTGTGTATCTGGACTGTTTGTATGTAATCTGTTATTAATTTTATTCAAAACTTCTTTCATTGCTGTTTACATTAGTTTCAGCATCGCTCCAACTCACTGTTGTTTACAGCAACAATCAGTTTACTGCTTTTGGCACTTTGAAATGTTAGTCGACAGAGAATGGATACAATCATAAATGTCATATTTTGACTCGTTAAAGACATATTTTGTTGTAGTTTGACCATTACATGTCAACATAATCTTTTGTGAAACATATTCTTTTGTGAAACATATTCTTTTGTGAAACATATTCTTTTCACAAAAGAATTAGCAAACATCCGGGAAGGTTCGTAACAATGACCCGCTAAACTGTTCCATATGTAAAATAATTCTGGCTGTATATCAAAAGTGCAAAGCTTATTGTTATTATTATTCATTTATAAAACTGCAACTAAAGTAACCCTCTTTTGGAATATATCATTGCTGGGAGGTAAGTGTTTCAGATACCATTTCTCCCAATCCTGGCATCAAAATACCATCAAGTTATGTTATTGCAGCATTCGAAATACCTGCCTGCCCGACCGTCCGAGACTGGCTGATTTCAACTCGGGCTGCCAGATTTTCAAATCCCCCTGCCCGACGGTCTGGTTATATTTCATAGGTGAAAATATCCTAAATATTTCCCGATGATAAGCATTATTTCACATGTAAAGATGAATGATAAAATGTAACCAAAAAGAAACCCCGTTACCTTTTAGACAACCTAACATTTAGCGATGAGCTTTTGCTACAAGCAATCAGTTTTCATATTTTTAATTAAATTATCCCGAGAAACATATGACTAAAGTGAGCAGGTAGGTTTTGGTCAGGGCTGGCAAGTATTTCAGCTAGCCAGTCCTGTGGTCTTGCTGAAATTTTTGGGAGTTTCATACCCTGGTTATCATGGTTATTGGGTATTTGTCTTACCAGATAAGAGCATCTGCGCATGTGTCATGCATCTTGACCGCTGCCAGGAGAAAAGCACCATGGCGTTTAATATATAACTAATTGCAACCGTTTAAACTGTCGATTATTATGGATACTATTGACAATAAAGGGCTATTGTAGGACAGACCATTTTGATAGGTTGATATAACATTACACTCTCGGTAAACAATGTTATTTTAGGGAAATTCATTATTCATTGTACTTTCTTTTTTGGGAAAGTAGACTAGAGTTTCCTTCCCTTGGGTTAATTAAATATCAAGAAAATAAATTAGACCGATGTAGGTGATGAAAAGGACACAGACAGGAACCAGAAAATATTATTTGTGGCCTAAAGTATATTTTTGGAAGAACTACCTTAAATGTTTTTCTTACAGTTTTCATAGTTTTGACCATTGCAAGCCTTAGGTTTGTATTTAATGCCCAGGATATCACCCTCTAGATGTTTAGTCTCCAATGTTAAAAGTAACATGCAGAGCTACAGATAAGCAGTGTATTTGTGTAATATACCTGCCAAGAAATATTCAAAACCCAATTACTTTCAATTAACTTGCCTACAGAAACTCATGCATTAAATGAAAAACTCAAATGTTTAAAAACAGCTCGCATCAATACCCAATGAAGCTTTTTCAGCATGGGTACAAAGGGGCTAATTTCCGAAACACAATTATGAGCTAATTTACTTTCCGGTCAAGCCTATTTATTTAGAAAAGTTATATACATCTAAAACATTACTTCATTTTTTTAAAAATCTTAAAATGGTCACTAATTTTGGGAAAACCCCAATAAATTAATGAATACATGTAGACGAGTGAAATTATACTGGTTACCCATTGAAAAATGTAATAAGCCAATTAAAGTAGAAACCCAAGAGTAAAAACTCAATTGCTCAAAAAAGTTATCTGCAGCACTGTAGATGGTATTGTAAATACATTTACAGATTTACAATATTGGATATTAACATCTGATAGGATTATGCATATACAGGACAAATGTTACAAGTAAGTGCAGTGTTCGAAACAATCTCATTAAAATCAGATCTTAGTTCTCGCTAACGCTAAACAAAGATCTGAGGACATCCCATTAGGGGTCACGTCAGAACGACCTTTCATCTGACCAATCAGAGCGTCGCTTACCAGATCATGAAAGTGACAGGCTGAATGTGATTTCTAATCATGCAGCCTTGAAAACTTTAAAACAGGGTATTCTGAACGATAGTTACGGGCTTGACGACTGAATCTATACAATCTAGACCATATGTTAGCCATTCGAGAATGTTCTTTTGTTCAGGTTTCAAATTTTTAAGCGAGAATTTGACAAAATATGTTTCCAAGCATGGTTGCCAATTTGAAATTAGTGCTGTAAAGCATGAGAAAGCTGCTTTCTGATTGGCTAATGTCTACTTCTTGTCAGTAATTCCACTGGTCGGTCAGGGTTTGCGATAGGTCGGTCTGATGTGATCCGTAATGGGATGTCCTGAGATCTTTGTTTAGCGGCAGCGAGAACTAAGATCTTATTTTAATGAGATTGTGTTCGAAATAATTTGGAAACCCAACAAGACAGTTGGACAGGTGACCCATAAGTGTTGCCTGTCGGTCTTCAAAGCTACCTGCCTGCATTCAGACATACATATTGAAAAATTGCAAAAGACAAGAGACAAATCGCATCTTGATTCAGTTGAAATAATGCAAACAATTACTTGAGAATCAACATGGAGTTATAATTAAACAGAATATGTAAGTAGTCTCAAAATTATCCGCCAAACAGTTTGGCAGGCGGAAGAAAATTTCATGCAGCCCAACAGAATAGTTAGCAGTCACCGGCAGGCCGTTATTTCGGACACTGGTCATGTGGCAGGTTTGTTGGTATGCTGCATAGCCTGACGTTGATTTGTCCATGATCCGGTTTGAGGCGGCACTAGCACGTGCACATCTCTGAAGGTCGGGATCCTCAGCACTTTCTTCATAATCAATGTCTTGATTGTTATTGATGAGCGTCTGGGTAGAAGTCTTCCAATTAATTTCTTAGTTAGTTAATTTATTAGAAGACTTCCTGACATTAAACCTTAACATTGATGACCTAGAGAAAATGTTTGTTCTTTGAGATTCACCATGATGCTGCACTGAGTAGACATAATTTATACCGGTACAAGTAGTTGAACCAATATGTGTGGCCAGGTCCACCTTATAGTTATAACACACATCACTTGAATTTAATGTCTGTTTATTAGTAAAATTACTTATAGGAATTTGTGAATGACAGTAGGGCTGGGACGGGTAACTTGGGTACCCGGGTCGGGTGGGTACTGAGTAGGACCCGGGTACCCACAGGACTACTCGGACCCGTGGTTATTCACGTGACTATATTGTTTAATGACAAAAACTTATTTAGAACTCTATGGTTTCGCTACAAGTCACTAATGTTCGTATTTCTTTCTGACTATGCACCCATTCATTCTGACTTTTCATATCTTTGAATAAAGATAAACTTGAGTCAAATTCAGTGTATGCATGACCAGATTGTTTAATACATGTATCTAAATGCGTTTTGCCAGTGCTATGGTAAGAAAATGCCCAATCGGACATTTTGTACCTATCTCTTGAGACCTACAGAGGGAACCAGGGTAGGGTCGGGTAATAGGGGGTTGGGTACCCGGGCAGTAAATTCGGACTCGTCCCACCCCTAAATGACAGGGTTAGATAAGGGTGGCAGTTCACTAAGCCTGCCTCTGACTAGTAAACCTGAAAGCACAAAAAACAATTAGATAATGCCTTAGCATCAGATAACTGACAAATATATTCTGACATAATGCTCTATGATACTCAGAATACAATAATACTGGTATATGCATCAGTGATGTTACCATTATCTCCCTGAAGTAACAATAGTTTAATAGTGAATAATGGTTAGGCAGTCCTACATAAAGTTGAAACAGGCCATAGTGCCTTAAGCTACATGAGCTCTAGTGTAGCTTAACTATATAGTATTAATGACAACACAATTCAAAGTACCAGCTACATAATCATGATAATACCAGTAAACATTACATACTGGATAAAATAGCCTGCGAAATATTGAAATAGAGCATAACGCAATAACCTATAAGACATCTAATCTAGTACAGCTAGGCTATATAACACAAATAACAAAGATAATTCATCCCTCTCAAAGTACCAGATAGATAATGGCAATCAACATTACATATTAGTTAAATGGCTTGCACAATATTGATACAGAGCATAACGCCGTGACGTCTGACCTTTGACCTCTGGCGCTGATATTCATCTACATAAAAGTTTAGGCCTATAACTTCCATAAAATACCCGACAATACTACCACGACTAGAGATATACTGACTTAAGGATGGTATCTGATAATATACATCAACATTCAGTCACGAAAAGTAAATGCCATCTTGCTACAGACATTTAAATCTAATCATGCTAGCTAAACATCACGCATGAGGTGTCATCCACTCGATTTACATAGCTGTGTGTCTCATTTACCGGCAACACAGCAGTACACTGGTCAGTCTTATGTCTTACATGGTGCAGTTAACTTGTGCTGATATCTACTTATACCAAAAACAACACAGAAACAGAATCTGACAGTGTTTGCCATTATCGATCAACTCGTAAACATACAAATACTGCTAACATAGGGCGGGAAAATTGACCTTTCGGTACCCAAAAGTCTAACTTTATAATAAGCACTAAACTTTCCTGCAACAATGTAAAATACCTATGTACATGGTCCCAACACATCATTATTTAGCAGAGGAATAAATATTGTGATTATTAAAATACTTACTTGGAATATCTTGAGGCGGAAAGTAAATTAGGCAGCGTGCTTGGTGATAGGAGTTTTATCCAAAAAACTCGGCATGGCACTAACAACTGAAATGTGCATCTTAGTTTGTGCGGAAACGGAATGAGGAAAATATTATTAAAACATAGATTCCACTTGCTCACACGTACAACAATGGTGAGCATAGATTTCCCAGGGACCGAGCGTGTTGCTACAATGGCGAGAACAAGTCTGTACACACTGAATGTTGTCATCTTGATCATGTATTAAAAATGCCGTCAAAATGTCTTCTTGTGGGTAATGTTGTGTGATCCCTTACAGGTTCTTGTTGGAGTGCTTGGAAGACCTTGACAAGAGTCTACGGCAATTGGGATCCCGTCTTTTTGTGATCCGGGGTCAACCCACAGAAGTCTTTCCTAAAGTTTTCAAAGTAAGAAAAATCAAAGTTACTTTTTTTGCAGTGTTTGAAATTAAGCTTGGATGTCAAAGGGTCCTTATCATATGCATGATAGGTATTATGTCAAAAGTTGAATTTAGGGGGTCCCTAGTTTCCACTTAATCTTCTAATGGAGCAAGCCTTTGGGACCCCCTTAATTTCAAACTGTGTTGGTGACTATGCTTGTCGTAAGAGGCGACTAACGGGATCGAGTGGTCAGGCTCGCTGACTTGGTTTATGCATGTCATCAATCCCAATTGCGTGGATCGATGCTGATGATATCAATCACTGGATTGTCTTGTCCAGACTCAATTATTCACAGACTGCCCACATAAAGCTTGAATATTGCTGAGTGCGGCGTTAAACAACAAACAAACGAACTTTGTACCTGGGTGGACTGTACTGTATGGGACAGACATATCTAGAGGCAGTACCATGATCAGTACCATGTTGGGTAGATATAGGGAGGTGGATGCCTTAGTGATACATCACCAGTATTTATTTTAACTCATCTTGTCAATATTGCTTAATGTTTACTTGTTCAGAGTATGTGGGACACTGGAGGTTACAGATATAGGCCCGGAGTATAGATAGCGCTTTACTTAAGTTGGTCATCATGACCTAATTTGTCACCCAGATCTGTTGTTCTCATTCTCCAGTTGCATTGCTGATTGAAACGCTATCAGTCAGTTTCTGTTCTGGGTCTAAGTATAAACACAGTACAAAAAGTTGTAATAACAACATCGTCTAATAGTAAGGGACAGATTCAAAAGTTGGATGTCGGATAAATATCTGAATTCCTGAAGTTTAGGGGTTGGGGTGGGGGTCTCAATGGCCCTGCAAATTTTCCATCAGACACAATCAACTGAACAGATTTCTCAGTGTTTTGTATAGTATCCACACTAAACCAGTTCTATTTTCGAACGTTGGCGGTCATTAAATACTACCAGTCTTTCCTCAAGGTAGGGTTTTATCACTGCTAACAATAGTGGTAAGTCCATCAAGGGAAGTAAGTAATATAGAATGGCAGATTTGATCTATAAAAACCTACAAATGATTTTCAACACCTAGTACATAAACTTCCATTGATAAACTAGCTGAAAAAGCAGGGCAAAACAAAAGACTGTGTGACAAGAGGCCACTGAACTTCAGAATTCAACATTTTCAGAAATACATTTTTGGGAGGGCATGAGGTTGGGGTGGGGTGGGAAATGACTCAAATCTTAATGAATAATTTTTTTTTTATCCGACATCATACTTTTGAACTGGTCCCTAGGAGCTTCTAACTTTAGCAATTTTCCCTCACTGAACATACGTCATGTCAGTTTGGGTCCACTGGGTTACAGCCTGTATGTTTGTTGTTGATAGGAGATAAACAGGACCCACTATTTTGACTGTGTTAGTGTGGTGGGTTTCTGTCTCTGTTAATCAGTCTGACACAGTGACAGAACTGTTTGTATTGCTGGAGCCAGTAGTATAAGAATTCTGATATGGGTGTAGTTGACCGAGTATCATGCACATGCAAATATAAGACCCTTTATTACGTGTCTCCAACCTCAACCAGGTTTTTTTTCTCCATTTGTTGACGTATGAATCAACTCTCCATTATAGCGCGCACATAATCACATCTCGTTTTACCTTTGGTTGGTTACATTAGAAAAGAGAAATATTTATCCAAAAATGATGAACAAAACTGACTCTTGACAATTACCTTCATCAAATACAACTTTAGAAGAGACACGAGGGAGGTGTCACATGACTAATTAACTCGTAACAAAAATCCAACAACACGATGATGCACATTCAGTTTTGTTAGCTTACTGTCTGTCTGTCATTTCTTCCCCAAATTACAATTCTTAAACCTACTTCAGCTATTATCTCAAAAATGCATCACCGTGTATTAATGCGAAATCCATAGTACATAGTGTTGAGGATAAGCATGTGTTAAGCATAAAATTTTGGGAACATTGGTATGCTTCAGTTTGCAGACAACAAATTGATAAAAGCATTTTTTTTAAATGTAATGAATATAAAAATAGAGTGCGATACCAGAGAAAATAGAACATGAAACTTGTATAACTGAAGCGGTGTGCGTGATCATGTGGCACATGCTGTTTAGATGATGGTGATAACTGGTACAGTTGGTTGAAATTTCTATTTCCACTGATTTAATTCCCTGTTGTAGTAGAAATCTGCTGGTTTCTTTTTTTTCCACGGACAGAAAAATGCGCATTTTCTCACAGTTTCAAACAAATCCAAGTTGTTTGCACAGTTAACTTTGAACACCAAATATTTCAGAAATAACGTGAAAAAAATGGCGATAACTGGTTGGTGACCAGTAAATTAATCAAAGCCGACAAATATGACAAGACTGATCAACAGTCCAGGCGTAGGAATACATACTGTGGCATGTTATGAATCAGGTGATAGCTTAATTTATGCACATTACTTGACCATGTTGACACGCCCACGAAGTAAGTACTCAATCAGTGGAGAGGAACATCAACCACACTTCATTGGATCTGTCAATCAAGGCAAAAGGCAGAAGAACTGCAACTGTTACGAATCAGAACAAATAGGTCAGGGAGAAGGTGGCTGTTTCAAATGACATGATCAGCAACTGCCAGATTCAAACATTAGTTTTCTGAGAACTGGAAGATATAGTTGGGAAAATGTGAGTTAGAAATGATTGCTGGCTGGTTTTGTTCTCATTCAAGATTTCGCACTCGGTTCGAATCATAGGTCATTATGTTAAATAAATTGGTTATCCTGCATTTTTTGCACTTCTTTACAAAACATTGAGATCAATTACACTCTCACCTTTCTGGCCAATGACTTAGTGCTTTTCCTTTATGTAATCTTTGTGTGGGCCCAGTGGCTCACTTGAATAAAACTACATATCTGTTCCTGTAATCAGGGTAATAGTTTATGATAAGTCACATGGCACTCCAATCTTAATTTCTAATCTTACAGACACGCCTACACAAGACATTTTGGACACAATGGAGAAATAATATTGCATATTTTGTCCTTAGATTGTGTCAAATATGCAGGTTTTCTGCGTCAGGGTAAACCCTTGTATCACTCCTGGTGAACGAACAGACGGTAACCAAGTTGCTCAAGAAAAATGTGAAATTTCCGATTTAAACACCACTAGACATGATAGTTTAAATTTTATTTGTATTTACTGTATGGTGGGCATTGTCTTATTTGCAGAGATTTAGATTACTGTAATTGTCTTGTAAAATAAGTCGGAAATAGCAATCTCTTGTTATGTTACCGGATGTATTTTACACATGGAACACTTTGACAAGTCACAGTTGAGGCTTTCCATGGTGTTGCTATGGCGATTGCAAAACAAATGACATTTTATAGTCAAGCTACAACATATAACTTTAAGTGAGTTAAAGTATGGTAACTATGTCTCCGGTCTCTGACGACGAAGGTTTGTTTCAAGGAGTCAATTGCAGTAATCTGATGATGATTGCTGTAAATAATTTGATGCTTGGGAAGGTTTTTATAAGATGATTATGTTGAATGTTGTGTTTTTAAAATATTTTATTTTGATTTCAGGAATGGAACATTACTCATTTATCATTCGAAGAAGATCCAGAGCCATTTGGAAAAGATCGCGATGCTTCCATATGTTCCCTTGCTACCGATTGTGGGGTCAAGACTATCATCCGCACCTCGCACACACTGTACAAACTCGAGGAGTAAGTAGAACGTTGTCCATGCAGAGCTCCAGATAAGCTTTTGGTGTTGTGGGTATTTTACCCATGCATTTTAAAATCATTGGGTATCAGTAATTCTATCTGCGTATTCAAATTTCTGTTACCCACTAGTTTTTACACATGTGGGTATTTAAGTTAAATATTTAAAAACACTATTCATCTAGTCCCTGCAAACTGGTTCGTGTGGGTTCGAGAGCTTTATAGGACTCAAAAATACAACGATACTTCCACAAGAAAGTGTGATGGCAAATGATCATGATGTAACTTTCATCGTGGAGTTTGGCAAGGTTGACGGAATGCCCGTTTATAATTTCAAAATAAGTTGCTGATTTGCTAATCGAATACGCAGGGTTACTTCACAATATTTTGATAATACGCACAAGTTTTATTTTTGTAGCGTATCTGTAATGTTCGTTGCGTATTTGATACGCTTGGATTATATTTTACTGTGTATTTCTGCATTTCTGATGCGTATTTCACGCAGATACGCAGCTTATCTGGAGCTCTGCCATGTCAGCATCCCTTGTTGCAACGATGAGAGCAAGCTGATGGTGTTTCATCAGTGTTCATTTGGTTTAATTGTCACTCATGCTATCAACCACTGGTTAGCTTGGCCAGGTTGATGTGAAACTATTGTGTAAAACAACATTTATTTACCGGTTTATGCCCTCCATATTTATGTACCTCCAGCCCTCCCTCCCTCCTTCCCTCCCTCCCTTTCTCTTTCAAATCACATCCCCTTCCAAGGCAATGTTAATCAGTAACAGGCCACGTGACAGTGCTTAATTTCTCCCTTTACCCCCCTCATTCACTGTTGTTTTGTATATTTGGTTAATAAGAAGGAAAATCTATCTATGTTCCAGTTGTAGCATGAAATGCATGCTAATTTGTGCCTTAAATGCTACTTTCAGCGTTATCAAGATGAACAATAGTACACACCCACTCACGTACAAGCGGTTTCTGTCGGTGCTGGCCCAGATGAAGCCACCCCCGATGCCCGAGGAGACCATTAAGCCGGACCTGATTGGTCATTCAGTCACCCCTGTCACTCTGGACCATGATGAGAAGTATGGTGTACTTAAACTGGAAGAACTAGGTATGAGGTGAAATAGTGTTTAACGTCGCGTTCATAATTGAACTTACCGTATTCGACGTAATAAGCGCCCCACTCTAATAAGCGCCCACGGCGATATTTGCTGATATATTGGCTAGTGAAAAAGCCCAATTAGTATCCCATCCGATTGATCAATGTACACAAGACTTATTCATTCGGTATAATATGCACACATGTGTTATATGCACCCTTATTTATGGGCAATTAAATTCTGGAAAATATATATCTGTCATACATAAACATTTCAGGCTGTCAGCACAAACCACAAAATTTATCTTTCAACTATGTTTTTTTCCCACCAAAATAACATTCTAATAAGAGCCCCCTATTTCTAATTTTGAGAGCGCCCTGGGCGCTTATTACGTCGAATACGGTATATAATAAAAGCCAAAACAAGACCATTGCTTAGAGTGTTTCCCTTTTCATCATCACTCATTTCAACGCAGTGACTCCTAGGCATGATAGTCCCTCCCCTGCGATGCTTTGTTGGGAATGTATTAGGAGTGTAACAGTACGTCAAACTATCGATGTCTTGCAAATGTTTGCCCTACAATAGTACTATATCAATAGGAATTTGTAAATGTCAAACGTATTGTCAATCGAATGCATGACAAATGATAGTTTCAATAGTTGCAATAAGTTGGTTTACTTCTGTTGCTGTGTTATTGCAATAGTATGGGGTACATATGTAATACAATTACAATAGTGTGGAGTACAATTGCAATACAATTGCAATAGTGTGGGGTACAATTGCAATACTGTGAAATACAATTGCAATACAATTGTGATACAATTGCAATAGTGTGGAGTACAATTGCAATACAATTGCAATAGTGTGGAGTACAATTGCAATAGTGTGGAGAACAATTGCAATACAATTGCAATACAATTGCAATAGTATGGAGTACAATTGCAATACAAATTGCAATAGTGTGGAGTACAATTGCAATACAATTACAATAGTGTGGGGTACAACTGCAATAGTGTGGAGTACAAATGCAATACAATTGCAATAGTGAAACTAGCCCCAGTAGTTACTCCAAGAACGTAGTTCTGTTTTTGATACATATCGTTATTAAGCCAATGGAAGGCAGAACTACAGGTCGGAGAGATTTATTTTCGGTACAGTGAGGGTAGTGGATGAATTTTTTCTTATTACAGCGACTAGGGTAAACGTTGTTGAAAGTCATAACTTCAGAAACATGAGACAATTGGTGTTCCTACTAGTGTGATTCTGTTCCAGGGTTTGACATTGATGGTGTTCACCCCGTGATATTCCGAGGCGGAGAGTCAGAAGCCCTCACCAGACTGTACCGCCACCTGGAGAGGAAGGTAAGCAACACACCCGCCACCATGACCTTACACCCCTTGTCTCTAGTACTTGTTGCTCCCATGAAGGTCAGGGTCAGAATTGGTCTTCGGTGACCCATGTTTGTCGTAAGAGGCAACGTATGGGACTGAGTGGTCATGCTTACTGACTTGGTTGATGCATGTCTTCGTATTTCTTAGAACGATGCTCATTGTGTCAATCACTGGATTGTCTGAAATATTGCTGAGTGCGGCATTCAACAACAAACAAACATATACTTGTTGTAAGATCTCTGATCATGCTAATGCACTGAATAATGCTCAAAGTACTGTTTCTCACTTACTTTAGACATATCACCGAATTATGTTTGCATTTCCTTAGTTCAAGCACACTTGTATAGAAGCATACAAGGGCTGTCTGTTTTTCGAAATCTATGTTGATATTTGTATATAATACTTTTTTTCAGGCATGGGTAGCAAGTTTTGAGAAGCCAAAAATGAGTCCGCAGTCGCTATTTCCCAGTCAGACGGGACTGAGTCCATACTTGAGGTTCGGCTGTCTCTCACCGAGACTCTTCTACTGGAAACTCAGGGAATTGTACAAAAAGGTGAGAAAAGATCCTCAAGTATGTAACAGAGAACTAATAAAATCTTGTTTCGTAGTAAGGGAGTTGATTCTACTTCTGGAGTCCGACTTACACCATGTTAGTGTTTTGATATATAATTTCGCTGATTTTCACTGGTATGATGCTGACTGCGTCGTGACACATCAATCATTTACTGGCTCAGTGTCACAGGTTGGACTATTACATTACAATTGAAACATAGTGTGTCGAGAATTTTGTAACCAGGAAATCCCAGTTTGTACCAGTGCTGTTACAAGTATGTTAGACCCATGAATATCCGGGGTAGAATAGGTCTTCAGCAACCCATGCTTGCCGTAAAAGGCGACTGCTTGTCATAAGGAGCGACTAACAGGATTGGGTGGTTAGGCCTGCAGAGTTGTCATACATGTCATTGTATCCAAATTGCATGGATCGATGCTCATGATGTCAATCACTGGATTGTCTGTACCAGACTTGATTATTTACAGACTGCCATCATATAGCTGGAATATTGCTGAGTGCGACGTTAAACAACAAACAAACATGTTGGATGTTGTGAAGCTGTCTGAGTCAAGGATTTCTTGCAGATTGGGGTTGTGAGGTAGCTTTGGTGTTAAAGAGTTAGCTCATGATGATGAAGGCCTGAGTGTGATTCCTCACATGGGTACAATGTGTTAAGTCTTCCCCTTACCGTGATAATTGCTGGAATATTGCTGAAAACGGCAAAAAGCTCACTCACACACTCTTACACAGATTGTTTTGGCCATATTGTCAAAGACACTGCAGTTCACTGCAGAGTTGTGTCCCTTACTTGCACCCCAGTGTCCCAGAACCATACACGTACCAGTGAGATTCACCCAAGTGGTATAAGTATTACGTGCATCCCTTGGGCTTTCCTCCTACATTAAGCTGACAAGTCCTGATATGAGCAAGGGATTTATCTAGACATTCGGCCCTAAGTCTTCATAATATGAGGGTGAAGCTTCCCAGTTTGAATAAAAAAAATTCCCAATTCCTCAGAATTTATGGAAATTTGAACCTATGAAAATCCATGTTTGAACAATATAGTGATTTGCCTGCCAGGGGCACTTAGGTTGGAGTCGAATCCCTGGATCCTCGCCATATGCTCGTCATTTTGGGATGACCTTTCCCATGTCCTTTTGCATGACGCTCCCTAAAAAGACAAAATGCAAAAGCATTTTATATTTTATTATTAAATGACCATTTTTTCATGACCCTCCCCCAAAATGTGCATTATATTTGATGAGCCTTACCGAGAGACTGTCATTATGTTTTGGTGCCCCTCCCCTGGCTCCCTCTGCCCCACCCACCACTATAATAAATGAATGGTCCCTAAACTCAGCTCACTCACTCACTGAGTAAACTTTGTGTTTCAGGTGAAGAAAGGTAATGAACCACCTCTAGCTCTCCACGGCCAGTTGCTGTGGAGAGAATTCTTCTACACTGTGGCCACAAATAACCCTAACTTCGACACGATGATAGGAAACCCTATGTGTGTGCAGATTCCATGGGACCGCAACCCAGAGGCACTGGCCAAGTGGGCCGAGGTGAGATACCAACATTATACAATGGGTCATTACTAGTAATTATTAAACTGTAAAGATCTGGGGTAGAATAGGTCTTGAGCAACCCATTCTTGCCAAAAAGACGACTATGCTTGCCGTAAAAGGCGACTATGCTTGTCTTAAGAGGTGACTAACAGGAGCAGGTGGTCAGACTCGCTAACTTGGTTGATGCATGTCATTGTATCTGAATTGCGTGGATTGATGCTCATTATATCCATCACTTGATTTTTCTGGTCCAGACTCAATTATTTAGACTCAAGTTACCCATAAGGTCACAGATATTACCTAATTTATTTTACATCTTCTGAGAAAAAAGGCCACAGGGTAGTATAAAGAATGACCTCAAGAAATTAAGAGTTCTGAAATATCTGTGCCTCATATGTTATCATATTATCCGTAATTCTGGGTTGTGAGTATGATATTTTCAAAGTATGCACAATTCCTTTGTGGTGAAAACATTAAATTAGAGGAATAACAACAGTGAATGGTTACCTGGTAGGATGAGATGCTTATGTGGCAGCCTCACAGGCAGCGTGGGTTGTATGCTTACAAGGGAAATGAGAATGAAAAATGAAATGACTGCATTCTGATCCATAGGCCAGGGTAAAAATATCACGCTTTGAGCATGCGGATGTGGTGCATTGTAAATATGCACATTATTATTATTCACAATAAAAATATACAAAGAAGTAATATTTTTTTTTTTCCACTTCTAATTATTTAAGGGTCAGACAGGCTTCCCCTGGATCGACGCCATCATGGTGCAGCTGCGACAGGAAGGCTGGATACACCACCTGGCCCGCCACTCCGTCGCATGCTTCCTCACCCGGGGGGACCTGTGGATCTCCTGGGAGGAGGGGATGAAGGTGAGCTCCTGACACTGAACACACATGCATAGCACAGTGGGAAGTCCGGCTTAGAACTGTTTCCCAGCTTGTCGTAATAAGTGACTAAATGGATCGCGTGGTCAGGCTCGCTGACTTGGTTCATGCATGTCATCAATCCCAGTTGTGTGGATTGATGCTCATGATGTTAATCACTGGATTGTCTGGTCCAGACTCGATTATTTACAGACTGCCATCATATAGCTGGAATATTCCTGAGTGCGGCGTTGAACAACAAACAAACCAAACCATCATTGATTTATCTTGAATTCTAAACTTAGTGCTCTTGCTGGGGCAAATTGGGAAATATATGGTGATATATATTTTTTTTCATAAATGCTGAGGAATTGGGAAATTTTCACTTCAAATTGGGATTTTTTGTTATTGTCATTTGCTGCTGACTTTGGGCCCAAATAGCAGCCTCTGAGCAGGTCCAGGTAAATTATTGGTGTCTGCCATGGATTAGCTCAGAGGATTGGGCTGTACCTGCTGTGTCATTGTCTCCAGATGGTATGGATCGTTGTTCATGCCATCGACCATTAGTTTCCCTGACCCATACATACCTGAAATTGTCGTTCATGCCATCAACCATTAGTTTCCCAGGAAAGGCTGTGCAGTACATGTGTTGTTTGATGTCTGTACAGGTGTTTGACGAGCTGCTGCTGGATGCCGACTGGAGCGTCAACGCCGGCACCTGGATGTGGTTGTCCTGTAGCTCCTTCTTCCAACAGTTTTTCCATTGTTATTGTCCGGTGGGGTTTGGCAAGAGGGCGGACCCCTCAGGAAACTTTGTCAGGTAAAGTCACCTTTTGTTTTATGTACATGTTGGGCGTTGGAGTAGCCTAGTGGTTAAAGTGTGCGCTCATCACGCTGAAAACTCGGTTTCTGATTTTCCATATGGGTACAATGTATGAAGCCCATTTCTGGTGTCCCTCGCTGTGATAGTGCTGGACTATTGCTAAAAGCGGCGGCAAACCATGCTCGCTGACTTTCACTGAATTGAGGTGTCTTGAAAGCCAGAATGTTTTAATAACGCCATTTACAGATTTTTGTGAAAAATCCGGCATACAGTTGTATCAAACATTCATTGACTAATAACTACACTAAACCCTAATGTTATGTTAAAAACTTAATTCTGAATTAGTAATGGCATCATTAACATCACTTGTATCAACTGTTTATTAGCAGATCATTAACTAATAATCTCTTTTTGTAAGTTTTCCCCTAAATATTTCCCACAATTCCCTTGAGTACACATACTCGTTACATACAGTTCTCTGTCATTAGAATGTTACAACTGAATTTAAAGGCAGATTGCTGAAGGTTTAATGACACATTGATGCATCATTCAAGATGGATAAAACAACGTCCTAGTCATTAGGTTGGGGGGGGGGGGGGGGGGGGGGGGGGGATGAGATAGAAGAGACAGAATATTTTTTATGTTGCAATGTGTGCTTGTCTGTCTTTTTTAAACAATTGTAACCTATTGTCTTGCAGTTTGACCTTTTGTAAGCATTTTCGGTATGGTAGGCGCATAAGTTTGTTTTTAAGGGAGTAAAATAATAATGCTTTTCTATTTATTTATTTTTTCCACTTTCCATTTTTTCATTCAGGTAGAACCCCTACACCAATATGAACAAATATTTTACTTAAGATGAAAGTTGTCAGTTTCCCAATTGCCCAATGCTTATTGTAAGACTGGAATGAGGATTGGGTGGTCAGGCTGTCCACTCGGGCTGAACGTGTATTGTGCCCCAAGGGCATGTATGAATGATTTTGTTGCCTTCTAATTGTATGCCTTATCTGGACTGTTTACAATGCGCCTTGTTGCCATGGGGATTCCCAAAAGGTCCCCAGCAATCTATGCTGGTTGTAAGAGGCGACTTAATGGTTTGGTGGTCAGACTTGGTGACTTGTTTGATAGCGTGTCTTTGTATCCCGACGTCATGGATCGTTGCTCACGATATCAATCACTGGAATGTTGCCGAATGTGGTTGTAAGAGGTGACTTAATGGATCGGGTGGTCAGACTTGGTGACTTGTTTGATAGCGTGTCTTTGTATCCTGACGTCATGGATCGTTGCTCACGATATCAATCACTGGAATGTTGCCGAATGTGGTTGTAAGAGGTGACTTAATGGACCAGGTGGTCAGACTTGGTGACTTGTTTGATAGCGTGTCTTTGTATCCTGACGTCATGGATTGTTGCTCACGATATCAATCACTGGAATGTTGCCGAGTCTGGCATTAGAAAACAATGGTCACTTTCTACTTTTTGCAGCATGTTTTTATTTTTTAATTTCTTTTCTTCTGCAGGCACTACCTACCTGTGTTAAAAGCATTTCCAACAAAATACATCTATGAACCTTGGTTAGCTCCCGAGTCAGTACAGAAAGCAGCGAGGTGCATTGTGGGTAAAGATTACCCATTACCGATTGTGAACCATGCAGTTGTGAGTCGGACCAATCTGGAGAGGATACGACAAGTGTTCAAGAGGTTGACAGTCAAAGCTAATCGTAAGTTGAGGGAATATAGGATATGATGCAGGGATTGATGATTCTTTACATAGATGGGTGATACAATACATTGATGGGTGATAATACTATACGTAGATGGGTGATACGTTACAGAGATGGGTGATCTGATACAGAGATGGGTGATCTGATACAGTGATGGGTGATCTGGTACAGAGATGGGTGATCTGATGCAGAGATGGGTCATCTGATACAGTGATGGGTGATCTGGTACAGAGATGGGTGATCTGTCACAGAGACGAGTGATCTGATACAGTGATGGGTGATCTGATACAGAGATGGGTGATCTGTCACAGAGACGAGTGATCTGATACAGTGATGGGTGTTCTGATACAGAGATGGGTGATCTGATACAGTGATGGGTGATCTGATACAGATAGGTGATCTGTCAGAGACGAGTGATCTGATACAGTGATGGGTGATCTGATACAGTGATGGGTGATCTGATACAGTGATGGGTGATCTGATACAGAGATGGGTGATCTGATACAGAGATGGGTGATCTGTCACAGAGACGAGTGATCTGATACAGTGATGGGTGATCTGATACAGTGATGGGTGATCTGATACAGAGATGGGTGATCTGATACAGTGATGGGTGATCTGATACAGAGATGGGTGATCTGTCACAGAGACGAGTGATCTGATACAGTGATGGGTGATCTGATACAGTCATGGGTGATCTGATACAGTGATGGGTGATCTGATACAGTGATGGGTGATCTGATACAGAGATGGGTGATCTGATACAGAGACGAGTGATCTGATACAGAGATAGGTGATCTGATACAGAGACGAGTGATCTGATACAGAGATAGGTGATCTGATACAGAGATAAGTGATCTGTCACAGAGATGGGTGATCTGTTTCAAAGAAGGACTTATCCTTGCATTCCTATTTCAGTGTCCATTCCAAGAGACCTTGGGTCCCCTATTTTCAAGTATACAAAAGGTGAGTCTGAAGTTCCTGATTTCTTTACTTTAATTAAGCCCATTAATACATCCAGTATCACCTGCTCTAGAATCTTGTAATATGAAGCTTATCACTAATAATAATATACATCAATAATTAATAATGCCATATGTCTTCCTTAGCTAGCACATCATTCATGCGTGCCTGTTTCCTTAGCTAATGAAAGAAGGCCGTTTGGAACTCAAATGAGCACTAGTCCAGAATTTTATGCCCTCCCTAACACTGCATGACATATCTTGCCGAGAAATATGTAATCTGAGAGCCCATTGGCCAGAGCTCTCACTAGTTTCCCTTGCACAGGAGCCAGGCTATGTCTTGATTCGTTGGTTAAAAAATAGGGATATCATTGCAAATCGTCATATGATTGACAGGTGATTAAGGAACAAAGTGTATACAAATTGGTGAAGTATTGACGATGTCATTAAGCATATTCAGCGTGCAATGCTTAGCTCTGTTAATTAAGACTCATAGTTGCCACGGTTACACTGTACTGCCATTTTTTATGGTTACTGTGTTCCTTCAGTACGTAAGTGACTATTGTGCTATTGCAGGCCTGACAGACGTGGATGTTGGTAAGTCCTACATCATTGTTGGGCAGTATCTTGTCTAATTTGTCAAGCTCACTGACCACTTTCTGCGACGAAACATTTGCTTTCAGTGTGCTTGAGTAGTACTGTCCCTCTGCATCTGTTTTGTGAGTCCGTGATGCTAGGGTGCTCGTGTTCAGTGATGCTAGGGTGCTCGTGTTCAGTGATGCTAGGGTGCTCGTGTTCAGTGATGCTAGGGTGCTCGGGGTTCAGTGATGCTAGGGTGCTCGGGGTTCAGTGATGTCAGGGTGCTCTGGGTTCAGTGATGTCAGGGTGCTCGGTGTTCAGTGATGCTAGGGTGCTCTGGGTTCAGTGATGCTAGGGTGCTCGGGGTTCAGTGATGTCAGGGTGCTCGGTATTCAGTGATGTCAGGGTGCTCGGTGTTCAGTGATGCTAGGGTGCTCGGGGTTCAGTGATGTCAGGGTGCTCGGGGTTCAGTGATGTCAGGGTGCTCGGTGTTCAGTGATGCTAGAGTGCTCTGGGTTCACTGATGTCAGGGTGCTTGGGGTTCAGTGATGTCAGGGTGCTCGGTGTTCAGTGATGTCAGGGTGCTCGGGGTTCAGTGATGATGGGGTGCTCTGGGTCCAGTGATGCTAGGGTGCTCGGGGTTCAGTGATGTCAGGGCTCTCGGGGTTCAGTGATGCTAGGGTGCTCAGTGTTCAGTGATGTCAGGGTGCTAGGTGTTCAGTGATGCTAGGGTGCTCGTGTTCAGTGATGCTAGGGTGCTCGTGTTCAGTGATGCTAGGGTGCTCTGAGTTCAGTGATGCTAGGGTGCTCGGGGTTCAGTGATGTCAGGGTGCTCGGGGTTCAGTGATGTCAGGGTGCTAGGTGTTCAGTGATGCTAGGGTGCTCTGGGTTCAGTGATGTCAGGGTGCTCTGTGTTTAGTGATGTCAGGGTGCTCAGTGTTCAGTGATGCTAGGGTGCTCTGGGTTCAGTGATGTCAGGGTGCTCGGTGTTCAGTGATGTCAGGGTGCTCGGTGTTCAGTGATGCTAGGGTGCTCGGGGTTCAGTGATGTCAGGGTGCTCGGTGTTCAGTGATGTCAGGGTGCTTGGTGTTCAGTGATGCTAGGGTGCTCGGGGTTCAGCGATGTCAGGGTGCTCGGTGTTCAGTGATGTCAGGGTGCTCGGTGTTCAGTGATGCTAGTGTGCTCGGGGTTCAGTGATGTCAGGGTGCTCGGTGTTCAGTGATGTCAGGGTGCTCGGTGTTCAGTGATGCTAGGGTGCTCGGGGTTCAGTGATGTCAGGGTGCCCGGTGTTCAGTGATGCTAGGGTGCTCTGGGTTCAGTGATGCTAGGGTGCTCTGGGTTCAGTGATACTAGGGTGCTCGTGTTCAGTGATGCTAGGGTGCTCCGGGTTCAGTGATGTCAGGGTGCTCGGTGTTCAGTGATGTCAGGGTGCTCGGTGTTCAGTGATGCTAGGGTCCTTGGGGTTCAGTGATGTCAGGGTGCTTGGTGTTCAGTGATGCTAGAGTGCTCTGGGTTCCGTGATGCTAGGGTGCTCGTGTTCAGTGATGCTAGGGTGCTCGGGGTTCAGTGATGTCAGGATGCTCGGGGTTCAGTGATGTCAGGGTGCTCGGTGTTCAGTGATGCTAGGGTGCTCGGGGTTCAGTGATGTCAGGGTGCTCGGTGTTCAGTGATGTCAGGGTGCTCTGGGTTCAGTGATGCTAGGGTGCTCGGGGTTCAGTGATGCTAGGGTGCTCAGTGTTCAGTGATGTCAGGGTGCTCGGGGTTCAGTGATGCTAGGGTGCTCGGGGTTCAGTGATGCTAGGGTGCTTGGGGTTCAGTCATGCTAGGGTGCTCGTGTTCAGGGATGCTAGGGTGCTCTGGGTTCAGTGATGCTAGGGTGCTCGGGGTTCAGTGATGCTAGGGTGCTAGGTGTTCAGTGATGCTAGAGTGCTCGTGTTCAGTGATGCTAGGGTGCTCTGGGTTATGTGATGCTAGGGTGCTCGTGTTCAGTGATGCTAGGGTGCTCTGGGTTCAGTGATGCTAGGGTGCTCGTGTTCAGTGATGCTAGGGTGCTTGGGGTTCAGTCATGCTAGGGTGCTCTGGGTTCAGTGATGCTAGGGTACTCTGGGTTCAGTGATGCTAGGGTGCTTGGTGTTCAGTGATGCTACGGTGCTCGTGTTCAGTGATGCTAAGGTGCTCGGGGTTCAATGATGCTAGGGTGCTCGTGTTCAGTGATGCTAGGGTGCTCGGGGTTCAGTGATGCTAGGGTGCTCTGGGTTCAGTGATGCTAGGGTACTCTGGGTTCAGTGATACTAGGGTGCTTGGGGTTCAGTGATGCTAGGGTGCTCTGTGTTCAGTGATGCTAGGGTGCTCTGTGTTCAGTGATGCTAGGGTGCTCTGTGTTCAGTGATGCTAGGGTGCTCGGGGTTCAGTGATGCTAGGGTGCTCGTGTTCAGTGAAGCTAGGGTGCTTGGGGTTCAGTGATGCTAGGGTGCTAGGTGTTCAGTGATGCTAGAGTGCTCATGTTCAGTGATGCTAGGGTGCTCTGGGTTATGTGATGCTAGGGTGCTCGGTGTTCAGTGATGCTAGGGTGCTCGGTGTTCAGTGATGCTAGGGTGCTCTGGGTTCAGTGATGCTAGGGTGTTCAGTGATGCTAGGGTGCTCTGGGTTCAGTGATGCTAGGGGGCTCTGGGTTCAGTGATGCTAGGGTGCTTGGTGTTCAGTGATGCTACGGTGCTCGGGGTTCAATGATACTACCACGGTTATATAGCATACCATTATACAGCAGGTGGAGAATAGTTCACGGGTATTCATCAAAATTGAATGGAGATAAGATACACTGGATAAGTGAGGGTGTAGTTGTCATTTTGTGTGTCATTTAACAAATGTTCACTCACTCAAGAGAGTTATGGTGAGATAGCCAAGTAGCAAGTAGTAGCATCATTATCTTGTCCCTCTAAGAACCCCGACTGACTGCCATTATTCATTGTGTGCATATACATTTCAGAAGCATCTCAGGCGGGGATAAAGGCCCACCCACACACAGAGGAAGGCACTGCCCACTGATGGACAAGGCTTCAGCTGTGGTTGCAGTTCCTCCTGGGATCCAGCAGAATAGTTGCCAAGATTTTGGAACTATGCCAGAACATTCTCACAACCCGGTTTTGTGACAGAACATTCTTACATTCAAGGACTGTGACAGAACAGTCTCACAACCTTGATGTGTGCCAGAACATTCTCACAACCTGGATGTGTGCCAGAATATTCTTACATCCACAGACTGTGCCAGAACATTCTCACAACCCAGATGTGTGCCAGATCATTCTTACATCCACAGACTGTGCCAGAACATTCTCACAACCCGGATGTGTGCCAGATCATTCTTACATCCACAGACTGTGCCAGAACATTCTCACAACCCGGATGTGTGCCAGAACATTCTCACAACCCGGATGTGCGCCAGAACATTCTTACATCCACAGACTGTGCCAGAACATTCTCACAACCTGGATGTGTGCCAGAACATTCTTACATCCAAGGACTGTGGCAGAACATTCTTACATCCACAGACTGTGCCAGAACATTCTCACAACCTGGATGTGTTCCAGAACATTCTCATAACCCGGATGTGTGCCAGAACATTCTTACATCCACAGACTGTGCCAGAACATTCTCACAACCCGGATGTGTGCCAGAACATTCTCACAACCTGGATGTGTGCCAGAACATTCTTACATCCACAGACTGTGCCAGTACATTCTCACAACCCGGATGTGTGCCAGAACATTCTTACATCCAAGGACTGTGCCAGAGCATTCTTACATCCAAGACCTGTGCCAGAACATTCTCAACATTCGGAAGTAGGATGTGAACACTTTCACCTCTCGAGCTGTGATGGAACACTCTCACATTGAATAACTGTGAACAACATCCACACCTCTCAGAATTATTCTGTAACATTCTCACATCCCAGAACTGTGGTTGAATCTTCTCACATCCCAGAATTGTGCTAAAACAGTCTCACATCTCGGAATTGTGCTGAAACATTCTCACATCTCGGAATTGTAGTGGAACATTCTCATATCCCAGATCTGTGATGGAACATTCTCACATCCCAGAACCGTGTTGGCACTTTTCTGAACCAGAACAGGAACTTATCCGATCTCAGAACTGTTGCGAAGAATTTGATCACATCTCTGATAAGAGCCAATGCATACCACATTTCAGACAAGGGACAGAATGTTTCACATCTAAGCTGTTTTGCCAGAACATATATTTGTGCTTGTATGTTCCCCTGTTAGTCCCAGAACTCTTTCACATTTCAGAACAATGACCAAGATGACTGGCAACGCATTTCACCTCATACCCAGACTGCCAGAACATTGTGTGACATTTTTAAAGCTGGGAGCATCATTGGACAGAAGAAGAGTTTATGTGCGCTGCTTCACACAGGTGTTGCACAATGAATAAAATGTAACAGGAAATGGGTGTGTGGTAAAATACGATACAGTCCCAAGACCAATCTCGCTGCATACTCTTTTGCATTTTTATTTTGATCCCCAATCAGTTAGTTTTGAAGGAAACTGTTCACAGCTTGCAATATCCATCTGCAGCTTAAACTGTATTGACAGCTCCAGTTGTCTCCCTTTGGCATGTATGAGTTATATGGCCTTGTGGGTTGGAATGGAGTTGTCTCAAAGTGCACTAAACTGTTATGAACCCTGCGGCCATATGTTGCACTGCTCCTGGTGTTTCCATGACAACTGTTCCAAATCGTGTGACAGACTTAACAGAACTGTAACATGCATAATCATCTTCCATAATCACACTCAAGATATGATAGATACTCTGGGGTTACGTATCAATGATGTCATAATTCTAACAATGGCCATTAAGCATAAATACTGCCATTACAGGATTGTTATTTATTATTGTACAATAATCAGTCAAATCAAATTCAACGAGGTCAAAGGTCACAAAACTATGGCAAACATTGTCCTTGAACTCATTTCCAGACGACAGCCAACAATGCAATGAGAAACTTCGGTCACATCTCACTGGTCAACAAATGACTTCAGGTCAAGCTCAATTGGCAAATGAAAAATGTCACTAATCAGCCTCATGCTGTGCCTTAAGACGACTTCAAGACGACATCTTCAACAAATACTGATTGTAAAAAAAACTTCCAGTTTAGTGGAGATATCTGTACCAGAGACCGTATACCGATATCGGTAATATGGTCTCTGTCTGTACTTACAGATTAGTCATGCAAATACTGAATACACAAATATCAATATGAATTTTATGATCAAATAGGTAAATGAATGTCAAGGCATATACATTGTTATCACAATAAGACAACTATAAAAAATATTGACTCGTGAAGTTGTGACTATTAGTCTGTGGGAAATTAGCATGTAACTCCCCTGTGGCAGCCATGTTGAAATGAAGGGTAGACAATTATTGTATATTCTTACCAATGTTGATATGTTTACATATGTATATTAATTGTCTTGCTTCAGTGTGAAAACTTGATCACGTGTGAAGTATGTGATACCTGTAGCATTATTTGTTTGTAAAGGTACGTTTATTGTAGATATGCCATATTCCTTGTTTATTATTATGTTGTGTGGAAAGTAGTTTGTGTTAATGTACTTAACCAAACTCCTTACTAACAGTAAGAAAAAGGAGGACACTGTGTCATACTCGGTGATATGTTCGTAAATCAGCTGAACACTTCGCACCTTATAAGGTATGTCGCTAAGCCCGTAGTCATTCTACTTTTAAGAACTACGCAAGATGCTAGAGGGGAAGGTGTTCAGCGCTTCCTTCTGTACATCAAGTCGCTCATCAAAAGTGCCTGAGTAAACGTCCACTTATCCTGCATTTACTTGGGACCTACTTTTTTTTAGGGTTAAGTGATAAGTATTTAGTGTATGGTGAAACCGAAGTCTAGAAATGACCTTGTATCTGAGATAGAATTAGCTTGTGTCTGTCGCCATTCATCTGGCCTTAGGGGGCACAGGTGGCTCAGTCGTCTAAGGTGTCGCGATTCGCTGTGCAGAGTTGCGTCCCTTGGGCACACCGGACACCTATGATTGTGGCTTCGAATCCCACTTCGCCCCGATTATTGTTTCTAGGTTTGTCAGCACCATACCCGTGCTTGTGGGTTTCACCGAAGTGGTAAACGTCCGACACCTGCATCACTTTGGGCTTTCTACAAGCCTCAGGCCAATGGGTGAGCTTTTATTTCCGTCCCTGATATAAGACTTGCATACTGTGTTCATTCATGATATACTACTCCACTTTTTATATTTTTCCATGAGGCACGAAAATGATGATCATAATATGTCAAGTGTAATATTTAAATATACTACTCAAAAGAAGTTAAGGATCACCCGATTCTTTCATAATGGTAAAGTAAATCTGTCATGACATGAGAGATTAACTATAGTAATATGAAAGAATCAGGTGATCCTTATCTTCTTTTGAGTAGTATAGAATGGCATGTCTGATTATCCCTATCGAATATTGAGTAGGAGACAGTGCAAACTAAGATATAATTATGAGTATTGTATTAACAAATACAGATAAGTATACACAGCATTACACAGAACTAAACAAGTTACATTGTGCATGTGTTGGACTTTGACCATTATGCTGTTTCGCTTTGTCTTGTTTGAAAAGTTCAATCATCATATTGACACTTATCATGTATTACGTCTTTTATCGAGCATATGTTGCCTGATACTTTGTACCATTCCTACATGCATTTATATATCATTCTTACCATGGTGGATCATGAATTGCATATGTACACATTTTGGTTGGTTTGTTGTTAATGCCGCACTCAGCAATATTCCAGCTATATGATGGCGGTCTGTAAATAATCGATTCTGGACCAGACAATCCAGTATTTGACATCATGAGCATCGATCCACGCAATTGGGATACAATGGCATGCATCAACCAAGTCAGCGAGCCTGACCACCCAATTCCACTAGTCACCCTTTGCAGCAAGCATGAGTTGCTGAAGACCTATAAAACCCTAAATATTTGCAGAATATTTTTCTCAGAACCATAATTATTATATTCCTGATGGAGAAAGTGGCCATTGTCTTCCTTTGTCTTTATATTTAATTTTTGTAGTGAGTTACTCAGCAAACTTTGACTACCAATGACAGACATTGCAGGAATGAAAGATAAACTGTCGCATATGTAAGCAAGTGAAAGTTGAAACTCATAAGGCCAGCTAGTCCCCCTGGCCAACAGTATTTTAGACTTTTTTACGCACTGGATGTCAAGTCGCTAATGAATAATGTGCCTTGTGAAACGACCTTCAGTATCCAGTGTTTCAGTATACAAATGTACAGAAACAAAATTATGATCCTCACCCCTAATGCTTGTCATATTTTTGGATGACCCTTCCTGAAACGTCAAAATGGAAAAGAACTTATTATGAGAACTCCCCATGAGACATATTTGAGTCATATTTTTTAGTTTACTACCCCCTCCCCTCTGACCCGCCCCCCACCCCTCTGACCCACCCCCTCCTATTATGAATGACCAGTCCCTTGGGTGGACCAGATAGTAGGATTGTGGATTCCAATCCCAGTGTTGCCCCAATTGTTTCTGGGTTTGCCAACATCTTCGTGCATTTGGGGTATGACAAGTAGACGTTGAAAACACTGTGCATTCATCACACATAGAGCAACTCGCCATGATGTAACTAAAGTCATGTAAATTCGTGGTCATGCCTTAACAATGACGTAATTAGGCAGACAAGGACCAACAAGGAGACCTGAGTTGCCATAGTGACCAAGTGTGTAATCATCTGTATTCCTGTTTTTTTTTGTACAAATACTCTCTAATATATTGTGGCCAATAGATCTATTTTTGTACAGAAATTCCTAACGTAAGACTGTTGGATATTGATGCATAACATGAGAGCTCTTCTGTAATTGTCATTGATTGTACCTGTTGTTATTTTGGTGATAATAAAATTGTTAAGTGGTACTCATATAATTTTGTTTTTGACTGAAGAACAATGAGTATACCCAATGTACCCCTTCATTAGAGGGGGCAGGGGTGGCCCAGTGGTCTAAGGTGCCGCAATTTGCTGCGCAGAGTTGCATCCCTTGGGCATGCCAGAAACCTATGATTGTGGGTTTGAATCCCGGTTCGCCCCAATTATGTTTCTAGGTTTTTCAGCACCATACCCATGCTCGTGGGTTTCACCAAAGTGGTAAATGTCTAAGACCTGCATCACTTCTTGCTTTCCTCCCACATTAATAATACTGGAATACTGTTAGCGGCGTTAAACACAGTTCACTCACTCACTCCATTAGATAGCCTCGTGGTTAAAGCATTCCCTGGTGGCACCGAAAGATGTTGCCTCTCTTGTGACGGAATAGGTCCCCAGTGCCACTTGCCTCTCTTGTGACGGAATAGGTCCCCAGTGCCACTTGCCTCTCTCGTGACGGGATAGGTCCCCAGTGCCACTTGCCTATCTCTTGACAGAATAGGTCCCCAGTGCCACTTGCCTATCTTGTGACGGAATAGGTCCCCAGTGCCACTTGCCTCTCTCGTGACGGAATAGGTCCCCAGTGCCACTTGCCTATCTCTTGACAGAATAGGTCCCCAGTGCCACTTGCCTATCTTGTGACGGAATAGGTCCCCAGTGCCACTTGCCTATCTCTTGACAGAATAGGTCCCCAGTGCCTCTTGCCTCTCTCGTGACGGAATAGGTCCCCAGTGCCACTTGCCTCTCTCGTGACGGAATAGGTCCCCAGTGCCACTTGCCTCTCTTGTGACAGAATAGGTCCCCAGTGCCCCTTGCCTCTCTCCCATGTCAGAATAGGTCCCAATATGTTTGTCTTCAAGTTCAAAGTGAATATATTCAACACCATCACAAAAACACATTTCAAAACTAATATGTTTATTTATACAGATAATAAAAAAAACAACAAGAATGACTGACTGTAAGCCACAAAGCTCTTGTTGGCTTAATGTCTAACATTGCAAAGATGAGAGCAAAATGACATGAACACAACCACAGATTACATGAGATTGACATTACATAACAAGATGCCATTGATCCAGGGGACTTTACCTTCCACAGCTTGAGAATAACATGTAGATGGGAAAATTCCTATCTGTATTGTATTCTAAAATATCTAGTGTCTCAAATTTGTCAAATAATAATCAATGGCAGAATCCGTCCCCAAACATCAATAGAAGAAACAATCTTGAACACAATATCACATGGCAGTAAATCCAGACACCAGAAGACTGTAATGTCTGTAAGTGACCATTTTGGACACGACCTTCTCTGCAAATATTTTTCAAAACAATCTGAAATTAGCATTTAGCAACACGCTTAGCTCACTACAGAAGGTTGATCAACCTGTATCTGACTCTCAATATAGGCATTAGTTTGGAAGACAAGGTGGCTATGGCATTGAGAACAGGTCTTTGTAGGAATGCGAGTTTGTAAATGATGTTTTATGCCATGGTCAGTAAATACTCAATACCAGTGGTGATCAACACTGACTTGGTGTGTTGACATCCAATCCAACTAGTCACACATTGTGACCACCCAATCCACAATAACATGTCTGGTACTATCGATCTATCATATCCCCACTGTAACATATGAACACCCATGGTATGACTATGTCATCCCCACTGTAACATTTGAATACCCATGGCATATCTATCTCATCCCCACTGTAACATATGAATACCCATGGCATATCTATCTCATCCTTTCTGTAACACATGAATACCCATGGTATATCTATCTTATCCCCACTGTAACATATGAATACCCATGGTATGAATATCTCATCCTTTCTGTAACACATGAATACCCATGGCATATCTATCTCATCCCCACTGTAACATATGAATACCCATAGTATGACTATGTCATCCTTTCTGTAACATATGAATACCCATGGTATATCTATGTTATCCCCACTGAAACATATGAATACCCATGGTATGACTATCTCATCCCTTCTGTAACATATGAATACCCATGGTATATCTATCTCATCCCCACTGAAACATATGAATACCCATGGTATGACTATCTCATCCTTTCTGTAACACATGGATACCCATGTTATATCTATCTTATCCACACTGAAATATATGAATACCCATGGTATATCTATCTCATCCCTTCTGTAACATATGGATACCCATGGCATATCCATGATATTCCCACTGAAACACATGAACACCCATGGTTTGTCTATCTTAAACCTATAACACATGAAAACCAATGGCATCTTGGTCTAAACCCAGCTCAGTTAACCCTTGGATATCTCATGAAACAGTGAGGGATCTACTTACAAACACTACTTGCCACTGAGCTGCCAATAGGGTAGCCACAATGAGGAGTTAACTCAGATACTATCTGCTTCAAAACTAAAAACTTCTCATGGCCTAAGAATGGTACTCAACATTTGATAGGGATATTGAAATTATTCCATTCTCTACTACACTGATTACTTATGATGTATGCAAATAGTTGTAACTAAGGCCTTTTATTTCTTATTAGTTGGTCTAAAACAAAAGGCCTTAAGTTCAATGTAGGTGGTCAAAACATTAAAAATAATAAAAACTCAACTTCCAGATTAGTACTGGTATTAATCAATAGAAAACAAACATGTAGTTGATACCATCACAGAAGTATGTTTGTTTGTTGTTTAACGCCACACTCAGCAATATTCCAGCTATATGACGGCGGTCCGTAAATAATCGAGTCTGGACCAGACAATCCAGTGATTAATATCATGAGCATTGATCCACACAATTGGGACCAATGACATGCATCAACTAAGTCAGCGAGCCTGACCACCCGATCCCGTTAGTCGCCTCTTACAACATGTATAGTCGCCCTTTACAGCAAGCATGGGTTGCTGAAGACCTATTCTACCCTGGATCTTCACAGGCCGGAAGTCTGTTTGTGAAACAATACCAAAAGATACTGGATTGTTTTTTATTAGCATAAATATCCTAAAAAATAATATTCACTATTTCTTATGAACAGCGGTGATAAAATCTTGCATTTTTCTCATTGTAAATTGTAAAACAGATTTGTGAAATTCTGCGAGTCAAAAGACATTATAATTTTTTTTCTGATTTCAGTTGTTTTTGGGTCACTCATTCTCATAAACCAACTAAAAATTGTATAAGGCCTAATGTGTACATACCGGGTCATATGAAATAGGTCAGTATCCCTATCGAACATTGAGTAAATCACCCACATAAGCTGAGACGGAAACTTCAAAGTTGAAATATATAGGTCAGGGAAAATACTACATTGTAAACAGTCATCACATAAACATCATTTGAGAATAACAAAACTATCACCATAACATTGTTTTTCACAGATCCTAAAATCCATCACAACATAAACATGGACTACTGATCGGGGCAGACAAGTATTTAACAGTGCCTAGAAAACAAGTGGTCTATATGTACATTCTTACAACTATATACATCAGTCAGGCCCAAATTTGCATTGGTTCTGTGCAAGCTTTGTGTACATGCATTACCCTCAAAACAAGTCAATCTCTTATGGACACATTGCGCACTTGAATTCACTACCACAAACATACTGGTACCACATTACACCACATGATTACAAATGTATGCATGCTTACAAATGTATGCATGATTACAAACGTATGCATCCTTACAAACATAAGCATGATTACAAATGTATGCATGCTTACAAATGTATGCATGCTTACAAATGTATGCATGATTACAAACGTATGCATCCTTACAAACATAAGCATGATTACAAATGTATGCATGCTTACAAATGTATGCATGCTTACAAATGTATGCATGATTACAAACGTATGCATCCTTACAAACATAAGCATGATTACAAATGTATGCATGCTTACAAATGTATGCATGATTACAAACGTATGCATCCTTACAAACATAAGCATGATTACAAATGTATGCATGCTTACAAATGTATGCATGATTACAAACGTATGCATCCTTACAAACATAAGCATGATTACAAATGTATGCATGCTTACAAATGTATGCATGGTTACAAATGTATGCATGATTACAAACGTATGCATGATTACAAATGTATGCATGCTTACAAACGTAAGCATGATTACAAACATATGCTTGATTACAAATCATGCATGATTACAAATGTATGCATGCTTACAAATGTAAGAATGATTACAAATGTATGCAGCAAGGGACCTGTCACTTATGATAGGGGAGATAATCAGATAAAACAATGATAGGGTTGGGAAGTTAGACACAATTTTATGGATAACAACTTCCTTAATACTGTACAAAGCGACATTTTGGTAAAGATCCTTATACCGTTGTCAAGCAGGACAAACAGGACTGCTTGACAACGGTATAATGATCTATACCGAAATGTCACTTTTTACAGTATTAAAGAAGTTATCCATAAAATTGTGTCTACCTTGTCACCCGTCAACTTCTAAGTAATGCCTATCAAACAAGATAGGGTTGGGTCTTAAAAAACAAACCTAAACAATGTGGAATTTCATGAATTAGATATTGCACTCCCGATTCGCTGCGCAGTTAATGCAAACCCGCACCCATCTGGAAATTTTTTAAAGTCATCTATTTTTGATATACTCACTTGCAAAAGAAACGTAAACCATAGAAACATATGGAGAAGTATGTACGTTAAGAAGAGATGTTTCAAGTGTGTACCAATTAATAACATAACTAACAATCAGTCAAGTGTTGCCACAGTGTCTTTATTCTTATCACGATATGTAGCACGTGATTTCGATACTTTACACACTAATTGTCAAAATTACAAACGGTGCATCTCGAGTCATGGATCTATGATGTCACACGTGATGCGTTCACGTTCGGTTCACATGACAGTATGTTCATTTGTGCATTGAACCAATCTAATATCTCTTGAATATGAGTAAGTCTTCATACATTAACATGTATGGTATTCATGTTTCTTTTGGCAGTGAGTACACTTACAGATGAGATATCTGTTCCATCCCAAAGAGTGAGCCAGTGAGTGAGTTGGGTTAAACGCCGATTTTAACAGCATTACAGTTATATCAAGGTGTGTCAGCTTAATGTGGGAGGAAAGCCCGAAGTGATGCAGGTCTCAGACGTTTACCACTTCAGTGAAACCCACGAGCACGGGTATGGTGCTGACAAACCCAGAAACATAATCGGGGCAAACTGGGATTCGAACCCAGGATCATAGGTTTCTGGCATGCCCAAGGGACGCAACTCTGCACAGCTAATCGCAGCGCCTTAGACGACTGGGCCACTAGTGGTCCCCCTCCCCCAAAGACATGACAGGCCCCTCAGCAGGGATGATATAGAATGCACATACAGGGAGGGTGGGGGAGGCAGAGCTCAAACTGACGCCCTACCGATTCACCTGTTGCATCAAGAACATATTAACAGTTGCAGGAATCACTGCCAGGCATTGTCACAGCATAAGTACCCAAGGTAAGTGAAACATGATTTGGGGAAGGATATTCATACAAATATTCAATAATGAAAAACAGTGAAACATTTTCACTTTGACATTGCTGGAACTTGACAGGAAAATACAACCATGGTACCCCGCTTGTTTGTTCATACCACAAACCACCTTTACCGTATTCTCCGTATTAAGCACCCTGTTACAAGAAGCGCCGTTTGGACCAATAAGCACCCCTTGATCAAATTCAAGACCAATCTGCAAGAAATCTTTAAAGGCAATTCGACTAAGACCAAACATTGAAATGAAAGCCATATTTTCCTGTGTAAACCACAGAAAACAGTAGCAAAGAAAGAATATATAATTGCCTAGAAACTATTATCTGTTTCATCTTTGTTTGAACTAACTTTGTTCACTACTGCTTGGTCTCTGAAAACAAATTTGTGGCGCATTGTTATAATAAGTGCTCCCGTAGTCAGTTTTCTACCCCCATTTTTCAAGTGCCAGGGGCAATTATTACGGTGAATACGGTACTTGCTTTACACAGCGGACCCAGTGCAAGATCATCATAACATAATACGACTTCCATCGCAAGTTTATGTCACGACCATTCTAAGATATTGTTACGACAGCCGTACGGTAATATTGCGACCATCGTAGCACTAACATCGCTTTGTGAGATGAGGACTGGGATGAAGGTAACATCATTGTTGTATGTTTACTGCAACACACATAAATATCAGCATCAACAATGCAACTCAACTTCTGCAAGGGATCTTGAGATTTTTCACACTGGTATGTATATTACTCAAAAGAAGTTGAGGAACACCCGATTCTTTCATATTGCTACAATTGGCATGACAGATTAACCATAGTAATATGAAAGAATCAGGTGATGCTTAACTTCTTTTGAGTAGTATATATACAGTACTGGTTACTTGAAATGAAGTCTTTTCCTCAGAGCACAGCTAAAGGCTTTGATCCAATGGGCGGTTGTCATTTGGGTCACATGACATACGAATACATCGCGGTAATGCACTCGACTAGTGCGCGTCATACAACATTGCTGCTTGCGCTGCATGTACTCGACATTTAAACGGACGCCGTGGGTTCATGGGCCCTTTAATGGAATGGGAAAAGTGAGCTAGTGAGTTTGGTTTTATGCTGCTTTTAGCAATATTCCAGCAATATCACAGTGGGGGAAACCAGAAATGGACTTTACAGTGTACTCATATGGGGAATCGAACCCGGGTCTTAGGCATGATGAGCAAACACTTTAACCACTAGGCCACCCCACCACCGGAAAGGGAAAAGAGATGTTTGCATGAACCGTTCACTTTTTGCATGTACGTGCCAATCACAGGAGTTTAGTGTTTGGCTGTGCTCTAAGAGTGATGGGGGACTTTTGACAGTAGTTTATTGTGATAAAGAGGAACTGGTGTGAGAATAAAGCTCGTTTTCACCTTGACCTTTCTAATCGCAACTTTACTCTTATGAAACAAAACAGAACACCATCATCTGAAATCAATGATCACAATGAAACGACATATACTCAGAATCCCTACACAAGTTGAGCAGTATATACTGACATGCATTACGGCAACCTATTGTCCATAAAAGGAGTTGTAGAAGGGCAGGTAACTCTTCCATCTGTTCTGCAGGCTGTCACACAGTGTGTGCCAGTTCCATAAACGTGTGACACACGACATCTTGGCTCATAATATCAATATAAAACATCCACCACTCTAAAAATGTTCATGATTCTCAGAACAAGGTATTGCACACATTTTAAACAAATAAATATAACTTGGACTTTCTACAAATTATTGCAAATACTGGTAACCTCTGTTCAACGTCCACATTAGTTGGTGAAAAAATAACAACCTTATTGCTCTTATCGTTGGTAGCCGTGTGAATATGGCCTCTTGACTAATGAACAAAAAAAAGGGAGGGTTTCCAGTGTGCAAAGGTCTGCCATTTACAGTGATTAACATGGGCACTCGGTGCTGAAATAGCTGATCCTGCCAAAGACGTATGGGAGGTGTTCTGTACCCCCTAAGAGCAGGGGGGAGATTAAGGGGGGAGAATGCAGGGGGACTGCCACCATTTTCATCTGGAACCTCAGTGCTTTGTCAGGAAATACACAAGTGTACTAAAATTATTATTTCATTTCTTTAAAAAAAAAGAGATAAAATAAAATAAAACATAAAAGTGGGAAAAACCAACAAAACATTTTTTATGTGACATTAAAAGTGGCATTTAGAAGATGTAGTATCAACAGCATCACTGCAATCTTTTCAATAATCATGTAATTCTAACTGCAAGTTATAAGTCTTTTAACAATAAAATAGTTACCGGTAAACATTAAGTGCAGATTAATGTAATTTTAGTACAATGAATTGACTTATGCTAATGGATTTCAACTTCTTTATTATTGTAATGTATCATTTGGATACTGGTAATTGTACCCTTAAGCTTAAAAATAATAATAAAAGAATTAGATCTCAGGCAACGGCTTTTGAAAATAAAATGAGGGCGGGCGGTGCTTTGTGTGTGTGTGTGTTTTTTTTGTGTGTGTGTGTTTTTTTTTTGTGTGTGTGTTTTGTGTTTTGTGTGTGTTTTGTGTGTGTTTTGTGTGTGTGTGTGTGTGTGTGTGTGTGTGTGTGTGTGTGTGTTCAAACTAGTATGTAACCAAATAAACAGTTGTGTACAATCAACCTGGAAAAGGCCTATATAAAAGTATTCATTGATGAGTAAAATACTGGAATACAGTATTTGACTACCCCTAGACATGGAATATTTAAGGCTTTTTGAAACCGGAAAAAAATGAAATGTGTGGCAAACGTTATGATGATGCAGGCGGTGCCTGAGAACTAAGACTTATTTTTTTTAGCCTTATCAAGAAAGTGTTAAACTCCTTAAGTCACATTGAGACAATAAAGTACTCATTGTACCGTAATACATCATCTTACATGTTCTATGGAGAATATGATTGGGTTTGTTTTAGGTTGTTATCATAATCATGCATGTACATTAATGGTAAACTGCATAGCTGCTTTTGATATAAAGATTCCCACGACTAAAGTGCTGAAATACCATGAGGCATAATTATGTCCAATACTGTACTTGCTGGCCACTGATATATGAGTAGATGTTATTTATTTCGTAAGAATGTAGGCCACAGCCCAAATTCTCAGCATACATTTGTTCCAACTGTGCACAGTAAAATCGTGATGGAGAGAACAAATTTAAGAAATAAAGAACATAGTTTGGTTATATCCTAAGATTATTGGCATGATAAATGTGAAAAGCAAGGTTTTTAATTATCTTTACATTAGATGTTGACATTAATGAATTAAATTTAAACAGTGTGGGATGAATAACGAAAGTATTTGGAACATATCTATCTCGATAATAGAGTAATGCGGTGCTAATGCCTTAGTTCCTCCAACCCCTCTCCCTAATTCCTCCAACCCCTCTCCCTAGTTCCTCCAACCCCTCTCCCTAGTTCCTCCATCCACTCTGCCTAGTTCCTCTAACCCCTCTCCCTAGTTCCTCCAACCCCTCTCCCTAGTTCCTCCAAGCCCCCTCCCTAGTTCCTCCAACCTCTCTCCCTAGTTCCTCCAACTCCTCTAGTTCCTCCAACCCCTCTCCCTAGTTCCTCCATCCACTCTGCCTAGTTCCTCTAACCCCTCTCCCTAGATCCTCCAACCCCTCTCCCTAGTTCCTCCAACCCCCCTCCCTAGTTCCTCAAACCTCTCTCCCTAGTTCCTCCATCCACTCTGCCTAGTTCCTCTAACCCCTCTCCCTAATTCCTCCAACCCCTCTCCCTAGTTCCTCCAACCCCTCTCCCTAGTTCCTCCATCCACTCTGCCTAGTTCCTCTAACCCCTCTCCCTAGTTCCTCCAACCCCTCTCCCTAGTTCCTCCAAGCCCCCTCCCTAGTTCCTCCAACCTCTCTCCCTAGTTCCTCCAACTCCTCTAGTTCCTCCAACCCCTCTCCCTAGTTCCTCCATCCACTCTGCCTAGTTCCTCTAACCCCTCTCCCTAGTTCCTCCAACCCCTCTCCCTAGTTCCTCCAACCCCCCTCCCTAGTTCCTCCAACCTCTCTCCCTAGTTCCTCCATCCACTCTGCCTAGTTCCTCCAACCCCTCTCCCTAATTCCTCCAACCCCCTCCCCAGTTCCTCCAAGCCCCCTCCCTAGTTCTTCCAACCCCCTCCCTAGTTCCTCCAACCCCCCTCCCTAGTTCCTCCAATTTCTCTCCCCAGTTCCTCCAACCCCTCTCCCTAGTTCATCCAACCCCTCTCCCTAGTTCCTCCAGCTCCTCCAACCCCCCTCCCTAGTTCCTCCAACTTATCTCCCCAGTTCCTCCAACCCCTCTCCCTAGTTCCTCCAGCTCCTCTCTAGTTCCTCCAACCCCCTCCCTAGTTCCTCCAACCCCTCTCCCTAGTTCCTCAACCCCTCTCCCTTGTTCCTCTAACCCCTCTCCCTAGTTCCTCCAACCCCTCTCCCTAGTTCCTCCAACCCCCCTCCCTAGTTCCTCCAACCCCTCGCCCTAGTTCCTCCAACCCCCTCCCTAGTTCCTCCAACTTCTCTCCCTAGTTCCTCCAACCCCCTCCCTAGTTCCTCCAACCCCTCTCCCTAATTCCTCCATCCACACTCCTAGTTCCTCCAACTATGTATAGTCGCCTTTCACGGCAAGCATTGGTTGCTGAAGACCCATTCTAACCAGAATCTTCACACAACACTGCACAGCAAATTGCAGCGCCCTAGACGACTGGGCCACCCATGCCCCCTAAAATACATAAAGGAAGGAGAGACAAAAAATATGTCCAAAAATTACTTTTAAAGGTAAAAAACCCTATGTATTGTGTATTTTCTTGTATAGTACGCACCTACCTCCGAGGGTTTCATTTTCATTTGGAAATAATGCTATCATTTGTTCAAGGGAAACCAGTGGATGGATGGCTCGTGTTATTGTAAGTGTAATTTTGGACATAAACGTTTACTGGGCACAATTATTTCCTGTTTTAGAATTTGTACATATTTTTGGAAAATGGTTAAAGGACTTTTTTCTTTGTAGCCATTAGCATAAATATAATCCAAACAACCTGTCAAATTAATCAAGGAAAGATAACTTTTGTTCCATTCCAGATAATCTTGACATTCAATGAACACATACTGAAATAACTGGACAAAACCAAACTATTGATCGCCAGGAAATGCTGTTCACACACTGTAAATGAAGAGTAAAATGATGAGAAATGTCATAAAAACATTCCACAGCCTAAAATGTGAAGAGAAATGACTATCATCTGAACACATTGGCATGAGAGAAACATGGTGAACACGACTTCCCAAGTGAGTGAGTGAGTTAGTGAGTGAGTCTGGTTTTATGCCGCTTTTAGCAATATTCCAGCAATGTCACGGCGGGGGACACCAGAAATGGGTTTCACACATTGTACCCATGTCGGGAATCGAACCCGGGTCTTCGGTGTGACGAGCAAAAGCTTTAACCACTAGGCTACCTGACCGACCAAGGACTTACCAAGAGTAGCCAGGAGTGAGTGAGTGAGTTGTTTAACGCCGCTTTTAACATTATTCCAGTTATATCGCGGTGTGTGATTAATGTGCTTAATGTGGGAGGAAAGCCTGAAGTGATGAGGTCTCAGACGTTTACCACTTCGTCGAAACCCTCGGTATGGCGCTTGACAAACCTTAAAACATAATTGGGACAAACCAGGGTTCGAACCCACAAATCATATTTTCTTGTGGTCCAAGGGACACAACTCTACACAGGGAATTGCAGCACCTTAGATGACTGGGCCACCCTCCACCTTGAAATTATGTTTGCTCCTATAGTATCCGAATCTAAGGAACCCTTAAATGTTGAACTTTTAACACTAAAGCACAGACAAGGTTGCTTAAGTTTCATGCTATTTTCAAACAGTGATTGACACACAGGTCATACATAGTACAGACTATATCACAAAGATAATGGTACAAACACAGAACCTGGTATGTGTCATAATTCTACTTGAATGTGCGTGGCATCTTTGATTATCCGGTGTATTATATCTCCGGACCAGACACTACCATAGCCTTGTTCTGAGTCAGATTTGAATGGCATTGTGCTAACATTAGCCATCCACTCAAATCATATTTGCGAGAGAACTTCACGTGAAGTCAGTGTCCTGAGAGATGAAGATGTGACATCCCTTCCCAAACGAAGCTGTGGTGTCTGTTGGGTCCAGGGTACTTATCCAACTGGCAGCCTCATTCCCTGGATGATCAAGGATGGTCCAGAGGATGCATACATTAAGGCATAGGTGGATCCAGAGGTCGGGTCCAGGATCCCCCCCTTTGACAACTAAATGTAGTATGTGGGGGTCCAAAATATCAAAATCCTCTCTCAGTCAATTTTACTGCCTACAGGATTTTGATATTTATAGGAAAATTGAGTGAGTGAGTATGGTTTTTCGCCACTTTTAGCAATATTCCAGGAATATCACGCCTGAAGACACCAGAAATGGGCTGCACACATTGTACCGATGTCAGGAATTGAACCCGGGTCTTTGGTGTGACAAGCGAATGCTCTAACCACTAGGCTACCCGACTGCCCCCTTAGTAAAATTGACTGAGAGAGGATTTTGATATTTTGGACCCCTCACTATTAAAAATGCTGGATCTGCCCTTGATAAAGGTAGCGTCTGTCATTGTAGCCAAGTTCATCAACCCTACAGTATTAGAAGAAAGGGTCCAGCTCCTTTGCAAAATGAAATATTTAACATAGAGTGAGTGAGTGAGTGAGTGAGTGAGTGAGTGAGTGAGTTGGGTTTAACGCCGCTTTTAACAGTATTACAGTTATATCACAGCGTGTCAGCTTAATGTGGGAGGAAAGCCCGAAGTAAAGACGTTTACCACTTCGGTGAAACCCACAAGCACGGGTATGGTGCTGACAAACCTGGAAACATAATTGGGGCAAACTGGGATTCAAACCCACAATCATAGGTTTCTGGCGTGCCCAAGGGACACAACCCTGCACAGCGAATCGGGGCGCCTTAGACGACTGGACCATCCGTGCCCCCATTTAACACAGAGAGTCCTAACATTGTTCAGGGATGTGCAGCTTATATTTACAGTTATGTCAGATGGGGATGAAGATGTGATGTGTCATCCATCACAGATCTTCTACATTCCGCTCGGCGTCTGACAATGTGACTAGCCCAGGGCTGAGATTTGTACATGTGTGTGCCTCTTAGAATGACAGTCTAGTCCGCAAAGCACGTAATTAAAGAAAGCCACAAGCAAATGTAATGCAGTTACACTGAAGCTGTTATTGAAGATATCACTGGACAACAGATGGAAAGTCACGACATTGGCTCACGGTGATGATTGAAAGCACAAATGAATGTTATACCCGTGATGACCACTGATGGCGATGCTAGAATGGCGCCCTAACTTGACAATGATAGAATGGCACCCAAACATGTCAATGTTTAAAGAATGGTGGCCTAATATGACAATGTTAGAATGGCGCCCTAATATGACAATGTTAGAATGACTGCCTAATATGACAATGTTAGAATGGCGCCCTAATATGACAATGTTAGAATGGCGCCCTAACATGACAATGTTAGGATTGCCCCCTAATATGACATTGTTAGGATGGTGCTAATATGACAATGTTAAGATGGCGCCCTAATATGACAATGTTAAGATGGCGCAGTAATATGACAATGTTAGAATGGCGCCCTAATATGACCTATCTTTTGCCGGCTGTTAAAATGCTTTTGGGCCCCTGGGTACTGCATGATGAATGACATGTTACCATGGCGTGTTACCATGGCGTGTTACCATGGCTATGATGGCACTGTTCAAGGCACTACAAGACACTGATCTGTATGGCAGAAACAGTATAAACAGTACCAGCTAAAAACAAACAAATTCTTCACTAAAACCACACATAACACAGCATGACCACAATGACCACAGAAGATGAGATTTGAAACAGAGGAGAAGAAAATGTGGACACATTTGTCATTGGGATGCTGTGGAAGGGAATATGAATAATCATTGCACATATGGACAGATGACACCACGGCAAGGACGTGGATGTTTGCGTCAACTAATCGCTCACAGCACTACATCCAGCATATCACGGCAAGGTTACATGAAGATAAAACCATTATCAATCTGCTGAAGTTAAAATACACTTGCCATTTTTAACATTCCCTTGATCATGAAATGCCAGAGTTACAAACATAAAACCATTCAAAATGTTACTCATATTATTAGATACCTTCTGGCAGTAAAAGACGCTGTATTTACCATTATGGAAGCTGTAGCTAAACCCTCCTGGTGCATCCTCGGCAGTCAGGGGAATAGCACTAAGAGAGTGTATTTTCATCCCTGGGTACACCAACAGATACAAACTCACAATCATGTATGATACATAGCCTGCTGATGTAGCTTATATTTACACTCCAGCTCGAGTATCATTGTCAATATATACTACACAAAGTATGATTGCTATGAATACTACAGCCTGCTAGTGAGTGGTACAGAACATGTCTTGTTTTTTGCTTAACGCCACACTCAGCAATATTCCAGCTACATGCAACTGTCTGCAAATAATCGAGTCCAAGACAGACAATCCAGTGACTGATATCATGAGCATCGATCTAAAAAATGGGACACGATGACATGCGGCACACGACATGAAGGGTTGGGTATAAAACCGGATCGGGTGGTCAGGCTTGCTGACTTGGTTGATGCATGTCATTGCATCCCAATTGCTTTGATCGATGCTCATGATGTCAATCGCTTGATTATTTACAGATCATCGTCATATCGCTAGAATATTGCTCTGTGCAGTGGTAAACAACAAACAAACAAAACAAACAAACAATACACTCAGAACATAAATACTACAGAAAAAGTATCTATCATTTAGACATCTTCTGGAGCATACATTCTTCGTACGTCATTTAGAGTATAAATAATAATCCATACTTCTGGAGTGTAAATACTGAATACTTCTTTTGGAGTGTAAATACGGAGGAGCTTTTCTGGAGTGTAAAGACTGCGTATTACTGTGTATACATAGTTGGTACTACAGCTAGGTCAGGACACTGTAACATACACTGCTACAGGAGGACAGCTGTAGTAGAGACAGTGGATGATAACGGTCCTACTATCAGTCAAAATACTAGGACTGCGGAATAAAGGCAGAAGTAAATGCAAAAATACCAGGAACAGGGTATTAATTAGGGCTGGCGGACAAGATCGATAATCAGAATTATCATTGATGGGAAGAAATATTAACGATCATCGATTTGAAAATTGTGTCATCAATAATATCTTACATAAACTATTTTGATGTAATGAAGTTTAGATTTACCAAAACAGACTTGTTATTGTCAATAATGTCAATTTCTGAAGATGGAAAATAAACTGTTTGTGTTATATCTTAAATGTCATCAAAGTAATCCCTGCATAAATGTGCACCACCCATCAGCGGAGTGAAATATTTCATTCAGACTTTTTTTTGTGTATTTGCTGAAATTTACTTCTCCGATATTTAGTGATAACTGATAGATATTTAGTTAATGATTATCGATCTCTATGATCTGTACTTATGACCAGCCCTAGTATTAATACTATGACCAGAAAACGAACACTATGTCCAGGGTATAAACACTATGTCCGAGTATCAATACCATAGTCAGAGTATAAATACTACGATCAGATTATAAATACTATGACCAAGGTATATACACTATGCCAAGAGTATCAATACTATAGTTAGAGAATAAATACTATGATCAGATTATAAATACTATGACCAAGGTATATACACTATGCCAAGAGTATCAATACTATAGTTAGAGAATAAATACTATGATCAGAGTATAAATACTATGACCAAGGTATATACACTATGTCCAGAGTATCAACACTACAGTCAGAGTATAAATACTACAATCAGAGTATAAATACTATGACCAAGGTATATACACTATGTCCAGAATATCAATACTATAGTCAGAGTATAAATACTATGACCAGGGTATATATTCTATAGCTAGGGAATAAATGCAAAATGAGTATACCTAAATACTATGGCCAAGGCCTAAATGCATTATGAAGTGTATAAATACTAAGGCCAGGGTATACCCACAATAACCACAGGTACTAAAGACACGTCATAAATACTAAACCACCACGTACACTGGAGGGACAACAGAGGTGCTCGTCATGGGCGCCAGGGGACGAGACTCAACTGACAAATGTTTGTCAACAACATACACAGAAAATCCACCGAGGAACATATCAAAATACTGTCGTACCAAGTGTACTGTAGGTATTGTACATCCCAAGCGAACAACTCTCCCCTAGTCTCCTCCAGATGTGGGTGTGGTATGGCACATGGGGCGACTGAGCAAGGTTACGGCATGTCTGTTATGACACTGTTGTGTCGCGTCTTCCTTCCGCCCGAGCCACCCCGGCTATCGTCCACATTTTTGGCAGCAATGAGCAAAGCTGCAGTTTTATTGAAGTCAATCATTGCGTAACTATCCGTTTTACGACATGGGGATTCTGGGAAGGACCCGAAACTGGTGGGTGACGTTGGCGAAGCACTAGCTCCGTTGGTTCCGTTCTCCATGGGCTGGTTCTTCAGATCCAGGGTTATGTAGTTCACTTTCAAAATTTCTTTATGCCGGGTCCTGGGAGGAGGGGAATTTTCTCCCAGGTCCAAATTTGCATAATTAGGTTCTGACTGCTGTTTGACAGCGGCTCCATTAGGAATGGGCTTCTCGCGAACTGTCTGTGGGCATTCAGCCAAAACGTTCACATACGTGGGACACGCAGCACCCCCTTCCTCATCACCATCAGGGGAGACAACTCCAATATCATCCACACCGACAGCTCCTGCCCCTCCAATACTGAGACTGTGTCGCGAGTCCCCCGCACCACTGTCTCTCCGAATCACATCCCCTTCTTCAACCAGATTTTCCGCCAGGTTCTCGGTACTCTCAAGGTCCAGCACCGCATATGTCACTTGTGGGTGGTCGGGCTCCGCCGGGGGGAGGGGACCATTGTGAAGCAGGTCCATCAAGGCTGCTGCACTGTCAATGGTGGTACACCCTGGCCGAGTTGCCGTGCTCCCCGTGTTGATGTACTCGTGCAAGTCATTGTTAATGGTGCCGTTGATGTAGTGGTGGGCACTACCGTTGCTGGTGACGGAGTCGGTCCTGTTGGTCATGAAGATTCCATAGTTGTCTGTTGGCGTGTCCACCAAGCTCTGCGGCCGGCTGTTGGGTCGACTAGATGGAGGCAGGATGTTGTGACTGACTCTACTGCTGTCCTCCTGGCCGGCGCGCTGGATGCAGTCCTGCACCGTGTTAAACAAGGCCTCGGCGTTACGACACTTGAAGGCGTAAATACCAGCACCCGTGGGACATCGTCTTCCGCTCTCGAAGGAAAACAACTCCGCATCGAAACCATATCTCCTTAAACATCGTAGTGGCCATCGGATGGCTTCCTTGCCTTTCTGGATGAGGATGAGTTCGGTGTCGCTGACCTCAATCTTCCCAGGGTTCAGTTCTTGCCCTTGGTCGTCAACGTTGTACACACGGAACACTCGTGAATTCAGATCTCCGCTACGACTACGAGAGAAGCTGCAGCCCATTGTGGGAGGTCCTAGTCACCTGCAACAACAACAACAGAGTATCAGTGACGGTCTCCCTCAACAGATTAAAAACTGGTGATGGTTCCAGCTCAAAAGATTACTGGGATGGGATTACAGTACCTTGATAATTTCTTTTCATGTCTAAATAATGACATAAATAAAGTTGACCCAACCAGGGGTAGAAACTAACATTTATAGTCCACTAGTCCTTATAATGATAACATATAGCAAAATCCTTCAAAATGGCAAATTTATACTAGGCGTTATGATACCTTAACTATTGGGCAGTTCGACAAGGACTAAAGGACTAGTGCCAATTTCTAACGCTGTTAACTGAAACTAGTTCTTGAATATAATGTTGTTTCATTCAGTGAAAAGATTTATATTTCAGGAAAAAATATAATTCATCTGGAATTTCGGAGTAACAAATCGGAAAAGGGGTGTCATTCTGCCCAAATTTCGGGATCTCTGTGTTCAAATTTTGCGTTGAACATGTCCAATACAGTTAGTGTTTATATTTAATAGTTTTTAAATGGTTCTGTTGTCACTGAAATAAAAGTCACAACTGGTAATAACATTTATCGGGAAATTTCAATCTCATTCAAATCCAATCTTAGTTCTCACTACCACTAAACAAAGCTGTGTGGGAAATTTTTAATTCCACAATGGAAACTTTTACAAACATTTGCTCTACATTTGATATGGCCTTGACAAATTGCAGTTAATATTGTATTGAGCTTTCATCAATAAAGTTTATGTTGCATACAACATATGTCCTTGATGATCATCGGTAGTGTCATTGCTGAATACACCACCAGACAAATCAATAATAAGCCATTATAACAACACAGTTGTCTTCAGCCCTTCCAGTGTGTGTGTGGCTGGGTGACTGCACTCAGGGCTAGTCCATTTTATAGTCCAGGGTAGACCAACATTTAGTGCCCCTGCTGGGAGACTGCACTCAGGGCTAGTCCATTTTCAGTCCAGGGAAGACCAACATTTAGTGCCCCTGCTGGGAGACTGCACTCAGGGCTAGTCCATTTTCAGTCCAGGGTAGACCAACATTTAGTCCCCCTGCTGGGAGACTGCACTCAGGGCATGTCCATTTTCAGTCCAGGGTAGACCAACATTTAGTACCCCTGCTGGGAGACTGCACTCAGGGCATGTCCATTTTCAGTCCAGGGTAGACCAACATTTAGTCCCCCTGCTGGGAGACTGCACTCAGGGCTAGTCTATTTTCAGTCCAGGGTAGACCAACATTTAGTACCCCTGCTGGGAGACTGCACTCAGGGCTAGTCCATTTTCAGTCCAGGGTAGACCAACATTTAGTGCCCCTGCTGGGAGACTGCACTCAGGGCTAGACCATTTTATAGTCCAGGGTAGACCAACATTTAGTCCCCCTGCTGGGAGACTGCACTCAGGGCTAGTCCATTTTCAGTCCAGGGAAGACCAACATTTAGTGCCCCTTCTGGGAGACTGCACTCAGGGCTAGTCCATTTTCAGTCCAGGGAAGACCAACATTTAGTGCCCCTTCTGGGAGACTGCACTCAGGGCTAGTCCATTTTCAGTCCAGGGTAGACCAACATTTAGTCCCAGAAGTAAAGTTTTCATATCTAAAAATATATATCTATGAAATACAAAATAAAACCGAAATGGAGCCCAGAACAATGCTTAATTTCAGAGCTGAGGCAATCTAGATTTGCCAAATCATTCTAGACTTGAGTTGGATCAAAGATGTATACGTATATACGTCTTTGGTTGGATTCGTTATTTAATTTATTCACTAGGATGTGGGAGACAAGCCATGGGATTCCAAGACAGGTACATGGTGGTCCTTGGCTGGTGCAATATGGCAAACTTCACTTGATTTCCAAGAGTGAATGAGTGAATTGGGTTTTACAGTATATCACGGCAAGTTCAGAATGGCCAGTGAATTCTTGGCTTTGAATCAACTGCAAGAACAATAATGTGATGTCATCATAATGGTTTAAAGATAGGGATTTTCGTTGTAATGTTATATTGCATAATCAGTCGTATAATCTTGGTTGTAAAAATAAACCACTTACACTGAACTTTTTGTGCATTTCTTACCAGAATAGCAATGTCAGGCACATGCAAGATGAAATCAACAAGTTTAATTAGTTTTATTTGATCGAAAAGAGTGAGTGAGTGAGTGAGTGAGTGAGTGAGTGAGTGAGTGAGTGAGTGGTGAGGTGAGATGAGAAGATGTGAAATGGGGTTTAACGTCGTGTCCAAGATTATTGCACTTATATAACGATGTGCATGTACGTGTGTGTGTTTGTGTGGCTGCTTGTACTAGTCCGGACTGATGCCGATTTATAGTGCTAGCTCACTGAGATACCATGCCGCAGTTTAACATGAATACCCCACTCAGACACAGTATACTGACTCCGAGCTGACCAGTCCTTGTTTTAGCCACTTAATGGCGAGCGCCAGACAGGGTAACAACAAGTACCATCTTTTTTACGTCTATTGGTATGACGTGGCTGGGGATCGAACCCTGGACCTTCTGCTCTCCGGGCGGACGCTCTTCCATTAGACCACGGAGGCGGTCGAGTGAGTGAGTGAGTGAGTGAGTGAGTGAGTGAGTGAGTGAGTGAGTGAGTGAGTGAGTATGGTTTTCTGTCTCTTTTAGCAATATTCCAGCAATATCACAGCAGGTAGACACCCATGTAGGGAATCAAACCAGGGCATTTTGAGTGATGGGCCAACGCTTCAACCTCTAGACCACCCTCCCACCCCTTATTGGATTAAAGCCGTCAATCCTTTTCGCACCCCATGGGACTTAGAATGTAAATTATTTGCTTGGTTACAGGAAACAATATTTTGCATCCACTAAAACCCTGCAGACTTGTTCAAAACAAGCACAAATTATTCACCAACCATCCTAAAAATATCCACTTCAAATGTGATGAATATGTTCGGAACACGATTGAGAACCTATTCCCTCATGAGATGCATACAGCTACTAGGAGTGAGTGAGTGAGTGAGTGAGTGAGTTTGGCTTAACGCCGCTTTTAACAGTATTCCAGTCATATCGCAGCGTGTCAGCTTAATGTGGGAGGAAAGCCTGAAGTGATGCAGGTTTTTAGACGTTTACCACTTCGGTGAAACCCACGAGCACGGGTATGGTGCTGACAAACCTAGAAACATAATTGGGGCGAACCGGGATTTGAACCCACAATCATAGGTTTCTGGCGTGCCCAAGAGACGCAACTCTGCACAGCGAATCGCGGCGCCTTAGGCGACTGGGCCACCCGTGCCCCCTACAGCTACTAGGAAGCAAGCAGGGATTAATACCTCAGTGTCCTCACGAGGACAATGTCACACCTTCAGCAGTGTTTGCTGATTCTTGAGCTGTGTATACAGTGTGTAGACTTCAACTGAACGTTCACATAAGTTGGGTCAGACAAGCCTTGCTCCAAGGCTGTACTGAAAGAAAGGTCCATGGATGTGTAGTACTTCTATCCTCCTAATAGGCAAGTCTAGATGTGTGGACAGTAAGGACTCCAGTCTCTTATAGGGACAACATGTTCTTATTATTTACATAATCTAGAAACTATGACATAAATTAATAATTATTTCCTTAGAGACTTGTGTAAGTCTAGGGTCCTACCAGAATGACCAGATGACTGGGTCATGGTGACCTACCTATGTCAGTGATGTGACATACTCCTGATCAATAGAGATTAATAATAATACAATCCATGTACCGTATTCGTTGTATTTAGGGCCTCTTGACCAACTTCTACACCTGTCTGCATGTCATTTTTATAAACTCCCCCCCCAAAATGTTCATCCGAGTCCATATTTTCTTGTGTACATTACAAGTTTATTTTACAGATAACACAGCAGTGTAGAATAAAGACATGTATATGATTGCCTTATAACTTTTCAAAAATGTTTTAGTTTTATCGACATTTGAACTACGTTTGTTCTGTACCAATCGTTCTCTGATGACACATTTAGCTTGTGAATGAGTGATTTAGTGAGTGAGTGAGTATGGTTTTACGCAGCTTTTAGCAATATTTGGGATCGATGATATGCATCAACCAAGTCAGCGAGCCTGACCACCCGATCCTGTTAGTCGCCTCTTACGACAAGCATAGTCGCCTTTTATGGCAAGCATGGGTTGCTGAAGACCTATTCTACCCTGGATCTTCACGGGTTGATAACAAAATGAATATCCTTGGTGCTAAACTACTATCGGGAAAGCTAGAAAATTCTTTTGCCCATTAATAAAGGATAGAATTTTTCAAAGACTGTTGCTATTGAAATATTGATCGACCTACCTGTGGTTTGAAGTATTTCAGTCACAAGGAGTCCTATCGACAATTTTACAGGAGAAAAATTCGAACAAAAACAGTAAGTTCACATTTATTCAATGTCCAATGATGGCAGTCTAAAACGGACTATAGAAATATGCCAACGTGACTCCGTCATAATGATAATAATGTAGTCTTCATAAAACATCTAATCCACAAACAAAAATCATTTTGAGAAAATTCTAGATGTGAAACTTCTAAAATGACAAAATGGCGCTGCATTTGTTTTGTCAACACTGCTCCTATGATGCATGTTACATTACACTCGCATGGCCATAGCCATGGTACACGATATGGAGTCTGTACTGGGAAATGTATACAAGTTCTTTACACTTTAGAGAGATGGAGGGAAACCATTTATTAGTTAAGATTGGGTGAATTACCAAATTGTCCAAGCTATGGGGTTTTCAATTCATACCTTTCAAGTCTACGGTATGATAAATAAAACAAAAAAGGTATAGGGATGGTCTCAAAAACAAAACCGGGACGTAAAAGAATATTAGACAGATTTGATACAGGGGGATTAGCTGTATAATGTACAATCTTTATGAGCAGAAGGTACCCCTTACTTGTAGTAGAATTCGGGAGGAAATTAAAGATACAATTAATGTTTCCCGGACTGCACTAACTATTGCTCTCAACGAGATAGGATTTCGATACATTGTGTGTGGCGATGACAGAGCAGTTTTCAGGGAACAATATTCCATCCTGTCTATGAGGTCACATTATCTCCGAACCATTCATAACTATCACAGTCAGGGCGTCTAGATAATTTACCTTGATGAATCATTCCACTGACTACATGTGGCTATCGGCAGATGGACAAAAAGCACCCATGGTACCATCGGGAAAGTTTATCGTGTCATTGTTTTGCATGCCACTGATCTGGGGCTTATTGATGGATGAGAGCTAGTTTTCAAGGCGAAAAAAACCCTGGTGATTTTCATAAGGAAATATTATAGGAGGTGATGTGTTCATAGACTGATTGGAACATCAGCTATTGCTCGTTTTAAACAACGCTAGTGTTATTGTCACGAATAACGCCAGTTAATATAACGTCCAGGAATCAGATACTGTTGCGCCAACCATGAGTAGTCTAAAGGTGACCATGCAGAAATATATGGCATTGTCAACTTATGGAGAAAATTCGGCTGAATAAGAAACCAGTAAAATACAAGACATATGTGATGGCATCACAACACGGTTACGTTGTCTAACGTAGGCCAGTCAGACACTATGAGCTCAACCCTCTATCTTGGCTAACTGTAAAGGGTTCGTGGCAAGAGAGCACATTCAAACTCGCACATGTCAAAGGTAGAATCAATGCAGTCTGTGCTAGTAATCAGCTTTGTTGAACTAGTTATCAAACTGGTGATTTTCATAAGGAAATATTATAGAAGGTGATGTGTTCATAGACTGGTTGGAACTTCAGCTATTGCCCATTTTAAACAACGTCAGTGTGATTGTCATGGATAACGCCAGTTAATATAACGTCCGGGAATCAGATACTGTCGCCGTAACCATGAGTAGTCTGAAGGCGACCATACAGGAATATATGACATTGGTCGACTTCAGACCATATGAAACGAAAGTTCAACCTACGGAGAAAATTCGTCTGAATAAGAAACCAGTAAAGTACAAGACATATGTGCTGGTGGCACAACACGGTTACGTTGTCTTACGTACGCCAGTCAGGCATTGTGAGCTCAACCCTGTTGTGTCTATCTTGACTAAGTGTAACGGGTTCGTTGCAAGACATAACACAACATTCAAAAGTACAGAATCAGAAGAGATAAATGCTACCTCAAGAAATCATCTGCAGAACAACAAATACTTCTTGATTCCAAAACCGCAACCTTCCAATACTCATCACGTTTCATAGCTTTTAACTAGTCCATCATGTTTCCAAGCAAATAGAATGCAGTACATATCCTTAAAAGCTACCCCCATCAACGCACATGTCAATTAAGTACAATAACAGCAATATTTTGAGACCACCCCAACTTGGGTGACATTTGCAGCTGTGAGAATGTCGGTGTGAGGTCATCACCTCGGGACAGGTGTTAGGAAATTACCTTGGGCTATAGGCTGTTTCATACATGCATGACAACACCCGAATATTTTCAAAGTTTATAATCTTTTTACCTGTAAAAGTACATTTTAAGGCTAATCACAGTGTCAGTTAGGATAGAATACATTAGGTCAATTTGCGTTACTTTGATATATGCTATTTGCATAGCCCTATGACTCGTATTTATTAAATGAAGCCAGAAAAGCATTTTTCTAACATTTCCAACAGTACTTAAATTATGACAGTACGGTACAAAGAAGTCAAATAGACATTCAGTAGTAGGGATTGTTGTTAGCGGATTGCGATATTTCACATTTGCTGTGACATGTCAAGACATAGTGGTTGTCATGGAAACGAGACGGTTATATACCTTTGGGTGGGGCCGTGTCTCGACTAATTCGGGTTTTATAGTGTTAGGAGACTGACATTGTTCATGCCGCAGTTTAACATGGATATCCCACTCAGACACATTACACTGACTCCAAGCTGATCAGTCTGTGTTTTATCCCCTTAACCCCGAGCCCCAGGCAGGGCAACAACAAGTACCATCTTTTAACATCTTTTGGTATGACGCGGCTGGGGATCGAATCATCTACCTTCTGTTCTCTAAGCAACAAACAAACAGTCAAATGTGGACATTACACACCCAATGTTGGCTTTGAACTCTGTGTCACGTCTACTCAAAAGGGAGTACCAATGAAGACATTTTTCTCTCTTGCGTGGGTTTTGTTTTGTTTAAATTAAAATTTCCAAATCAACGTGGTGGACATAGGAAGCAAGTCGTTTCACAAAGCTGACATCTGATTGGCTCAAGAGCCGACGCATCTTTCAAAAAGATTGGGCAGCCGAGGGTTGCTGAGGGTTCATCTGACACGACCTTCTATGAAGGTGTCCTTAGAGACATATCGTAAGCCCCAACCTACAGGAGACAAAGCAACGCATGTTCCACTGGGCTACCCTTCCACCCGACCTCTCACAGTTGAGGTGAGGTGAGGTGAGGTGAGGTGAGGTGAGGTGAGGTGAGGTGAGGTGAAATGGGGTTCAACGTCACTTCCAAGATTAATGCACACGTGTGTGCGTGTGTGCGTGGACTGATGCTGATTATAGTGCTAGCCCACTGAGACACTATGCCACAGTTCAACATGAGTACCCCACTCAGACACAGCATACTAACTCCAAGCCAGTCCTTGTTTTAGCCTCTTAATGCCGACATGTATCAACCAAGTCAGTGAGCCTGACAAGAATAATTGCGTTTTACGGCAAGCATGGGTTGCTGAAGGCCAATTCTCTACCCGGATCTTCACGGGTCACCATGAGGACTGGCAAGCCCAGAAACAATCAGGGCAAATCCTGAGATTCAAACCCACGATAATATGGTTTCTGGCACACCTAAGGTACACATCTATGTCCGTGCACCGTGGGCAACTGGGCCTCCTGTGCCCCAGACAGCATACATGAGTGATGCAAGCATAATTTGGTTTTCATAACACACTATTTCTTACTTGTCTGACGAAGGTCCTAGCCCCAGATGTGATTATCACCAGACATGTCACAACTGACAACGTTCTGTTGGGAGTAACCATCAGAATTATATATTTCCTTCTTCAGCTGTGTGAATCATGCAGCATGACATAAGCATGATAAGTATCCAGGGAAAAAAACAAACAAACCCCGCTCCAGTCTGTCTCGGCCTGAGGATAAACAGTCTACAAATAAGCATCTGGAACAACAAGTGTGACATGTACAATGTGACATGGAGTCTTGCCCTCACTAATAATACCTCATTTCCTGCCATTTCCCATCCCCCCAGTCCCAATCAACAAGTGACATTTCATCTCTGAACAATACTGACATTTAGCTGGAACAGATCAACCTATTATCTCTCTCTGGAAATGTGGCAATCATTCACTGTCACCAAAGACTTCTTGTTATAAACCAAAAAATGTTTGTGAGGTCCTTAACTGACCGCCAAACAAACAAACAAACATGAAATGCACAGATTTTTAAAAAAAGAAATGAGTCTCTCTCAGTCTGCAATTTAAGTTTGAAGCGCAAGACTAATAAAATTCTGTTCAGACCAGTAAGTTCATCTGACAATAGTCAGGGATTTACTTGATGCACAAATGTAGAGAATGGACGCAGACAAAATATTAATACTGCGACGACACAGTATTGTTTGTTGTTTAACGTCGCACTCAGCAATATTCCAGCTATATGATGGCGATCTGTAAATAATCGAGTCTGGACCAGACAATCCAGTGATTGACATCATGAGCATTGATCCACGCAATTGAGATCGATGACATGCATCAACCAAGTCAGCGAGTCTGACCACCCGATCCCGACACAGTAATAATCACAGCCTGTCAAGAACAATTATTGGTGTCCATCATGGCTGTCCACATGATCAATGATGCATTCCAGGTTCTAAGGTGATTAGTACACTACAACATTTCAATACTTTACAGGACCCTCATACTGCCTGCAAGGATCCTTTTGAAAGTCATGGTAAAAACCTGAATACTTCACATTACAACACTAAAATTTACTGAAAATGTTGCTAAGAGCCAAGTTCTTGCTAGTAGACTTGCATAGACTGCTCTCTTATTGTCATGTCACAACTAGAGTTGTTTGCTGGTTATCGCACACTCAGCAACGTTCCAGCTTTTTTAGGTCAGCCTGGTGTGAGTGAGTGAGTGAGTGAGAGTGAGTGAGTGAGTGAGTGAGTGAGTGAGTGAGTGAGTGAGTGAGTGAGTGAGTGAGTGAGTGAGTGAGTGAGTGAGTGAGTGAGTGAGTGAGTGAGTGAGTATGGTTTTATGCCGCTTTCAGCAATATTCCAGCAATATCGAGGCGGGGGGACACCAGAAATGGGCTTAACACATTGTACCCATGTCGGGAATCGACCCCGGGTCTTCCGTGTCATGAGCGAACGCTTTAACCACTAGGCTACCTGACCGCCCCAGGTCAGCCTGGAAATAATCAAGTCTGGGGCAGACAATGCAGTGACTGATATACCAATCGGTAGGGGTAAGATGAGATCAAGCAAGTCACCGAGCCTGACCATCCAATCCTCCAAGAACCTTCTCTCCACAGAAGCAAACTAGTGTTGGGAATTGTCTATAATTTCTGTTTGCTTGTTACTTAATGCCGCACTCAGCAATATTCCAGCTATATGAAGGCAGTCTGTACATAATCGAGTCTGGACCAGACAACCCAGTGTTTGACATGATTAACATCGATCCACGCAATTGGGATACAATGATATGCATCAACCAAGTCAGTGAGTCTGACCACCCGATCCCATTAGTTGCCTCTTACGACAAGCGTAGTCGCCTTTTACTGCAAGAATGGGTTGCTAAAGACCTATTCTACCCCGGATCTTCATGGGTCTATAATTTCTAGACAGATCGTTGGTTGAAACTAGTGAGGGATCATAAAGGAAAATCCTGAGATATCACCAATTTTTACAATTAATTAGGCAGCAAAAGTACCTGATTACTGCACTCCAGTTTGTCCGTTTTCCAAAGGCCACAGACCCCTGCTTATTTTAGTGACTTGTCACATCGAAACACTTTGGTCAACTGGCTCAAGTTGCTGTGGTTACAGCTCTGTGGCATCAAGTGATGTCAACGACAAAAGTCTTCAGTATGACACACTTCCTTCCATGTGAGGCTTAGAACTTATCAATCAACCCTCGTACAGCCAAGAAATGACCCTGTTTTAAGCTGACTTGCTTTTCCCCCCATGTTTGGGGTTGACAAATGAAATGTAACAAGCTGCAGTGTGCCTACCTGCATGGCCCTGCTGTGTACGCCCGCCCGCCTCACTGGCAGGGGCTGCAGCTGTATGACGTACATACCAGCGCCACAAATCTCACAGAATCGGCTCAGATCAATAAAGGAGACTCCAGACAAACACTACTGTAGTGATGCCTGCAGTAGATGTAAACAATCAACACTGTAGTGAGGTGATGTAAACAATCAACACTGTAGTGATGTGATGTAAACAATCAACACTGTAGTGATGCCTGCAGTAGATGTAAACAATCAACACTGTAGTGATGCCAGCAGTAGATGTAAACAATCAACACTGTAGTGATGTCAGTAGTAGATGTAAACAATCAACACTGTAGTGATGCCAGCAGTAGATGTAAACAATCAACGCTGTAGTGATGCCAGCAGTAGATGTAAACAATCAACACTGTAGTAATGCCAGCAGTAGATGTAAACAATCAACACTGTAGTAATGCCAGCAGTAGATGTAAACAATCAACACTGTAGTGATGTGATGTAAACAATCAACACTGTAGTGATGTCAACAGTAGACGTAAACAATCAACACTGTAGTAATGCCAGCAGTAGATGTAAACAATCAACACTGTAGTGATGTCAGCAGTAGATGTAAACAATCAACACTGTAGTAATGCCAGCAGTAGATGTAAACAATCAACACTGTAGTGATGCCAGCAGTAGATGTAAACAATCAACACTGTAGTGATGCCAGCAGTAGATGTAAACAATCAACACTGTAGTGATGCCTGTAGTAGATGTAAACAATCAACACTGTAGTGATGCCTGCAGTAGATGTAAACAATCAACACTGTAGTAATGCCAGCAGTAGATGTAAACAATCAACACTGTAGTGATGCCTGTAGTAGATGTAAACAATCAACACTGTAGTGATGCCAGCAGTAGATGTAAACAATCAACACTGTAGTGATGTGATGTAAACAATCAACACTGTAGTGATGCCTGCAGTAGATGTAAACAATCAACACTGTAGTAATGCCAGCAGTAGATGTAAACAATCAACACTGTAGTGATGCCTGCAGTAGATGTAAACAATCAACACTGTAGTGATGCCAGCAGTAGATGTAAACAATCAACACTGTAGTAATGCCTGCAGTAGATGTAAACAATCAACACTGTAGTGATGCCAGCAGTAGATGTAAACAATCAACACTGTAGTGATGCCAGCAGTAGATGTAAACAATCAACACTGTAGTAATGCCTGCAGTAGATGTAAACAATCAACACTGTAGTGATGCCAGCAGTAGATGTAAACAATCAACACTGTAGTGATGTGATGTAAACAATCAACACTGTAGTGATGCCTGCAGTAGATGTAAACAATCAACACTGTAGTGATGCCAGCAGTAGATGTAAACAATCAACACTGTAGTGATGTGATGTAAACAATCAACACTGTAGTGATGCCTGCAGTAGATGTAAACAATCAACACTGTAGTGATGCCTGTAGTAGATGTAAACAATCAACACTGTAGTAATGCCAGCAGTAGATGTAAGCAATCAACACTGTAGTGATGTGATGTAAACAATCAACACTGTAGTGATGCCTGCAGTAGATGTAAACAATCAACACTGTAGTGATGCCTGTAGCAGATGTAAACAATCAACACTGTAGTGATGCCTGTAGTAGATGTAAACAATCAACACTGTAGTGATGCCTGCAGTAGATGTAAACAATCAACACTGTAGTGATGTGATGTAAACAATCAACACTGTAGTGATGCCTGCAGTAGATGTAAACAATCAACACTGTAGTGATGCCTGTAGTAGATGTAAACAATCAACACTGTAGTAATGCCTGCAGTAGATGTAAACAATCAACACTGTAGTGATGCCAGCAGTAGATGTAAACAATCAACACTGTAGTGATGCCTGTAGTAGATGTAAACAATCAACACTGTAGTAATGCCTGCAGTAGATGTAAACAATCAACACTGTAGTGATGCCAGCAGTAGATGTAAACAATCAACACTGTAGTGATGCCTGCAGTAGATGTAAACAATCAACACTGTAGTAATGCCAGCAGTAGATGTAAACAATCAACACTGTAGTGATGCCTGCAGTAGATGTAAACAATCAACACTGTAGTGATGCCAGCAGTAGATGTAAACAATCAACACTGTAGTAATGCCTGCAGTAGATGTAAACAATCAACACTGTAGTGATGCCAGCAGTAGATGTAAACAATCAACACTGTAGTGATGCCAGCAGTAGATGTAAACAATCAACACTGTAGTAATGCCTGCAGTAGATGTAAACAATCAACACTGTAGTGATGCCAGCAGTAGATGTAAACAATCAACACTGTAGTGATGTGATGTAAACAATCAACACTGTAGTGATGCCTGCAGTAGATGTAAACAATCAACACTGTAGTGATGCCAGCAGTAGATGTAAACAATCAACACTGTAGTGATGTGATGTAAACAATCAACACTTTAGTGATGCCTGCAGTAGATGTAAACAATCAACACTGTAGTGATGCCTGTAGTAGATGTAAACAATCAACACTGTAGTAATGCCAGCAGTAGATGTAAGCAATCAACACTGTAGTGATGTGATGTAAACAATCAACACTGTAGTGATGCCTGCAGTAGATGTAAACAATCAACACTGTAGTGATGCCTGTAGCAGATGTAAACAATCAACACTGTAGTGATGCCTGTAGTAGATGTAAACAATCAACACTGTAGTGATGCCTGCAGTAGATGTAAACAATCAACACTGTAGTGATGTGATGTAAACAATCAACACTGTAGTGATGCCTGCAGTAGATGTAAACAATCAACACTGTAGTGATGCCTGTAGTAGATGTAAACAATCAACACTGTAGTAATGCCTGCAGTAGATGTAAACAATCAACACTGTAGTGATGCCAGCAGTAGATGTAAACAATCAACACTGTAGTGATGCCTGTAGTAGATGTAAACAATCAACACTGTAGTAATGCCTGCAGTAGATGTAAACAATCAACACTGTAGTGATGCCAGCAGTAGATGTAAACAATCAACACTGTAGTGATGCCTGCAGTAGATGTAAACAATCAACACTGTAGTAATGCCAGCAGTAGATGTAAACAATCAACACTGTAGTGATGCCTGCAGTAGATGTAAACAATCAACACTGTAGTGATGCCAGCAGTAGATGTAAACAATCAACACTGTAGTGATGTGATGTAAACAATCAACACTGTAGTTATGCCTGCAGTAGATGTAAACAATCAACACTGTAGTGATGCCAGCAGTAGATGTAAACAATCAACACTGTAGTGATGTGATGTAAACAATCAACACTGTAGTGATGCCAGCAGTAGATGTAAACAATCAACACTGTAGTAATGCCTGCAGTAGATGTAAACAATCAACACTGTAGTGATGTGGTGTAAACAATCAACACTGTAGTGATGCCAGCAGTAGATGTAAACAATCAACACTGTAGTAATGCCTGCAGTAGATGTAAACAATCAACACTGTAGTGATGCCTGCAGTAGATGTAAACAATCAACACTGTAGTAATGCCAGCAGTAGATGTAAACAATCAACACTGTAGTAATGCCTGTAGTAGATGTAAACAATCAACACTGTAGTGATGTGATGTAAACAATCAACACTGTAGTGATACCTGCAGTAGATGTAAACAATCAACACTGTAGTGATGTGATGTAAACAATCAACACTGTAGTGATGTGGATGAAACAATCAACAATGTAGTGATGCATGCAGATTTGATCATGTCATGCAATTTACATGTGAAAAAAACCACTTTAATGAATAACAAGAGTTTGCCACTAGCGTGGCTATATCCCCCGCCCCTATTGCAGAATTTATGACATAATTAAATCCAAACAAACCCTAACGTTTTTTTACTCAGGTGGAATTTGTTGTCATGGAAATTGTTAAAAAAGAAGAGTTTGCCACTAATGTGGCCAAAAGTCTCCTGCCCAGCAAATGATCACACAGACACATACATTTGAAAATATAGGTGTAAAGGCAGCAGGGGAGCATCTACTTGATGTAAATGCAAAATATCCTGAAGAAACAAAATGAAATGCTGCAAATCACAATTTCTATGAAGTTCCAAAAAAAAAATGAAACCTTCTCAACAAAAAACATGATGGAAGTACAAACTGACAAAACCAGTTACTACATTTACTACTGAATTCATGAGGGTGGGAGAAAGAAAAAACATTACAAGTCATGTTACTGGCATTCCCTGCGAGGAAGTAGGCTGCCACAAGCGCCACACACATTTTATGTTGTGGCTTTTTAACAATATGGTCATCCCATGTGATATGATAAAGTGAAAAATCAAACAAGACAATATCATAAATGTGAATGTTAAAACTCTACAGCACAAAGGTCTTCATATCAACTGAAAACTGTAAAAGGTTTCATAGAGAAGTATGCCATCTTATCGCACACTCATCTCTGTCATAATCAATGCAGAAGTAGGGATGATGGATTTCATAATGAAGTCATTAAATGAAAGCTACCCTCAACCATTATTGAGGCACATACTGACAACTTGGTAGAAGGCATCCACAGTTTCACCTGCTATGGGAGATACCTCAAACACAAAATGTAGGCACACACAAAACTTTATTATGACTTATAAGATTCCTTTAACAGGTTAAATGGGTATCAAGTTGAATTTTTTGACATTTAAAAGAAGAATTCATTAATTTCTAAAAGTTCAACTTGTTGCCATGGAAAAATAAAAAAAATATAAATTTCTAAAATTTCTAAATAGTAAAACATGGTAAAAGGCACCAGTTGAGCATGTATCTAGCAGACCTGCAAGTTTCATTAAAAAATATCCGGAAACGAACCCTACCCTCACAGAACCTAAGTCCATCTTGTTGCCATGGAAACGTAAAAAATATAAATTTCTAAAATTTCTTAATAGCAAAAGGCACCAGTTCAGCATGTACCTGATAGACCTGCAAAGTTTCATGAAAACATATTGAATGGTTTCTGAGTAATGCTCCGGAAACGTGATGGACAGACGGACGGACGGAGCCCGTTTCTATATCCCCCCACCAACTTCATTGGGTGGGGGATTAAAAAATATCAGATGCAAATTAAATTATAGAGTTCAAAAGTATAACCACAAAGCAGCTCTTAATAATTATTCAAAGTAAAACCTTAGGTCTTGCTTCATTGTTCAACATGTTTAAAGAAATGAAATCTCAAAGCAGGTCTTACTTGAAAGTAAAACCTGAAGGCGGGACACTAAGGCCCTGAACATTTAGGCCACAAGGCCCTGAACACTAAGGCTCTGCACATTTAGGCCATACAGCCCTGGACACTAAGATTCTGAACATTAAGTCTGTGAACATTAAGGCCAAAGGACCCTGAACACTAAGGCCATTAGGCTCTGAACACTAAGGCCATTAGGCTCTGAACACTAAGACCATAAGGACCTGAACATTAAGGCCATAAGGCTCTGAACACTAAGGCCACAAGTCTATGAACACTAAGGCCATAAGGTTCTGCACACTAAGGCAATTAGGCCCTGAACACCAAGACCCTGAACATCAAAACCCTGATGGTCACCTGACGTGGCTTTGTGACAGTGCTGTACTGTACTGGTGTATCTTCATACTTGTGTGTTCCGTCACCGCCCGTGGCTGCCGACTACATCTGCACACAACATCGGCATCCCTGAAACAGATCAACCCAGTTTCAGTTCACACACATGACACATATGAACAAGTTTGTTTACATATCAATCTCACATGGTCACATGGCCTGTTCATCAGAAGGCTTGTCTCGAATTAGAAAGTTTCACACTTCTTCGGGTTCATGTTTAGAAGAAAATCGACCGCCTCCGTGGTCTAGTGGTAGAGTGTCCCCCCCGGAGAGCGGAAGGTCAGGGGTTTGATCCCCAGCCGCGTCATACCAAAAGACGTTAAAAGATGGTACTTGTTGTAACCCTGTCTGGCGCTCGGCATTAAGGGGCTAAAACAAGGACTGGTCGGATCGGAGTCAGTATACTGTCTGAGTTGGGTATTCATGTTTAACTGCGGCATGGTATCTCAGTGTGCCAGCACTATAAATCGGCAACAGTCCGGACTAGTACAAGCAGCTACACACACACACGTGCATGCACGTCGCTATATAAGTGCAATAATCTTGGACGCGACATTAAACCCCATTTTACCTCACCTCACCTAGCAGAAAAACAATACAGTCACAGGTTCTGCAGCTCACCGGAAACTTAAAAAATATCATATTTTAGGGTTATCAAAATTCACTGATGCATCCTGAATTTAGGCCTGACAATACACGATACACCTACCCATGTATCTATCTATGTTTCAACTCTGTATCGATTGTCAAAAGGTTATACATCAGGGACTCATCTTCAGAAATCTCTCCTAAGGCTGATAAGTCTGCAGCAAATGTCATTCCTAAGTTGGAATTACAAATTCTCAATGCATGTTACATTGTTATAACTAATGTTAAGGCATTGCAGAAGTGACTCGTGACCAATTGGAGCAAATGACTTGTTTCCAAATTGTCTGTCAAGAGCACTCAGTAAGAACCCTGGATAACCCCTGTATATACTATGTTTTGCAGTAACTTGGGCTGCTAACAACCTGGGCCAACATTACGTTCCTGCATATCAGACTCACTCTGATTGCATAAAACTATGTGAACAAACCGACATTAACCAATCAAGTTAAACACAAACTGCCAATCTCATTAAAATCAGATCTTAGTTCTCGCTACCGCTAAACAAAGATCTAACAACCCATTACGGGTCATGTCAGAATGACCTTTCATCCATCCAATCAGAGCGTTGCTTACAAGATCAGGAAAGTGACAGTCAGAATGTGTTTTCTAAGCATGCAACCTCGAAAAGGTTAATATGGGATATTCTGAACGACAGGTGAGGTGAGGTGAAATTGGGTTTAACGTTGCGTCCAAGATTATTGCCCTAATAAAGCGATATGCATGCACGTGTGTGTGTTTGTGTGGCTGCTTGTACCTGTCCGGACTGATGCCGATTTATAGTGCTAGCACACTGAGATACCATGCCGCAGTTTAACATGAATACCCCACTCAGACACAGTATACTGACTCCGAGCCGACCAGACCTTGTTTTAGCCCCTGAATGCTGAGCACCAGACAGGGTAACAACATGTTCCATCTTTTAACATCTTTTGGTATGATGCGGCCGAGGATCGAACCCCGGACCTTCCGCTCTCCGGGCGGACGCTCTACCACTAGACCACGGAGGCGGTCTTTCTGAACAACAGTAACGTGCAGTACCACTGAATCTGTCACAATCATCATCTATCTCTGGCTACAAGGGGATAAACATTGAATGGAAGAGACTCTGCATAGCCCGTGGGAGACTGCCATGGTCTAGGCCATCCACAATGTTATTTAGTTCGGTTTTCAAATATTGAGCAGAGGTCCAGATGACTTTTTGCGCAATTGAGTTTTTACTCCAAGGTTTCTATTTTAATTGGGTTATTACATTTTTCATTGGGTAAACAATATTATTTCACTCATCTATTCATCACTCTATTGGGTTTTTCCCAAAATGAGTAAGCATTTAGAGATTTAAAAAACAGAAGATGACAAATCCCCCTGCCCCTACAAATTTGAAAGTACAAATTATCTGCCTGTTAAGTCCACTTGATGAAAATTTTCTATCTGACCTGTCTTTCATTATACAAGAGTAGTTATTGAGCTATCACAACAATACCATGGAATTGGGATTCGGAACTTTGTAGTTCTATCATGTCTATGTCAGGTACACACCAACATGAACAGTCAAAGTCAAACTTGTTGCCAGGGAAATGGAAAAAATATAAATTCTAACAAACCCTAAATAGCAAAAGGCACCAGATGACAAACTGGTCATATATGTGTATAGTTTCAGGGAAGAATACCTATTAGTTTTAAAGATGTAGTCAAAGTCAAACTTCTTGCCATGGAAACGAAAAAAAATTATCTACAGGCACCACTTCAACCCCTGAATAATACATGTTCCAAGTTTGATTCAACACCGTTGAACTGTTTTTTCGTGGTGCTCCAGAAACGACATCTACCTCTATTTCAGCAAAGTCTAACTTGTGTCCATGGATACACAGAAAAATGAAATTTTGAAACATTCCTAAATGCAAAAATAATTTTTTTTAAAATTACAAAATAGCACAAGGCACCACTTCAGCATGTGACTGATACATCTTTCAAGTTTCCATCAAATATACTGAATGGTTTTCGAATTCTGCCCCGGAAACGAACCCCATCCCCAATGGAATCTATGTCCAACTTCTATCCCTAAAAATTTGAATAAAATAAAAATTTGAAAAATCCCAAAATATCAAAAGGCACCACTTCAGTGTGTGACGGTTAGATTTGTCAAGTTTCGATTAAATACACTGAATGGTTTTCAAGTTCTGCCCCGCGAAAGGAAATGATTACAGACAGACAGACGGACGGACAGACAGACTGGCTGATCGCTATATCCCCCCTGCATTATATGCCGGGGGATAAAAATGAAATAATGTTTTAGATGTATCTAACGGTTCTAAATATAGGATCGACTAGGAAAGTAAATTAGCTTGTAATTGTGTTTAGGAAATTAGCTCTGTTGTACGCATGCTGAAAAAGTTTCATTGGTATGTACACATGCTGTTTTCAAACAACTGAGTTTATCATTTCATATACAGTAGAACACGGATATAACGAACACGGATATAGCGAACAAACGGATACAACGAACTGTTAAAAAATCCCCGATTTATCTCCTATATAATATCATATAAAGTTTACGTATATAACAAACTCTCTACAGCGAACTAACGGATACAGCGAACTGATACCTGATCACCGACAAGCCCATTTATCACTAATTAGCGACGTGTATAGCGAACTGAGAAATCTCTCAGTGTCAAGTGTCACTGACAATTGGCTGTATGCAATCAGCGGCGAATCAAAACAATGGCGGCGATCAATACAATCAGTGGTGACGGATCACTCTTGTTAAATTTGCATTGTGTTAATCTTACCTGTACATGTAATCTTGTCTGTAAAACAAACAGTTTTTGACAGTTTGGCGGATCTGAACGATGCCGTTTCAAGAATGCAGTCAGCGAAACGAGGCCAAAGTAAAATTACAGACTACACATTTCGTATGTAAATCGAAAAATGAAAAAACGTGTATAACGAACAACGAATAGAACGAACTGATTTCTCTGGTCCCTAGTAGTTCGTTATATCCGTGTTCTACTGTATATGCCTTTCTGTACGGTTTTGAATAGTTTTGAGGGGTATTTTACACAAAGACGCAGTGTATCTGTAGCTCTGTTGAGTCAATATTTTTTAAAGTGTAGTCTGGAACAGAAGTTGTCAGTTTGAACCTAGCGCCAAAAAACTAAAAAAGTGACTTTCTGATTGGCCAATGTTGACTTCTTGTTAGTAATTTCATAGGGCAGTCAAGGTTCATGAAAGGTCACTCGGATATTATCTGTAATGGAATGTCCTCAGATCTTTGCTTAGGTAAAATAAGATCTGGTTTCAATGAGATTTTGAGGAACTGTCAGCTTAGCCATGGAACCTCATTTGAGTATTGCGAGACATATTGCATCATGACTCAAGTATACCATATACATGGTATGTATCTTTTGGTTTGTTGTTTAACGCCATACTCAGCAATATTCCACCTATATAACGGTGGTCTGTAAATTATCGAGTCTGGACCAGACAAACCAGTGATTAATATCATGAGCATTGATCCACGCAGTTGGGACTGATGACATGCATCAACCAAGTCAGCGAGCCTGACCACCCGATCTGTTAGTCGCCTCTTATGACAAGCATAGTCGCTTTTTATGGAAAGCATGGGTTGCTGAAGACCTATTCTACCCCGGATCTTCACGGGTCCATGATATGTACCACTGTGTGAGGTAAAGTTATCATGACATCTGTATTATATCAGATTAAAGAAGTCACATAACACTGCATCAGTGTAAATAAATGACACGCTTGGAAAGAAAAGTCTCTACCCATCGGACATCCTCACAGCTTGTTCGTTAAATTACACTGTTACATGTGTCTCCAGCTCAGTAGAGGTACAAAAAGTGGACCACGATTTTTGTCAATCAGTCATGGAGAGGCATTCACAACTTATCTTATACATCCCAGGTTGAAGTCATTCAAATTACCACAAAACCCAGTCAAATATATTGTGCATCATTTTTATGAATTACAAATTTAACAATAATACACGCAAAAATTGGAAAGCAATTTTTTAAATTTACACTTTTAATATGATAGCCATATTTAAACATGTTAAACTCAGAAAAGAATTCTATGAGGACATTTTAGAGACAACATTGCTGTGAGGACGGGTGTTGAAAATGCAATACAATCAAATAGACAGGGTTATGTGAAGATCAAAGGACATAACTGGATCAAAAAATTAATAAATGCATAAATAAGAAACCCTTCATAATATAATATTCCATATAACACATACACGTTTACTGCATATCAAATGTCATAATGATACATGAAAAAGGAAGGGGTGTTCAAACAGAATGCCCGACTGCCTGACCCGGGAAAGTGGTAACCCATGCTTGCTGTAAAAGGCGACTATGCTTGTTGTAAGAGGTGACTAACGAGGTCGGGTGGTCAAGCTTGCTGACTTGGTTGATGAATCATCCCAATTGCGTGGATCGATGCTCATGATATCAATCACTGGATGGTCTGTTCCAGACTCGATAATATACAGACTGCTGTCACATAGCTGGAATATTGCTGAGGGCAGCTTTAAACAACAAACAAACAAACAGCTGTATTCTGCCACATTCACCTGTTGCGACAGTCAGCTGTACACTGCTCCACTGCCTGCACTCTACCGATGCTGGTAAACAATCCAGTGAAGGCCAATTGCTCTGCTGGGGTCAAGGTTGGGCTTGAAGCCTCATCTCTACACAACATAAGTAGATTGCTAGTTTTTGCCTGGGTGCTTCACAGTCCAACCAGATATTGAGTACTTGTAGGTTACAGGGGGGACAGGTCAATGATTTCAAGGAATCAATACTGCGTTGTCTTCCAGTTATCCAATACTCATGTGATATGGCCTTCTCAGACACAAAGGGAAACTTTACATACATCAATTGTCATGTAAACTGTTGTTGCTTCCAGTTATCCTATACTCATGTGATACGGCCTTCTCAGACACAAAGGGAAACTTAACATACATCAATTGTCATGTAAACTGTTGTTGCTTCCAGTTATCCTATACTCATGTGATACGGCCTTCTCAGACACAAGAAAAAACTTAACATTCGTCAATTGTCAAGTAAACTGTTGTTGCTTCCAGTTATCCTATACTCATGTGATACGGCCTTCTCAGACACAAAGGGAAACTTTACATTCATCAATTGTCATGTAAACTGTTGTTGCTTCCAGTTATCCTATACTCATGTGATACGGCCTTCTCAGACAAGGGGAAACTTTACATTCATCAATTGTCATGTAAACTGTTGTTGCTTCCAGTTATCCTATACTCATGTGATACGGCCTTCTCAGACAAGGGGAAACTTTACATTCATCAATTGTCATGTAAACTGTTGTTGCTTCCAGTTATCCTATACTCATGTGATACGGCCTTCTCAGACACAAAGGGAAACTTTACATTCATCAATTGTCATGTAAACTGTTGTTGCTTCCAGTTATCCTATACTCATGTGATACGGCCTTCTCAGACACAAGAAAAAACTTAACATTCGTCAATTGTCAAGTAAACTGTTGTTGCTTCCAGTTATCCTATACTCATGTGATACGGCCTTCTCAGACACAAGAAAAAACTTAACATTCGTCAATTGTCAAGTAAACTGTTGTTGCTTCCAGTTATCCTATACTCATGTGATACGGCCTTCTCAGACACAAGAAAAAACTTAACATTCATCAATTGTCAAGTAAACTGTTGTTGCTTCCAGTTATCCTATACTCATGTGATACGGCCTTCTCAGACACAAAGGGAAACTTTACATTCATCAATTGTCATGTAAACTGCTATCGTGTTCAGCTCCCATAGTATTTGAATCTAGAGACATTCTAACTCTTTAATTTTAACATTAGGGTCATGACATGCTTAATTTTGAATACTGCTGACAGTTTACACCACTCACACCCACAGATCATAGAATTTAAAGTGTTGTGCGCTTAATTAGTCTGAAGATGGCAAACTGACAGTTATTTTTTAAAATAAAAATCAAATTTAACTTTTGGAACAATGAAACTGTTTGGGGAAATGTCTGGCTGTTTACCCCCTCCCCACCACCCCATCAGAGATGAACATCAACAGTTAGATAAGGAGAGAAACCATCATGATAGTTATGCAGTGACTGAAATAACTGCTGGCCCGCCTGCCCATGGCTGGTAACTTTTCTGTTGGGCTGCATAAAATTTTCATCTACCTGCCTGACTGTCTGGCAGATAGTTTTAAGCCAAGTTACATTTTAATTTCATTATATCTCCTCGTATATTCTCAAGTAATCATGGTAATTGTGAGCATTATTTTAACTGAATCAAGATGCGACTTGTTTCTTATTTTTAGTGATTTTTCAATATTTATAATGTCTGAATGCGGGCAGGTATCCTTGATTTGGTTTTGTTGGTTTATTGTTGAACGCCACACTCAGCAATATTCCACCTATATGACCACGGTTTGTAAATAATCAAGTCTGGACCAGACAATCCAGTGATTCATATCATGAGCATCGATCCACGCAATTGGGACCGATGACATGCATCAACCAAGTCAGCAAGTCTGACCACCCGATCCCGTTAATCGCCTCTTACGACAAGCATAGTCGCCTTTTACAGCAAGCATGGGTTGCTGAAGACCTATTCTACCCCTGATCTTCACGGGTTAGGTATCTTTAAAGACCCAACAAGACAGTCAGGCAGGTGACCCGTAAATGTTGCCTGCCAAGATGGGCCGGCAACATTTATGGGTCACCTGCCCGACAGTCTTGTTGGGTCTTGAAGTTATTTCAAACACTGTAGTTATGAATTTTCAGTTATCAATAAACATGATAAACACATATTATTCCCTTAATGTTGGCTTTGAGTAAATAACCCTCATAATCATGATAAGAGGCAGATGAGTTCTAACATCCTCAAGCATCTGTTGATCACACTGATGTTAGCGCTGGTTATTCATAAGACTAAGAGACTCTTAATCAGTAGAGAATTATTGATCAGTTATATATAGATACTGGCCCAAACTCATTTGCTATATTTAGCCAGCATTCGAGGTTGTCCTTCTGACTTCATCGTTGCACTGTAGAGAAAGTGTTTATGCTGGTAGCTACCACGCAATAACACTGATATATGGCCATAACGGCAGTGGCAGGGAAAGCATGGCCCACATGTACAACCCAGCCTTAGAAATACACAGCTTCGTCAGCCTCTCAGGCTTGTAGTCAGTAAAATATACTAGCCCTGAACATGAATTACCCTAAATTTGTTTGTCCAGAGAAGTGAGTATGTTTTTTTATGATGCTTTTAGCGATATTCCAGCAATACTAAATTCAACACAAATGCTGTAGGTAAAATAAGGAATTTGCAACACTGTATTTCTTGTTCATTATGATCCTAAATTTTGTTGTATTATTAGAAGAAAATGATCATCTCCATTCACGTAAGTATTCACTATTCACTAGTGACCTTTGACCTGAAGATCAGTTACATTGACCGTGCTCTTTATTTTTTATATTCAATCAGTTGAAAAGATGTTTCCAAACAGTTTTTGGTTATGTTTCTCATCAGCACAGTTACTGAGTAAAACATTTACCGTATTCGACGTAATAAGCGCCCCACTCTAATAAGCGCCAACAGCAATATTTGCTTATATATTGGCTAGTGAACAATCCCATTTAGCACCCTCTCCGATTGATCAATGTACATAAGACTTATTTATTCGCGTATAATACGCACTCGCGTGTTATATGTACCCTTAATTATGGGTAATAATTCTGGAAAAATATATCTATCGTATATAAACATTTCAGGCTGTCAGCATAAACCACAAAATTTATCTTTCAACTCTGTTTTTTCGCCAAAGTAATATTCTAATAAGAGCCCCCTATTACTAATTTTGAGTGCACCCTGGGCGCTTATTACGTCAAATATGGTAACACATAACGACTTCTGTCATTGTTAGCTGTCAGATTACATCTTCCTTGACAACAACACGGAGGAAATAGATTCTCCTATGACAAGGCCATAGTCAGGTTTTGGGGGGTAGGTAAAAACTATGTGTTTGAAGCATTGATAGCAAGGATACCTTGGCGCCTGGTAGTATCATAATTATTTGTTTGTTTGTTATTTAACGCCACTCACAGCAATATTCCAGCTGTATGATGGCAGTCTGTAAATAATCAAGTCAATCCAGTGACTGACATCATGAGCATTGATCCACGCAATTGGGATATGATAACATGCATCAACCAAGTCAGCGAGCCTGACCACCCGATCCCATTAGTCACCTCTTACGACAAGCATAGTCGCCTTTCACAGCAAGCATGGGTTGCTGAAGACCTATTCTTCCCCAGATCTTCATGGGTCAGTATTATAATGAAATGACCAATGTCAGATGCCCCCTGGAGACAAGAGGCTATATATACAGGTGGGTGAACCATGAATCATGATACATCTGTTTAGGGGGCATTCCGAGTACCGGGGTAAGTTCACTGAAAATTGATTTAGTGAATCACGATCCAATTGGTTTATTTCAAATATTCTTGGTGTGAGTGAGTTTGAACAGTATTCCAGTTATATCACGGTATGTCATTTTGATGTGGGAGGAAAGTCCTAAGTGATGCAGGTCTGAGATGTTTAACAACTTGGTGAAACCCATGAGTATGGTATGGTATGACAAATCTAGAAACATAACCGGCAAACCGGGAATTGAACCCACAATCATAGGTTTCTGACGTGCCTAGGGTTATAACTGAAACATTTTATAGTACCAGGAAAAGCAAGTTTTATTTTCTTTTTATTTGAGTGAGTGAGTGAGTGAGTGAGTGAGTGAGTGAGTGAGTGAGTGAGTGAGTGAGTGAGTGAGTGAGTGAGTGAGTGAGTGAGTGAGTGAGTGAGTGAGTGAGTGAGTGAGTTGGGTTTAACGCCGCTTTAAACAGTATTCTAGTTATATCACGGCATGTCAGCTTAATGTGGGAAGAAAGCCCGAAGTGATGCAGGTCTTAGACGTTTACCACGAGCCACCACGAAACCCACGAGCACAGGTGTGGTGCTGGGATTTGAACCCACAATCATAGGTTTCTGGCATGCCCAAGGGACGCAACTCTGCACAGCGAATTGCGGCGCCTTAGACGACTGGGCCACCCGCGCCCCCTCTTTTTATTTTAATTGCAGCTCTTATACGATATACATTAAAACATAAATAATCCTAAGTGTAGTACTTTGGTAAATTAGCGGTTATTATTACTGTATGGAACAGTTTGATGTGTCACAATTTGAGATTACCAAATCAGCTATCACAACATAAACATGATGAAGGCTTCGTGCAGTGGTGACATTTCCATCACGAAAACAACATACTGACATCAAGTAATCAACCGACAACATGGACAACAGACACGGCTTTTAATGAGCCATAGTATGGCAGTTATGATATATGTATCAAGTCTCTGTCAAGTCAGGTCCATTTCAAGTCGTCATTTGCAGTAATCTCATCGCGTTTGCTGTAAACAATGGTGACTTGGTGTGATCTGCCTATAGCTCACACACGGTTCTCCGAAATGAACTGAGTTATTGAATAAAATTTTGAAAAAAATTAGTAAACTGCATTAAAAGCAAACAGCAGGATAGACAAGGAACACTTTTAATAACCAGAGCGTGTAATAGCAGTACAGATTTGTTGATAGGCTATTTTTGTTATTACATGCTAATAGTTATGCAACAGCGGCAGAGAATGCATTTCTCGTCCATCACGCAAGGTCGACTCACCCAGTATAAATACAGACTACAAAGAGAACTGGTTCACTTTTCAAATATTTTGCACAAGAGTAAGAGAGTGAGTATGGTTTTACGCTGCTTTTAGCAATATTCCAGCAATATCACGGCGGGGGACACCAGAAATGGGCTTCACACATTGTACCCATGTGGGGAATCGAACCCGGGCTGTTGGCGTTACGAGCGAACGCTTTAACCACTAGGCTACCCGACCGCCCCTTTTGCACAAGAGAATGTTTTGTCAAAGTGTAAAAGTAAGGATGTGTATTAAGTAGGAGAATACCCTCGTAACTCTCCATTCCTTATAGATTCAGTTTTATTATTACTCCTTGTAGATTCTCAAGTAATTGTTTGCATTATTTCAACTGAATCAAGATGCGATTTGTCTCTTATCTTTTGCGATTTGTCAATATTAATACTGTCTGAATGCAGGCAGGTAGCTATGAAGATGGGCAAGCAACACTTATACATCTTCCCGAGGCAAGTGAGTTAACTGACTATAAAAGTCCAGTTACCACCCTTGCCGAACTAGGCTGGTATTATGGAGTTACATTTTGGCTGGACTAACGAGTCTATGCATAGTCCAATCAAATCACGCACCGAAATCGAAATCCGGTTCGTAAAGTGTCATGCAGATTTCGGTCGACTGCAGGAGTTGCAAAGCATGTGCACCGCTAACTTGTTGTCAACAGATATTTTCTATATCTTTTCATGTTTTTAATCAAGGTGCTCACGTGATTTGATGCACTTCGCGATGTAAGACTCGTTTTATCACAATAGAGATCTTGATTATCGATCAGATTGTCTTGACTGGGCGCCACTGTTTTGTTTGAAGCAAATGCAATTGATACGAGAGGTTGAATCTGATTGGTCAATAGGAGAGGCATAGAAAGAAGATTACTCGTAATAGCCACTGGTGGCGCTACGATCAAGCCCAGGAGTTCCAGCCTAGTTCGGCAAGGGTGGAAACATCTCTCTTGCCTCGGGAAGATGCACTTATAGGTCACCTGCCCAACTGTCTTGTTGGGTTTTAAAATGATGTCAAACACTGGGTGTATATGGACGACTTTTTACACTACCTGAACCTGTACAGGAACTAGATACTCATGATACAGGTGCCAGTGGCACACTTCGTGTTACTTGCTGGGATATGCCAGAAGCAATTAAAAAGTTGTGCAAACTTGACAGTGGCCAATAGATTTATAGATGCCGAGTAGGGCTGGGACGGGTAACTCTGGTACTCGGGTCGGGTGGGTACTGAGTAGGACCCGGGTACCCACAGGACTACCCGGACCCGTGGTTAGTCACGTGATATATTGTTTAATGGAAAAATTATCTAGAACTCTATGGTTGCACTACAAGTCACTAATGTTTGCATTTTTTCTGACTATGCACCCATTCCTTCTGATTTTTCATATGGTTGAATAAAGATATAACTTAATTCAACTTCAGTGTATGAATGACCAGATATTTGTTTAATACATGTATCTAAATACGTTTTGCCAGGTCTATCCTAAAAATGTTCCCAATCGGACATTATGAGACATCTCCTTAGACCTACAGTGGGTACCCGGGTAGGGTCGGGTAATAGGGGGATGGGTACCCGGGTAGTAAATTTGGACTCGTCCCAGCCCTAATGCCGAGACAAACTCCTTTGCATTACTAGAGGCAAAAAATACTTTGACTTCTGCAAATTTAAGCCATGATACTTTGCTTAATTTATTTGGTCATGTAACCTATTTGTAACCTATGAACTTGGATCTCTGTTAAAAAGGTACTCAGGACAGGGAAGTTTTGAAATCATTTCATACCGTCTATTTCTGCAACACATACAAAGTCTCAGTGACCTGTAGTGAAACATTTTATCAGGCCATGACCATGGTCATCGACCCTTGACATGACTGATCAATGTCTCAAGAATATTACCCAGGGCTATAAAACAGATATACCTAAAGAGGACTATTCACCAGGTCACTAGACCATCTCCAGACGAGATCTTCATGTACTCAGTGCACTGTGTAAAACTGAGACACTGTACCCCGATAGTGATCAACCACCGTTTTGCCGTGATACTTTCAATTACAGGCCACCGTGATCGTCAGATATGGAATATTGCGGACTGTTGTATCAACATTATAAAAACCAAAAAAACCAAAAAACGATTCATAAACATAAAAGATATTGTATCCTTTAAAATACTCCCTTTATGATATTAATATTATTAAGCTTATATTATATATCGCGATTTTTCTAAGTTGATAGATCACTCCTTGAATTTCCAATAAATAAAAAAGTTCAATGGCAGCTGTAATTAGCATGATTAGGGCTGGTTAAAAAGATCGATAATCGGAATGACCGACGATGGAAAGAAAAATTAAGAATAATCAATATGAAACTGTTGTCATCGATAATAACTCACATAAACTATCGTGATGAAATAAAGTTTAGTTTTTCCAAAAGAGACTTGTCATTGTCAGTAATGACAACTGTTGAGGACGGAAAGCAACTGTTTTTGTCATATCTGAAACGTTCACAAAGTAATCCATGCATAAGTGTGTCACAGCTCACAAGTGGCATGAAATCTGTTGATTTCTTTTGGGATTTTCTTGCATATTTGCTAAAATTTCCTTCACCAATATTTATCAATAATTGATCTATATTTAGTTAACGTCTATCGATCTCTGTGATCTATATCATAGAGGGCCCTAGCCGTGATCAAGCTTTTGCATATACCATATTTCCTTGAGTAGAGTGCGCACCCAAGTATAATGCGCAACCCCCTCTAGCGGATTCAGTATTTTGAAGAAGAAAAAAATTGAATATTCTGCGCAGAAATAATTTACACTGTACCCCTTCAGCGAATTTGGTAAACGAACAGGTGATGAGAAACCTGGTCATGTACAAATTTGAAACTTGAGATAAAAAATCCGGAGACATGTTGATTTACCATTTAAATTATATTTTCTGTTCTGCTAGGGATTGTTTTACGTCCGGTGATTAAGATTACCTTGTGTATGTTTCTCGTAAACTAAGCCGGAAACAGAAAGAGGTAGTATGTCACAAATAGGGGTGTCACGATAAATCGAAATATCGATATATTGCTATTGGTAAGCACTTAAAGTCAATAAATCAATTAATAAATCAGGCTCTGATCGATAGTATTGATTTCAGTTAGGAATATCGATAGTTTCGATTGTATTTACCATATCAATAAAATACATGCAATGCTGTTCAAATTTGTTTTTCTTTTGATCATGAGTGGTAGTTATTTACACATGGTAATGTGGAAGTTTCTTTTTCTTAAATTATTAAAGAAAAAACAAATCAATCATATCTCAAACTTTACTTTTTATTTGTTGTTATGGTTATCAGATTCAAAGGAAACTACAGTTCCAAGGTTTAATTAAAATGTAAAATCCATCTAAAATGATACACTGAAAACTATCCATATTTATCGCAATAGTTGCTTGCAATATCAATAGTTATCGCAATAGCTTCTTTCAATATCAATAGTTATCGCAATAGTGATTTCCAGACCAATAGTCACCCCTAGTCACAAACATGAATTTACTGGCCTAGCTGTTGAAGTCACATGTCCACCAATGGACCACCATGGTGATTCAAATTTCTGAAACTGGTTCAAGCATGACTGTCGGTCACCTCGGGACAAACTTGACCAATTTAGACAGCTACTGCTAGCCATGAATATCAGCCAAGTTATTTTCAGCACCTTGATCATGTTGATGGGGCAAGGGCATCAACTGATTACTGTTATTGGGTTACTGGCAGTGCAACCTTTCATGCTACTTTACCTACTACATGTACTATATATGAAGTTAGTTAACAGATCACAGTGGTCAATATAACGTCAGATCACAGGGGCCAATATAACGTATGAAAGTCATGGGGTCCTTCCACATGTTTTATAACCTTGGTGGCAAAGACTAGAGATCGTTGGGGTCCCTGGCAGAAGCCATTGAGGGCCGCTTGTTTTTCTTTGAAATTTCAATAAGCGTTAAGATTTCAAGAAACATACATTGAAATTTCTACATAGCATCTTGAAATTTTAAGAAAAAAAACCCCACAAAAAACAACACCCCCAATCAAACAGCCCTTTAAGGCTTCTGTTGTCCCTAGGTATAAATATTATAGAAACAAACCTTAATTTCTAACACTGCAGCTCTGGTCAGCGTTAGAAATTGGCACTAGTCCTATAGTCCTTGCCAAACTGCCCAATGGTAAAGGTATCATAAGGACTAGTAGAAATTTGCCCTTTTTAAGGGTTTTGCTATATGTTATCATTATAAGGACTAGTGAGGAAAACTATTAGTTTCTAACCCTGCAGTGGTAGAAGCGCTGGGAAACGCAGGCCAGAGAAGGACCTCTAGGTCGCAGGCTATATTTAGTGGGGACAGCACTTATTCAATTTGTTTGGAGCTTTATGTTAGAGCCATGGTTGTGATGTTATTGCAAGGTACAGATATCACAAATTGGTGGGTTCATTACACAGCTTCCAGAACAACCCATCTCCAAGATGTGGGTCAAGATGATGTTGGTCCATTGTACCACAAACTGGTGGCTTCATTACACGGCTTCCGGAAATAAACCCTCAACACGATGTGAGAAAAGGCAGTGCTCTAAATTAAGGGTCAATGTCCTTTTACATCATTGATGGTGAATCCTTGGGAGTATTTAAATCAAGGGGCACCTTTATTCCATAATTTTTAACGTTTTTGTGCCATCGGAAGCAAACGATTGACAGATGCCAACTGTTGAGGTGAGGTGTAATGGAGTTTAACGTCGCGTCCAAGATTATTGCACTTACATAGCGACATGCATGCACGTGTATGTGTGTGTGTGTGGCTGCTTGTACTTGTCCAGACTGATGCCGATTGTATAGTGCTAGCACACTGAGATACCATGCTGCAGTTTAACATGAATACCCCACTCAGACACAGTATACTGACTCCGAGCCGACCAGTCCTTGTTTAAGCCCCTTAATGCCGAGTGCCAGACAGGGTAACAACAAGTACCATCTTTTAACGTCTTTTGGTATGACGCGGCTGGGCATCGAACCCCGGAACAACTGTTGAGACTATGGCCAGGTATGGAGCTTGCAGCCGAAGAAGGCATATAATATGTTGTTGTTGTTGTTTGTTTGCTGTGTAACGAAGCACTCAGCAATATTGCAGCTATATGACGCGATCTGTAAATGATCGAGTCTGGACCAGACAATCCAGTGATTGACATCATGAGCATCGATCCACGCAATTGAGATACGATAACAATTGCATGAACCAAGTCAGCGAGCCTGACCACCCGATGCTGTTAAGCTACAGTCACACAGACAATGCAACCACGATGCAACCTCTTGACGACTGATTTCCTTTGCGACTGAATGGCGATCGCTGAAACCGGTGCAACTACTTCTGCCCATATCAGCATATTTGGAATTAGGGTATGACCGCCGATCAATCAGCGATAGGTTTTGCAACTTGTCAGTGATTGATCGGCAACTGTTCACCGCAGGTACGGCGAAATGTTTGCAACTTGTTGAGACCGGTGACTAGTCAGCGAATCTTCTTTGACTTGTTGCAACTTAACGGGGACTGGTCGATGACTAGTTGTCGATCGATCACCGATCAAAACATAATGCATAATAAAAGGGTGCTTTTCTGAATCAAATATTTTTCTTTGCAAGTTGTCAAGATGTTAACAGCAGAACAGTTGCAGTTGCTCCGCCTGCAAAGAATAAATAAAAATGCTGCAGTTGCTGCCATGTCGATGTACAGAAGAATGAGAAGGATAAGGTGAAGGCAGTATTGGCTGAGACCTTGGATCGCAAGAAGGCCACAGCTATGAGTGAGTGAGTGAGTGAGTGAGTGAGTTGGGTTTTACGCCGCTTTTAACACTATTCCAGTTACATCACGGCGTGTCAGCTTAATGTGGGAGGAAAGCCCGAAGTGATGCAGGTTTACCACTTCGGTGAAACCCACGAGCACGCGTATGGTGCTGACAAACCTAGAAACATAATCGGGGCGAACCAGGATTCGAACCCACAATCATAGGTTTCTGGCGTGCCCAAGGGACGCAACTCTGCACAGCGAATCGCGGCGCCTTAGACGACTGGGCCACCCATGCCCCCCCACAGCTATGAGACTATGAGAATCTGATGGCAGAGTTGGAGAGAGAAAGTCGTGGTGATTTCGTGGGTTACCTCCGCATGGAGCCTGTCAACATCGGACATCTCTGGCTCTTCCTCCTCACAGCAGTTGTCTCTACTGTATCTTCTACAATTTCTGGTTCTTTTATTTTCCTTCCTTTACGGTCCATAGTGATGAATGGAAATAATGGATGTGAACTCTCTGAGTACTTATGACAAAATGATGCTGTAATGCAACAGATGGTGACATGTTGCAAACCCAACGGAGAATGATCGACGCACGCTTGGAAACGACTTTGCAACTGATCGACAACAAGTCACCGATAAAGAGCCGGTTGATCACTGCCTCATCACTGATAGGTCGTGACTAGGTTGCAAGAGTCAACACCCTTGTGTAGAAGAAACCGATCGCCACACAGTGGAAACCAATCAGCGGTTTAAATAACACCACTTGGGGACCTCTAGGAGACCAATGAAACCTCCTAGCGACCAAATCGGTTGCGCGCAGCCAGTCTCTTGTGCATGTTCAAAAGACTGGTTGCGACCGAATGGGTTTTGCGACCGCTCTGGAAGCTTTCAGCGACCTCAGTGAAACCTTTCAGAGACCCCTGAAACCTTATTGCGATTGTCAAATATTTGGGTCGCCAGGATGTTGCATCGCGGTCGCATTGTCTGTGTGACTGAGGCTTTAGTCACCTCCAGTGACAAAGTCGCCCTTTACAGCAAGAAGACATGGGATGCATGAAACTGAAGGGAGAGGACACATGATACAGGGAGTTGAAAATGGCACAGGACATGGTCAAGACGTACAAAAACCCGGACAAACATCATGTCAACATAGTTAAAATGTACAAAACTTAACACATGTCAATCATGTCAACATGATGAAAATGTACACAACCTGATAAACATCATGTCAACATGATCAAGTTGTACCAAACTTGACAAATGTTACATGGAGACGTCCAGTGATTGATATCATGAGCATCGATCCATGCAATTGGGATATGATGACATGCATCAACCAAGTCAGCGAGCCTGACCACCCGATCCTGTTAGTCGCCACTATGACAAGCATGGATTGCAGAAGACCTATTACCGGATCTTCACGGGTCTAGTCAAGATGTACAAAACTTGACACATGTCATGTCAACATGGTCATATGTCCCGCCATCATGGGAAAATTGTTCACAACTTGACATATGTCCCGCCATCATGGTAAAATTGTACACAACTTGACATATGTCCCGCCATCATGGGAAAATTGTACACAACTTGACATATGTCCCGCCATCATGGGAAAATTGTACACAACTTGACATATGTCCCGCCATCATGGGAAAATTGTACACAACTTGACATATGTCCCGCCATCATGGGAAAATTGTACACAACTTGACATATGTCCCGCCATCATGGGAAAATTGTACACAACTTGACATATGTCCCGCCATCATGGGAAAATTGTACACAACTTGACATATGTCCCGCCATCATGGGAAAATTGTACAACTTGACAAATGTCACGTCATCATGGTCAAAACATACATAGCTTGACACATGTCACGTCACCATAGCCAAAACGTACACAACTTGACACATGTCACGTCATCATAGCCAAAACATACATAGCTTGACACATGTCACGTCATCACAGCCAAAACATACACAACTTGACACATGTCACGTCATCATAGCCAAAACAAACACAACTTGACATACGTCACGTCACCATAGCCAAAACGTACACAACTTGACACATGTGATGTCATCATAGCCAAAACATACACAACTTGACATGTCACGTCATCATGGTCAAAACATACACAACATGACACATGTCATGTCATCATAGCCAAAATGTACACAACTTGACACGTCATGTCATCATAGCCAAAACGTACACAACTTGACACATGTCACGTCATCACAGCCAAAACATACACAACTTGACACATGTCACGTCATCATAGCCAAAACAAACACAACTTGACATACGTCACGTCACCATAGCCAAAACGTACACAACTTGACACATGTGATGTCATCATAGCCAAAACATACACAACTTGACATACGTCACGTCACCATAGCCAAAACATACAAAACTTGACATGTCACGTCATCATGGTCAAAACATACACAACATGACACATGTCATGTCATCATAGCCAAAATGTACACAACTTGACACGTCATGTCATCATAGCCAAAACGTACACAACTTGACACATGTCACGTCATCATAGCCAAAACATACACAACTTGACACATGTCACGTCATCATAGCCAAAAAATACACAACTTGGCACATGTCATGTCATCATAGCCAAAACGTACACAACTTGACGCATGTCACGTCATCATAGCCAAAACATACACAACTTGACACATGTCATGTCATCATAGCCAAAACGTACACAACTTGACGTACGTGTCATCATCATAGCCAAAACGTACACAACTTGACATACGTCATGTCATCATGGTCAAAATGTACACAACTTGACACATATCTTGGATATCAGTGGGATAAAAACAGCAGCAACTACCTGGTTGGTTGGTTGGTTTGTTGTTTAACACCACTCTCAGCAATATTCCAGCTATATGACAGCGGTCTGTAAATAATCGAGTCTGGACCAGACAATGCAGTGATTGATATCATGAGCATCGATCCACGCAATTGGGACACAATGACATGCTTCAGTTCAACAAAGTCAGAGAGCCCGACCACCCGAACCCATTAGTCGCCACTTACGACAAGCATAGTCGCCTTTTAGGGCAAGCATGGATTGCTGAGGACCTATTCTACCCCGGATCTTCAAGGGTCCAAAACATTGAAGGCACAACAACCCTTGAGCATGTTGAGACACTAACTCTGGGGCACTGTTGATTATTTTACCACATACGGAAACTCATCACAATGAGTAATCCTAACAACCCTGCATGATATTTTGTTTTCTTGCCATATTAATCATCATTTTTTACATGCTTTGGTTGGGACCTGCTTGTCCAGCACAACAGACATTCTATCAGTATCAGTAGTGTTTGGAAATAAGCATTAAAGTCAAGGGGCCCTTGGCATGACCGCAAAATTGAAGGTTCTAGATATAGAGGGTCCCTAGATTAAAGCACTTAAGCAGGAAGCTTTAACATGTTTAAGGAAGCCTGTATCGCTGTGACAATTCATAACATCTTCATATCTTACTCTGAAAATAAAATAACTTGTACACCCTATAAGCACATTGTGTATTAAATATTGCCATGAAAACAGCAGATTTACTGTTGATATAATAAATGGTAACACTTAACTATGCTAAAAGGCCTATGTTGTAATTCTGCTGAATTATGACAAACTCAAGATGCAATATTTTGAGTAAAATCATTCACTGTCTTCCCGCAACCTGTACCATGTGTGAACAGAACAGAGCGAATTGTGATAACAAACCCAGCATAATGGCATCCAGGGATGTTTGTGTGTTACAATTAGAAGGGTATTTAAATACCTGGCCCTAACTGGAAACTGTCATCAAGATGTGAAAAATGACAGTCTACCAACGCATTTGTGCTTTGCTGCAAGAGAATACCTACTGTCTGACACACAATACTTCTGCGAGTTGTTATATTTGTAAACATGAATATTTGTGACGTGACCAATACGACACTCAGTTCGAATGCGATTAAAAACGGGCACCTGTTTGAACGTAAATAACATGTTAAAGGGGTTGTTGTCGTCCTTTGAAGTGTAATGCTTATACATAATTGTGACTGCATTTAGATCGCGAATTGATAGTTGGATATGAACGACGTAAAATATTTTTCCACATTGGGGATTCTGTCAAAATCTCCCATGTTTTAATTTCAAATGAGGTCATGTTAGAATGTCAAACGGTGCGTACACGTTTAACAAGGCAGTCATTTAATTTCACAATATTAATGTAAAAAATATTCTTACCTCTATCTTAATAAAACTGTCACATTATACAACTTATCTTCTTCACTGATCTCTTTAAAATTCTGCTTTTCAAATCTACGGAGTTAGCTTCTTATCCATATTCAAAGCACTTCCGCCATTGTCTGCTACCTGACCTCGTGCTGACCTACCACTAGATGGCGCACCAAAAGGAATCCCCATATCTATTTTTAGCATTACGTTACATCTATTTTTAGCAATGTTCACAGCTTTGAAAAGGGGAATTCCAGAGAAAAAGGGAATGAAACCATATCAATGTATGAAACAATTTTTTGTAACGATAACGTCGCATTGTATAATAAGCACGGCCAAAAATACCAAAACTATGTCCCCATTCGACCCAAACAGGCTAAGTACGTTATTAAAACACAAGGTGTAATTTATTTGTTTTTATAAATAACTTATCATAAAATTACTAACAGGAGCAATTATTTCTGATCTCGCTCGGATTTAATTAACCCGTTTTACAGTGGGTTTAGGACGTTTACCAGTCAATACCATTATTATGATATACTGTAAGTATACAAATACCCACCCTCCATACACAATTCAAATGGCCCAGTCGTCTAAGGCGCCGCGATTCGCTGTGCAGAGTTGCTCCCGAAACCTATGATTGTGGGTTCGAATCCCGGTTCGCCCCGATTATGTTTCTAGGTTTGTTAGCACCATACCCGTGCTCGTGGGTTTCACCGAAGTGGTAAACCTGCATCACTTCGGGCTTTCCTCCCACATTAAGCTGACACGTCGTTATATAACTCGAATGCTGTTAAAAGCGGCGTTAAACCCAACTCATTCGCTCATTCGCTACGCGTTTTTCTTGTAAAGAATTCGTCCTACTCTTAATCGTAGTTTCAAATTCCCATTTTCTTACCGCACGGCGTAAATCATCGGTTTAACGTTAAAAAATCTGAAAATTACACAAAGCGTCAACTTGAAAACAATCACCGTTAAAAGTGTTTCATGTACATATATAGTTCGTCTGATTGTGATAACTGATATCTGACAGTTTTGAGTATTAAAAAACACAAGTCTCTTGGTAAACGTCATTACACACGGATAAACAGTTAACAAGGTGACCTCTATGAACTATGTCCCTGTAGACGGAGTTGTGAGATGTGACCACGTGTGTGCATGGTGCCGAGTCTGAACTCGTCGTCGATGTCGTGGTTGAGTGGAGAGCATGGGTGAGCGGACGGGTGGCTCAGTTAGCTGGACGGGTGAGTTAGTGGGTGGGACCGAAGGGTGGGTGAGTGATTTGGACGGGTTGGTGAGTAAGTGGATGGTAGGTGAGTGAGAGGATGGTGGGTGGCTAGTCACAGTCCGCTGTCACCAAAACTACGGCGTTAATCATATTTTCTCGCCCACTTACCTACTCAACGGCTAGCCCCACCCATTCTACCACTGAGCATACAGACCCGTGAAGATCCGGGGTAGAATAGGTCTTCAGCAACCCATTCTTGCCGTAAAAGGCGACTTACAGGATCGGGTGGTCAGGCTCGCTGACTTGGTTGATGCATGTCATCGTATCCCAACTGTATGGATCGATGTTGATGTCAATCACTGGATTGTCTGGTCCAGACTCGATTATTTACGGACCGCCGTCACATAGCTGGGGTATTGCTGAGTGCGGCGTTTAACAACAAACAAACAAACAAACAAACAACCGAGCATACACTCCTGACATGCAGACTTTTACATGGAGATCCCAGGTGGCAGGGATGCACGTAGCTGTCTATTTCTAAATATTTTACAGCACTTCCTTCAATCGAAACCTTCGCCTCTAGAAGCCGTAGCCTGTCACACGGCCCCTCAGCCCTATCATTTTCCTTCCACCCTGTCCTTTTTGTGATGCTATAGCCCTAAATGAAGCAAGTCTAGATTTTCCTCAGGTTCTGAATCTCCCATCTCACTGGGGCTCCTTTTTCAATATAAATGTAGCTGCTTGTTTTTATCAAATTATATTTTTTCAGAGACTAAACGTTAGTTTAAGAAAGTCGGTGCAGTTTGTGATATCCAAGAAGTCAATTATCATGCATCACCCTCTCAAATAACGTTGATAACTATGAAAATAAATGATAAATAAGTTAATCAAATTGTATTAGTGTTCCTTAGCTAATAAAACAACTTCAATCAGTTCCTGTGTGTCAACAAATACGTATAATTTGTTTGAGGCTGGTCCCGATTGCAGTATATACCAACATTCCGATTGCTGATCATCTCTCCGAAGAATATTCTTCGCTTTTCTATTTTTTGGCCCTGTTCGTGTTAGCGCTGTGCGACTAAAGGGACACAACTCTTTAGTCCTTAGAACGTTTGGGTTTAAACTTAACACCGAGAATAAACTTTCGCCTCCAGAGCCAGGCATCAATTGCAAATAAAGTCACGAGAACTTCAGATTCACTCAATAGAAGAACACTGATGTTGACGTGGTTTGAATTCTTGCACCATATAAATGACCTGTCATTATTGCGAAATTCATCTCACATAGTCGACAACACATCATCAGTGGAATTGATTTTGTATAATATTTTTTATATTCAACAAAGAGCCTTTGCTGCCTTCAAGTTCTCACCACAGTTGAAGGTGTTGCGCCGACCAAACCAACTAACAAGGCGTGCATGAATTCCACGTGAAACCCGTGAAGATCCGGTGTTGAAGCTGTGAAAGGGGCGACTATGCTTGTCGGAAGAGGCGACTAACGGGATCGGGTGGTTGATGCATATCATCACATCCCAATTGCATGGATCGATGCTCATGGTGTCAATCATTGGATTGTCTGGTCCACACTCGATTATTTACAGACCTCCGTCATATAGCTGGAATATTGCTGAGTGCGGCGTTAAACAACATATAAACTAACTAACTTCCGTGTAAACATCGAGTCACATCAGAAGGGCTTGGACATGGTGCGATATCTCATTAATATTAAATGTTTAACTCCGGGACGATACCTCTCTAGGGGAACATCTGACAACGAACCCAGTAGGATATAATACCACATTTGATATTTTATTACATTATAGAATTTACAAAGAAACCTTGTCCAAGATGTTTAAGATTTGCCAAAGCAATTGCGATATTTCTGAAGGTGTTTCGATACTTTAAATGACATTGAGAACAGGAATCAGGATTACCTCGACTGATGTAAATGCTGAAAACATCTACGAGAGAACACTATGATTAGATACGAGATTAACGCTCCAGTACCGACAGTGATATAAACACTAATTTCTAATCGCTAACGAATAGTTGTTTTACAGCTTCAATATACATGCACGAAATTCGTTCTTTTCGGCGATTACAGGCAAGGACAAACTATTCTGAAGGCACCAACTGGATTCAACATTCAACCAGAAGCACAAGTGTGTCCGCCTCGTGAACCGGAAGACGTATCAGCGTGATGCTTGCCACGCAACGTATTCAGATCGCCATTGCTGCCCGGACCGGAAGTAACAACGGAAGAGCGCGAGTCCTTGATTGGGTCGGCTACCGTTGGTTTGTCATGTTGAGTATTGAGTATCTTCCTGTTTAGTTTGAATGCCCCTTTAATGAGTCTTCCTGAAGAACTTTATTTTGTTGGTTTGGACAGAAATGAGAGTTTGTCTTTATTCGGTTTAAAGAAATACAATTCTCTTATCTGAAGGGGGCACGGGTGGCCCAGTCGTCTAAGGTGCCGCGATTCGCTGTGCAGAGTTGCGTCCCTTAGGCACACCAGAAACCTATGATTTTGGGTTCGAATCCCGGTTCGCCCCGATTATGTTTCTAGGTTTGTCAGCACCATACCCGTGCTCGTGGGTTTCACCGAAGTGGTAAACGTCTGAGACCTGCATCACTTCGGGATTTCCTCCCACATTAAGCTGCCACGCCCCGATATGACTGGAATACTGTTAAAAGCGGCGTTAAACCAAACTCACTCACTCACTTATACGAAAGAAAGAGTCGAAAACTGTTTCAATACATCCAGTGTACCTTTTGTTTTTAGCATAGTACTCCCACCCCATCCCATCCTGTTCTCACACGCGGGAATATCAAATACTATTAGTCAGTCCCAAAGGACAAGGGCGCCAAAAAAGGCAATACAGAGAATTGTATCAAATCTGTAGTACACAATTTGTATTTTGGTTACTACTAAAACTCAATTGGCCAATAAGAACACGCTCTGATTAACCGTTTTCTGTATCAGTTAAGAAAATAATACTACCATAGTTGGTGAGGTGAGGTGAAATGGGGTTTAACGTCGCGTCCAAGCTTATTGCACATATATATAGCGACATGCATGTATGTGTGTTTGTGTGGCTTCTTGTACTAGTCCGGACTGATGCCGATTTATAGTGCTAGCTCACTGAGATACCATGCCGCAGTTTAACATGAATACCCCACTCAGACACAGTTTACTGACTCCGAGCCGACCAGTCCTTGTTTTAGTCCCTTAATGCCGAGCGCCAGACAGGGTAACAACAAGTACCATCTTTTAACGTCTTTTGGTATGACGCGGCCTGGAATCGAATCCCGGACCTTTCGGTCTCCGGGCGGACGCTCTACCTCTAGTCCATGGAGGCGGTCAGTACCATAATTGACCTCCATTGTTAATTTAGTACTCATCCCGTGATTAGAATTGGTCTTCAGCAGCCCATACTTTTCGTAAGAGGCGACTAACGGGATCGGGTGGTCAATCTCTCTGACTTGGCCAATGCACGTCATCGAATCCCAATTGCGTAGATCAATGCTCATGATATCAATCACTGGTCTGCCTGATCCAGACTCGATTATTTACAGACCACCGTCATATAACTGGAATATTGCTGAGGGCGGAGTTGAACAACAAACAAACAAAACTTTGTTAACGATAATAAATACATAATATAAATCCGACTCTAGCAGTTATTATTATGATGATGCAACCTGGATATACTGAAGTTTCCAAACACAAGTACTTTGGTCGCATTTGGTGTTGATGTTTGCTTGAACCCATGAACATGTGATGACCTTATATAACTGAGGGTAAAGGTCAAAGGTGAAATGTTTTATGCGTCACGTGCGTTACATGCATGCAGCACGTGGAACAATGAAGCAATGTATACTGTAACAATTACTGTCAGCTATCATTGAAAGTTCAGAGTTGAGCTCTGTCTTTTCACCGACCAGGCTTGGCTGAATTTATAAAAAATATTATGTTTGCGCCCGTTGGGGACCGGTCATTTATTATAGGAGTGGGTGGATCAGAGGAAATCAGGGGAGGGTCACCAAAACATATGAGAGCCTCATAAAAAAAATAACCTGTTCGGGAAGGGTCATGATCAAATGTACAAGAACATTGGGGAGGGTTATAAAAACTATGACGCATTTTAAGCATTAAGGGAGGGGCACTATTTTCTGTACATTAGTGTATCAAAAACTCTGCTCAGCTGTTCAGCTACGATTGGACGGATGTATGACAATACAGCAGTGGTATCAGGTCAGGGTTAAAATTGGTCTTCAGAAAACCCATTCTTGCCGTAAAAGGCGGCTCTGCTTGTCGTAAGAGGCTGCTAACGGGATCGGGTGGTCAGACTCGGTGACTTGGTTGATGCATGTCATCGATTCCAAATTGTGTGGATCGATGCTCATGATGTCAATCACAGGATTGTCTGGTCCAGACTCGATTATACAAAGACCGCTATCATATAGGTGGAATATTGCCGAGTCCGGCGTTAAACAACAAGCAAACAAAACAATATGAAAACCGTCGTGTAAATGACATCGCGACTCATACATATGGTTTTAAAGGCCACTTTGTAGCACAGGAAGAGCACTGACCTGGATTGGAAATAATTGGCCCTCTTCCGTTTAATGTCGACCCAGATCTGCGAGTGACATGTGAAGTTTGATTGACATGCCAGTCACGTGCATGCTGGCGCGTTGTATTTCGGTCACGTCGGAAGTCATTGTTTGCACGTCAACGTATACTTAACGCTTACGTCACTGTCTAGGAAGAACATGTCACGATTAAGTAATGCATGCTTGGCCCAGGATCTCGAACAGAGAAAGTGACTGAATATGTTTTTACGCTGTTTTATCAATGTTCCAGCAATATCACGGCGGGGAATACCAGAAATGGGCTTAACACATTGTACCAACGTCAACCGGGCCTTTGGCGTGACGAGCAAACGCTTTAACCACGAACCGGCCCCGAACAACAGACTCGTATTGTTTTTAATTAGAATTAGACGCCCATTGACACAATTTCACACCTGGAGCGTTGCAGTAGACGTTCGTTGACGCAATAAATAACACCTCTGGAAGACGACGAGGAATGTGGTCTTGGTAGTGGTAGAGTTTTTTGGTAGAGAAAGAGGTCTTCGTTAAACAAGAAGATCTTGCGAAGAAAGAGGTCTTGTAAAAAAGCAAGAAGGATCTTTGCAGAGGAAGTGGGTCGTGCTGGCGTAAGGGGATCTTTGGACAGAAATAAGGGTCTTGGCAGACAAAAGGGTATTTGTAGAGGAAGCGATGCGGTAGTGGAAGGGTTTTTTGCACTATAAAAAGTATGTTTAGACGCAACTCTGCTCTGAGAATCGCGGCGCCTAAGACGACTGGGCCACCCGTGCCCCCCTTGTAGAGGAGGTGTTGCAGTAATGAACATGGTCTTGTTGAGGAAGTGATGCGGTACTGGAAGAGGTCTTGTAGAGAAAGGGTCTCTTTTGGTAGAAGCGGTCGTTAAGGAACTAATGTGGTTGTGGAAGACGGCTTGTAGAGGAAGAGAGTCTCAGAGGAACAGGGTTGTGGTAGAGAATGGAAATGGTAGTGGAAGAAGTATAGTTGAGGAAGTGATGTCAGCAGAGGAAGATTCTTCGTAGAGGAAGGGGTTCGTGTAAGAGGAAGAGGGCTTAGCTAACTCTTATGTCGAATACTTCGGTACACATTTCCGCTGCAGCCACCACAGGGCGACTGATTATCTGGAAAATAAAGTTGAGACATATACTTGAGTGGCTTACCCTCCATAACCTAATGCTGCTCTTCCACGTTGTCATCCATCAAAGGAAGTTGGCGATAGTTCATTTCGTCCATCACACAATTGTTTTATCTCTAGCCTCTATTAACCTCCATACGTATCACAACCAAACGGTTCTGTATTCCCCATCACCTATACTTGAGTAACGGCATAATAATACTGCATATCGTTGTCGTCGCAAGTCGCCGACTTCGGGCGCTCACCAACGCCTCCAGCGGGATACTGGTTGATGTGAGCTCCAGGAGAGTGTCTGATATGTTGTGACACGCAACAACCTCTTTCGGTGTATCGATTTGTGATAAAACTGCCAAACACATGGCACAAGAAACGTTTTTATAGCAATTTTCTCTGTATCTAATTGACATGCAAAACTACAGATCTATATAATTCACTCAGGCAAGGGTTGTAAACTATACAGATGACAGAATAATGCTTTGGATCGAACATGCACTGCAGGGACGACAGACCAGAGCATTCATTACACACAACAATGCTCTGTTCCCGTTCCCAAAACGGAATTTGTATCAAAATAACAATTGTCAACACCGCGTCAGAATAGCGTATGTACACCAAAGACGGTCAATGTATTCAGTGTAGGCAAACATATATTAGTAGAGCATAACGAATTTGAAGTGTTAGACATAGGAAGGGTAGAATTGGTCTTCAGCAACCCATGCTTGCCGTAAAAGGTGACTATGCTTGTCGTAAGAGGCGGCTAACGGGATCGGGTAGTCAGACTCGCTAACTTGGTTGATGCATGTCATCGTATCCCAATTGCATGGATCGATGCTCGTGATGTCAGTCACTGGATTGCCTGGTCCAGACTCGATTATTTACAGACCACCGCCATATAGCTGGGATATTGCTGAGCGCGGCGTTAAACAAACAAACGTGTTTAACTTGATCCATGAGGTAACTAATTGAGTAGACAGGATGGGCGCGTTAATGCGCAGATTCATTATGATAATTAAGCATAGTTCCTCATGCATGTCAATGATCTTCACATACAACTATAATTGTTACAATTAAGTATATTTCTTCTTTAGATGTAAATAGTCTAAAGTGTGCTGTACAGCTAGTGAGGTGGTGAGGTGAAATTGGTTTTAACGTCTCGTCCAAGATTATTGCACTTATATAGGGACGTGCATATGTGTGTTTGTGTGTGTGTGTGTGAGTGTGTGGCTGCTTGTACTAGTCCAGACTGATGCCGATTTTTAGTGCGCGCACAATGAGAAACAATGCCGCAGTTTAACATGAATATCCCACTCAGACACAGTATACTGACTCCGAGCCGACCAGTCCTTGTTTTAGCCCCTTAATGCCGAGCGCCAGACAGGGTATAAACAAGTACCATCTTTTAACGTCTTTCGGTATGACGCGGCCGGGAATCGACCCCCGGACCTTCTGCTTTCCGGGCGGACGCTCTACCACTAGACCACGGAGTCGGTCTGTACAGCTAGTACGGTAGTTAAGTATACACCCAGTCTGTGAACCACGTGTTTATAACTTAAACACAAACCTGAGCGCTTTCCTTGTCCCATAATTTTCGACACGTTTAGGGTCTGAACATGTTTAGGATTGTGTTTAACAACTGAACGTGCCCTTTAGACCCAAACGTGCTTATATAGAACGCACCAAATGTGAACTCCGTTTAGGAATTAAACACATCCCTAAACATGTTCATGTTATGGGGGTGTTGTGTTTATTTTACAGGTGGTGTTTAGGCCGTGAAAAGATAGCTCATTTCGTGTGTTTAGAGAGAACACACCAAATGTGTTTTCCATTCAGGATTTAAACAGATTCCTAAACATGTTTATATATGGTTTGTTTAGGCTGTGAAAAGAAAGCTCATTTCATGTGTTTAGATAGAACAAACCAAATGTGTGTACTCCGTTTAGGATTTAAACACATCCCTAAAAATGTTTAGATCTAAACATGTTTTGTATGTGTTTTACTTTGGAAACACATGTTTTACAGTGCATTTCCTGGATGTAAATAATGTGGGATGTTTTTTATCTTAGTGTGTTGTTATTTGCATCACATTCGTGAACATATCGATGTATTTATTCCAAGAATGGAAGTATTCGTCCAAGAATGGAGGGGGCACGGGTGGCCCAGTCGTCTAAGGCGCCGCGATTCGTTGTGCAGAGTTGCGTCCCTTGGGCACGCCAGAAACCTATAATTGTGGGTTCGACTCCCGGTTCGCCACGATTATGTTTCTAGGTTTGTCAGCACCATACCCGTGCTCGTGGGCTTCACCGAAGTGGTAAACTTCTGAGGCCTGCATCACTTTGGGCTTTCCTCCAAAATTAAGCTGACACGCCGTGATATAACTGGAATACTGTTAAAAGCGGTGTTAAACTCAACTCACTCACTCACTCACTCACTCCAAGAATGGAAGTATTCGTCCGTAGAGTGCACTGGTCGTCAACGTACCCTTCCAACGCTTTCACTGCCATACAATACCATGCCCCTTGTAGGTAAACGAGTTCAGGCAACACTGATTAAAAATCCGATGATTATTTTTGAAGGAGCACTTAATCCTTCTGAATAAGTTCCGCCCTTGGCGATGTCACTGGTTTAGTCAGATGTCAGTGAAATATCATGTGGATGGTATCATTTTGGTGGTATTATATAACATGACATGGCAGCCAAACGTGGAAAAGTAGGAACACGAAAGAGAATCGGGAGTGAGTATGATGGTTTCCGCCATAGTCAGTGAAATGTCATGTGAGTGGTATCAGTTTGGCGGTATTATATAACATGACATGGCAGCCAAACGTGGAAAAGTAGGAACACGACAGAGAATCGGGAGCGAGTGTATGTTGGTTTCCGCCATAGTCAGCACAGTCCCAGCTGTATCGAGGCCAATGCATTAAACAAGTGGTTGACAGTATGGAAGCCTTGTACTGAATCCCTACTTGGATCGACACATACGCACACAGAGACAGACGGACGGTGCATGTGTTGGTGAGTGTAGGTCCACAGGTCGGTGAGAATAGGCGCGGAGGTTTGCGATTGTAGGAGTTTGTTTAGGGACTGTAGGCATGTAGGTTGCTCATTGTAGATTGCGGGTTGGTTGGATAGCAGGCAATTGGCAGGCTGCTTGGTGAGTGTAAACAGGAGGATTGACTTGTAGGCAATTGACAGGCAGGTAGATGAGTGTTAGCGGGAGGGTTGACTGTAGGCAGTTGGCGGGTAGGTTGGTGAGTGTAGGCGAGAGGGTGAACTTGTAGGCAGTTGGCGGGTAGGTTGGTGAGTGTAGGCGAGAGGGTGAACTTGTAGGCAGTTGGCGGGTAGGTAGGTGAGTGTAGGCGGGAGGGTTAACTTGTTGGCCCCTGACGGGTAGGTAGGTGAGTGTAGGCGGGAGGGTTAACTTGTAGGCGGCTGACAGGTAGGTAGGTGAGTGTAAACAGGAGGATTGACTTGTAGGCAGTTGACAGGTAGGTAGGTGAGTGTAAGCGGGAGGGTTGACTTGTAGGCAGTTGACAGGTAGGTAGGTGAGTGTAGGCGGGAGGGTTGACTTGTAGGCAGTTGGCGGGTAGGTAGGTGAGTGTAGGCGGGAGGGTTGACTTGTAGGCAGTTGACAGGTAGGTAGGTGAGTGTAGGCGGAAGGGTTGACTTGTAGGCAGTTGACAGGTAGGTAGGTGAGTGTAGGCGGAAGGGTTGACTTGTAGGCAGTTGACAGGTAGGTAGGTGAGTGTAGGCGGGAGGGTTGACTTGTAGGCAATTGACAGGCAGGTATATGAGTGTTAGCGGGAGGGTTGACTGTATGCAGTTGGCGGGTAGGTTGGTGAGTGTAGGCGGGAGGGTTAACTTGAAGGCAGTTGGCAGGTAGGTAGGCGAGTGTAGGTGGGAGGGTTGACTTGTAGGCAGTTGGCGGGTAGGTAGGTGAGTGTAGGCGGGAGGGTTGACTTGGAGGCAGTTGACAGGTAGGTAGGTGAGTGTAGGCGGAAGGGATGACTTGTAGGCAGTTGGCGGGTAGGTAGGTGAGTGTAGGCGGGAGGGTTGACTTGTAGGCAGTTGACAGGTAGGTAGGTGAGTGTAGGCGGAAGGGTTGACTTGTAGGCAGTTGACAGGTAGGTAGGTGAGTGTAGGCGGGAGGGTTGACTTGTAGGCAGTTGGCAGGTAGGTAGGTGAGTGTAGGCGGGAGGGTTAACTTGTATGCCCCTGACGGGTAGGCAGGTGAGTGTAGGCGGGAGGGTTAACTTGAAGGCAGTTGGCAGGTAGGTAGGTGAGTGTAGGCGGGAGGGTTGACTTGTAGGCAGTTGACAGGTAGGTTGGTGAGTGTAGGTGGGAGGGTTGACTTGTAGGCAGTTGGCGGGTAGGTAGGTGAGTGTAGGCGGGAGGGTTGACTTGTAGGCAGTTGACAGGTAGGTAGGTGAGTGTAGGCGGAAGGGTTGACTTGTAGGCAGTTGACAGGTAGGTAGGTGAGTGTAGGCGGGAGGGTTGACTTGTAGGCAGTTGGCAGGTAGGTAGGTGAGTGTAGGCGGGAGGGTTAACTTGTATGCCCCTGACGGGTAGGCAGGTGAGTGTAGGCGGGAGGGTTAACTTGTAGGCAGTTGGCAGGTAGGTAGGTGAGTGTAGGCGGGAGGGTTGACTTGTAGGCAATTGACAGGCAGGTATATGAGTGTTAGCGGGAGGGTTGACTGTATGCAGTTGGCGGGTAGGTTGGTGAGTGTAGGCGAGAGGGTTAACTTGAAGGCAGTTGGCAGGTAGGTAGGCGAGTGTAGGCGGGAGGGTTGACTGTAGGCAGTAAACGGGTAGGTAGGTGAGTGTAGGCGGGAGGGTTAACTTGTAGGCAGTTGGCAGGTAGGTAGGTGAGTGTAGGCGGGAGGGTTGACTTGTAGGCAGTTGGCAGGTAGGTAGGTGAGTGTAGGCGGGAGGGTTAACTTGAAGGCAGTTGGCAGGTACGTAGGCGAGTGTAGGCGGGAGGGTTCAATTGTAGGCAGTTGGCAGGTAGGTTGGTGAGTGTAGGCGGGAGGGTTGACTGTAGGCAGTAAACGGGTAGGTAGGTGAGTGTAGGCGGGAGGGTTGACTGTAGGCAGTAAAAGGGTAGGTAGGTGAGTGTAGGCGGGAGGGTTGACTGTAGGCAGTAAACGGGTAGGTAGGTGAGTGTAGGCGGGAGGGTTGACTTGTAGGCAGTAAACGGGTAGGTAGGCGAGTGTAGGCGGGAGGGTTGACTTGTAGGCAGTTGGCGGGTAGGTAGGTATGTGTAGGCGGGAGGGTTGACTTGTAGGCAGTTGGCAGGTAGGTAGGCGAGTGTAGGCGGGAGGGTTGACTGTAGGCAGTAAACGGGTAGGTAGGTGAGTGTAGGCGGGAGGGTTGACTGTAGGCAGTAAACGGGTAGGTAGGTGAGTGTAGGCGGGAGGGTTGACTTGTAGGCAGTAAACGGGTAGGTAGGTGAGTGTAGGTGGGAGGGTTGACTTGTAGGCAGTTGGCGGGTAGGTAGGTGAGTGTAGGCGGAAGGGTTGACTTGTAGGCAGTTGGCAGGTAGGTAGGCGAGTGTAGGCGGGAGGGTTGACTTGTAGGCAGTTGGCAGGTAGGTAGGCGAGTGTAGGCGGGAGGGTTGACTTGTACGCAGTAAACGGGTAGGTAGGTGAGTGTAGGCGGGAGGGTTGACTTGTAGGCAGTTGGCAGGTAGGTTGGTGAGTGTAGGCGGGAGGGTTGACTTGTAGGCAGTTGGCGGGTAGCTAGGTGAGTGTAGGCGGGAGGATTGACTGCAGGCAGTTGGCGGGTAGGTTGGTGAGTGTAGGCAGGAGGGTTAACTTGTAGGCAGTTGGCAGGTAGGTTGGTGAGTGTAGGTGGGAGGGTTAACTTGTAGGCAGTTGGCAGGTAGGTTGGTGAGTGTAGGCGGGAGGGTTGATTTGTAGGCAGTTGGCGGGTAGGTAGGTGAGTGTATGCGGGAGGGTTGACTTGTAGGCAGTTGGCGGGTAGGTAGGTGAGTGTAGGCGGGAGGATTGACTGCAGGCAGTTGGCAGGTAGGTTGGTGAGTGTAGGCGGGAGGGTTGACTTGTAGGCAGTTGGCAGGTAGGTTGGTGAGTGTAGGCGGGAGGGTTGATTTGTAGGCAGTTGGCGGGTAGGTAGGTGAGTGTAGGCGGGAGGGTTAACTTGTAGGCAGTTGGCGGGTAGGTTGGTGAGTGTTAGCGGGAGGGTTGATTTGTAGGCAGTTGGCGGGTAGGTAGGTGAGTGTAGGCGGGAGGATTGACTTGTAGGCAGTTGGCAGGTAGGTTGGTGAGTGTTAGCGGGAGGGTTGACTGAGGCAGTTGGCAGGTAGGTAGGTGAGTGTAGGCGGGAGGATTGACTTGTAGGCAATTGGAAGGTAGGTCGGTGAGTGTTAGCGGGAGGATTGACTTGTAGGCAATTGGCAGGTAGGTCGGTGAGTGTTAGCGGGAGGATTGACTTGTAGGCAATTGGCGGGTAGGTTGGTGAGTGTAGACAGGAAGATTGACTTGTAGGCAATTGGCGGGTAGGTAGGTGAGTGTAGGCGGGAGGGTTAACTTGTAGGCAGTTGGCAGGTAGGTTGGTGAGTGTAGGCTGAAGAAAAGCCCGTATGTGAAGCATATAACAGTCGTGTCCTGTCTTTGAGCGCTTCCAGTGGATGTGCATGGATCACACTACCAATGTTTCACCCGCTCGTCTGGAGCCTCGTTGTGACACAGGAAGTTGGCAGAGAGAAATGGCGGCTCCCATGACCTTGCATCTATATGCTATCTGGCCGCCCGCTGATTAGCGTCATGTTTCCATTAGTGCAACACAGTCATGATGTAGCTACATGCAAAAGGCGTTACTTTAATGTGGTTGTTATTCCTTGAGATGAAAGGACGTCTGCACGTGAGTCAGCTGGTTCTTTACATTCGGGGAGTCTATAAATCGCGTTTTAATCGTTTGACAGAAATATATTTATGAAAATTTATCTCGGAATAAGTAGGAGATATTTTGAGATTGACAAGATTTCCATCTTTTTGGAGAACACTTAAAAAGATTTGAGTGTGTATTTACATCAGTTTTTCGTCCATATGGTGCTGCGGCTATTGCAAGAATTTTATTGCAAGAAAGTGAGTGAGTGAGTGAGTTAGTGAGGTTTTTACGCCGCTTTAGCAACATCACGGCGGGGTACACGAGAAATGGGCTTCACGCACTATTTTGGGGGAATAGAACCCGGGCCTTCGGCGTCCCCAATATACATCCTTCTTATGGTAAGAGCCAAATGAAACTGGGATTAGGGGTCAGGCACAGTGACTTCTCTGAATGTACGTCTCGGATCCTGAAGGCGTTTCCGTTGATCATTCTTCAACCATTGGTTGATAGGGGAAGAGATGATGGGTAGGTGGGGTGTGTGTGGCGTGTGTGTGTGGTGTGTTTGCGGGGTGGGGGGTGGGGGGGGGGGGGGGGGGGGTGTGAGGCAGTGGGGCGGTGGGGGTCCATTGGTTATTGGTTTATAGGGACGAGATGAGGACGGTAGGGGAGGGCGCAGGGTGTATGTTGTTTTCCGTTGCAATATATCACCAATATCTAGTCTGTAACTGTGGTATATCTGGGTGGCCTGCTTGTAATCGAGTCAGGGTGATATAGCGGACGAGATGAGGAGGAGAAGGAGAGGAAGAGGAGGAGGAGGAGGTGTAACGCGTGAATGTTATTTTTCGCCGCAGTCCGTGTTACAGCTATAGTCCCTACTCGATTATATACAGGCCCTATCATACAGCTGGAATATTGCTGAACAAACATTTCTCCCAGTCGGTAGCTCACCGTGTCCACTATTAGTTACATAAACCACGGACAGTTTACAATGGTTACGACCACACGGGGTGTCAGACAGCGACAGACTGGTGCCAGGCCCGCGTGAATCAGCTTCACTGAAAGGTTTTGTAGCGAGTTGATCCTGCGCATTCACCATGACATTTACAGACCCTCTACCGACATTTCGGGTCAGTCATCAATCGAGGATCCCCTAGACTGACGCATGGTCTCTGAAAATATATAATTTTAATAGAAACAAATAATTCCACATGAATTGAAAAGAAGTCCAGTGAGATGGGAGATTCAGAATCTGAGTAAAATCTAGACTTGCTTCATTTAGGGGTTTTGCCTTACAGGAACGACAGGGCGGAAAGGAAAATAATATGGTTCAGGGACTGTAAGACAGTTTAGGGGTCCCCTACCGGGCTGTGTTGGGACAGGACGCCGAGGCGTACACAGGAGTTCCATTTCGAGGATTCAGGTGGACGAGTGATGTTACTGATGCCGCCCGTAGAGGTGATGTATCCATCGCAGAAAGCGATTGGAGTTAGGGAATGTTAGAGTAAGAAAGATTTGTGTGGCAAACAGAGGAGTTAGCAGACTAACAGATGGGGTTAAAAAAATAGGAATCTACAAAGGAACCCTCGAATCCCTTACTGAGCTAGACCGGCGACTAGGTCGGAGTTGGGGTGAGAGCTGAATAGGGTGGTTGGTTCGTAAAAGAACATTCGTCACCACTCGCCCCTCTCCGTAACCTGCAAGAAGACTCGTCCCCCGATTGATGAATGTTATGAGCGAAAATACGACAAACCAATCAGAATGCGCGTATGATTTCAAGTTCTTCGTCAAAGAATCCCTCAGAAATAATTTTTGATTTTACATGTCTTGCAACTAAAAATTTACCAAAAACACAGTTAGATGTGTTCAATCATACTGTATAATTCCGCACAACCCGATGTGCTTTAAATTGCATCTGAAGTATATATAATATATGGGGAAAATGTGTGAACCATTACGCAACGAGTTGACAATTATTTTAGGTCTGCCCGTTTGCGCTAAGACGGAACTCGGTCGCAAAAATGGCCATGAGAAGGGCACGAGTCGCTATTCGGCTTGTCCCGGAATAACACGAGTTGGTCACGAATGGTAAAAGAAAGGATGCGCAAGGGTCTGTACGAAAGATTGTTGGGTGAATAATATTTTATGCATCAATATATATTCAATGTCTAGTCTGTAGCTGAGGTATATCAGGGTGGCAGGCTTATATTCGTGCCAGGGCGTCATAGGGGACGAGATGAGGGTGGGCGGAAGAGGAGGAGGCAGGCGTGAGTATTGTTTTCCGCTGCAATTTATCATCAATATAAAGTCTGTACCTGTTGTTTGTTTGTTTGTTGTTTAACGCCGCACTCAACAATATGTCAGCTATATGACGGCGGGCTGTAAATAATCGAGTCTGGACAAGACAATCCAGTGATTGATATCATGAGCATCGATCTTGATACTATGACATGCATCAACCAAGTCAACAAGCCTGACCACCCGATCCCGTTAGTCGCCTCACTACAAGCATAGTCTTGTTTTACGGATCTTGATGGGTCAGTCTGGGTACAATGTGTGAAGCCCATTTCTGGTGTCCCCTGCCGTGAGATTGCTGGAATATTGCTAAAAGCGGCGTAAAACCAAACTCACTCACTCACTCACTCACTCATGGGTCAGTCTGTAACTGAGGTATATCATGGCGACCTGCATGTAATCGGACGGGATGAGGAGGAGGCTGATGTAGCGGGCGAGATGAGGAGGAGGAAGAGAAGGTGGAAAGATGAATGTTGTTTTTCGCCGCAGTCCGCAATGCTACAACTTTATCACTGCAGCCCGTGAATACTCGAGCCTGTGCCTGGCAAACCAGTGGTTGAGAGCATGAGCAGGATCCGCACCACCGGAGTACGATGCCACACAAGAAGGTAGATGTCACATCTGACTGTCGGCGTCTAGCTGATCCACCTGAACCCACAACAAGCAAGTACTATAGCAACCCATGCTTGCCGTAAAAGGTGACTATGCTTGTCGTAAAAGGCGACTATGCTTGTCGTAAAAGGCGACTATGCTTGTCGTAAAAGGCGACTATGCTTGTCGTAAAAGGCGACTATGCTTGTCGTAAAAGGCGACTATGCTTGCCGTAAAAGGCGACTATGCTTGCCATAAAAGGCGACTATGCTTGCCATAAAAGGCGACTATGCTTGTCGTAACAGGCGACTAACGAGATCGGGTGGTCAGGCTCGCTGACTTGGTTGATGCATGTCATCGTATCCCAGTTGTGTGGATCGATGTTCATGATGTCAATCACTGGATTGTCTGGTTCAGACTCGATTATTTACAGACCGCCGTCATAAAGCTGGAATATTGCTGAGTGCGGCGTTAAACAAACAAACAAACAAACAAACAAACAAACAAACAAACAAAGTCAAGTGGGGGTGTTCGGCCCCGGAATCCCGACTGCAGTAGCAATGTGGTAAATCAATCGTCACATTTACGCCCCCATTCTTAAATGCAATTCGTCCACAAAGCAAATAATCACAAACTTTAAATGTAAGCCAAAATGCAAATAAAGCCTTTAAATGGCATTTAGAAATGATACACGTAAAGAGGAGAATTTATGGATGTCAACTTCTTCATCATGAGGAACACGACGTTTCGGAGTATATATACCTATTCCTCCATCAGGTGAATATATGAAGTTGATAATAATATCATAATAAAGACGTCTACAACACAGAATACGAAATCAATTTTGCTTTAACGCAAGCGCGGATTACAGGTTGAAACAGTTATAATTATACAGGTTTGTTATGAAAACCCGGGGTATCCATGAGATGAAAGGAGCTATTCGTGGGATTTAATGAAGCTCAACTCTCGTCAAGTGTCAAGCGAGCAGACATTCATCTTTCGTTTACAGCGTTGTTATATTTTTATATGAAACATCACTCTGGAAGCACATGATACCGCCGCTTATTGCTCGTGTTACTTAATTAAATACAGATCTGTGGTTATTCAGCTTGGCGTGGCTATCAGCGAGTTTCTGAGATCACACAATTAGCTCAAACATCTTCCCCTAAAGCGATTATGATCTTATTATAGTGACGTTATACACACAATTAGCACTGCAAAAATGATTTAACACGAGTTAGAAACTATCACATTTCTAACTGCCCGTCTAATTTGACACGCCGCTTGCGTCAGCATCATGAGTCACAACTTTGCTGGCGACGTGGACGGGGACGGGAGATTGCGTGGCACTACACACGTGAAATCTTTCAAGTTCCATGTCAGTGGCGGGTAGTCTTCAGTGAATAACACGGCCACCGACTCGCACTAAATTTTTTACAATTTCTGATTTGTTGGCTGTACTTGTGTAAGGGACATATAGTCCTTGAAGATAGTGAAGGTTGGATAGTATTACACTGCTAATACAGAACTGACCCCCGCTTCGCGGATGTTCATCAATGAATTCTAGAGCTGAAGATGGGTGCGAATGGGATGCAAGAGCAATAAAGGAGTAGGAATGTGATGCTAGAGCTGTGAGGGGGCGATAGTTATAAAATACATGCTTTAAATTCTTAATTCGTGACAACAGCGGTGGAAAGGGTAGTCTTTAAAATTTTGAGACCCATGTCCATGAAGAATAAGCACAGTTTTACTCCGTGAGTCTCATTAGTATCAGATTCGCAAATATATAGCCGTAGTCACTTGATATAGGGGGGCACAGGTGGCCCAGTCGTCTAAGGCGCCGCGATTCGCTGTGCAGAGTTGCGTTCCTTGGGCACGCCAGAAACCTATGATTGTGGGTTCGAATCTCGGTTCGCCACGATTATGTTTCTAGGTTTGTCAGCACCATACCCGTGCTCATGGGTTTTACCGAAGTGGTAAACGTCTGAGACCTGCGTCACTTCGGGTTTTCCTCCCACATTAAGCTGCCACGCCGTGATATGACTGGAATAATGTTAAAAGCGGCGTTAAACCCAACTCACTCACTCACTTGATATAGTCGAGGATAAAATATAATAGTATCTGAATTAAAAAGGAAATAACATTTGATGACTTTGTCAGCAAACAATTACTGTATTGTAAGGGGAAACAGCAACCAGTTTCAACAAAAAGTGAGAAAAAAAAGTAAACCTTGAGATACGATATTTAGGATGTTTCATCGTAAAGAAACGTTGAGTGAGTGAGTGATTTGGGGGTTAACACCGCATTGAATAGATTTACAGTTATGTCACGTGGTATCAGCTTGTCTCGTGAACATGCAGCGTCAACACCAGAGACTATCCGATTCAAAATGGCCAAAAAGGCAAAATAGAGGTGAAAATATTATGAATGGATCACTGAAAATCATAGACACAACATACACTCTTCAAAAAATGAAACGCACAGATAGATTTTTAGTAAATATATTGTACCTAATAAAGTCGATATATATAACTTAATATCATAGATACAAATATGAAATTTTGGAGCTCGATAGTCACATGTTGTCGTTGTACAAAGGCATTGAAAACTGTTCATTGTCTTGTCACATAAGTCCACAAGGTTGCTCAGTGACCGCTCCGGGCAGCAATCACGTCTCTGCATCTCCTCGGCACTGACTGGATAAGTGTACGAATTCTGTCCTGCGGAATTCTGCGCCATTCTGCATGTAAAGCGTTGGTCAGATGTGGGATTGTCTGCGGCGTGTTCTGGCGTTGACGTTCACGTCGATCGAGTTCATCCCAGAGGTGTTCGATTGGGTCGAGATCTGGAGATCTCGACGGCTAGGGCAATTCGTTGATGTTGGCATTATGAAGGTAGTCTACCGTTAGACGAGCTGTGTGCGGTTGAGCGTTGTCCTGTTGAAACAGCTCCCTCTGGCGGTCAATGATTGGAAGAAGGTGAAGTTGAAGAATTTGATTCATGTAGCGATTTGCTGTCAATTTCCCCGAACCACAACCAAGTCAGATCTCGTGGTGTAGGATATGGCCCCCCACACCATGACACTACCGCCACCGAATTTGTTCGAATTTACGTACACAATGTTGGGCAAAACGCTCATTTCAACGACGATAAATACGTTGTCTTCCATCTCGCCGGTGAAGAAGAAATCGTGATTCATCGCTAAACCACACTCGTCTCCAGTTTCTCAGAATCCAAGGCTGTAATGTATGGCACCAACGCAAGCGTCGCTGTCGATGGATGTGTTGCAAAACAAGGACGATAACTGGTCTTCTTTGTCGGATTCCAGCCTGGCGAAGATGGTTCCTGACAGTCTGGTCCAATATTCTCCTCAAACCAGGAATGCGTCCTGCAGTCTCCGTAGCTGTGGCATTGCGATGACGTTGGTGGAACAGTCGAATGTAGCGATCCTGTGCAGGGGTGGTAACTCTTGGTCGGCCGATTCTCGGACTGTCTGCAGTGGAATTTAACTGTGTGTATCGGTCACAAAGGCGGCAAATGGTGCTGTGGTGGACGTTGAAGTGGCGTGCAATAGAAGACTGCGATTCCCCTCTTTGGATACGTCCTATGGCGATGTTCCGATCGGCAGCGCTGAGTCTCGGCATTTTCGAACTTGAAAAATGTTGACAATTGAATGGCAAATTATTGACTTAAGCTTGCCTTTTTATAGCCACTACCACGAGTTACGAATGCCATAACTTGCACGTGCATTTTGCTAAACTGTTTTCGTCCATGACATTTTTTAACAATTGTGAAATAATACCGTTTAAGACATTGCAAATCGACAAAGACTGGGCTTTGACGCACCGTTTGTCGAATATCAGGCCACCAACATTTTCCAATAACATATATCCAATTTATATACCGGATTTTTTGTGTAGTCAGGTTCACTGAACTTCATACTACCTGTGCGTTTCTTTTTTTGAAGAGTGTAAATAGGAGTGAGTGAGTATGGTTTTACGCCGCTTTTATCACGGCGGGGGACACCAGAAATGGGCTTCACACATTGTACCCATGTCGGGAATCGAACCCGGGTCTTCGGCGTGACGAGCGAACGCTTTAACCACTAGGCTACCCGACCGCCCCTACAACATCGACATGTTTGGTATTATGATATGCAAGTTCTCAGATTTACACAACATAAATATGTTTGGTATCATGATGTGCAAGTTCTCAGATTTACACAACATAAATATGTTTGGTATCATGATGTGCAAGTTCTCAGATTTACAATATATTTGAGCGGCGGTGGGACACCATAGTTCTGTATAGTGTTGTCCCGACTCCCTAGTCACGCCCAGATCGTCACCTGTTGCCATATTCTACTTCCTTATGTTTACTGGTTAGAACGAGAAACAACATCATAAACAAGACCATTGTTGACGTCACCACCCTTCCCAGCAACCCTAGTACACTTCCGGGGCTTGGTGCCGCCAAATAAGTTCAGAGGCCTTGATAACAATATCCGGTAGCTATGACAAGGAAAACATGAGTACTGTACTGACCGACCTAAGTGGACATTTGACAATCGGGTCCACTCGACTTATACCTACATAATGCCTCGGGCAGCAATAAAGAAATGGTGTATGAATTCATTGTAACCCGACTTGTACCGACCAATCCCTCCGCAAATAGTTCGTAGAACATGAGTCTTTTCCTAATGTAAACAAACATAAGCTATACAGTTTGATATCGATTATTTTATACAAGGGTTCCGACTTTCACCAACGTGTGTTGTATCAGGTTATAGTCACGTGAACAAGTAAAACTAATGAATCCAGTTCCAACATGTCTTCCTCTAAAAGCAAGGCCGAGATGACCTGGGGAATAAAGCGGGGACGTTTGGGTGTGCTGAATGAGAAAAGCGGATTACCTCCCTTTGTTTGAGATTGACGGTGTACACGTGACACGTGTTCCGAGATCCGTGTCAGTAAGCCACATGATCAGCTGGTGTGCCGTCGGGTAAATAATGATGAATTACTCACCAGATATAACAGATCATATCATATATAACATGTTAGTGGGACACACACAGCACATCGTCGAGTGCATGTACACCATGTTTTAAACACAGTACTGGGGTATTATCATCGGTGTATTATTGAGAAATACACACCACCTCTATGATACGAAGTCATGTTACAAATGGGACATTAACGACTCGTGGTTATATAGCCGAAACACTGCCTTTACGAAGTTAAAAGTGAACTCATTTCAATCACGAATGGCAAGTTTATATCACTCTTCTAATTATTTCAGGGGCACGGGTGGCCCAGTCGTCAAAGGCGCCACGATTCACTGTGCAGAGTAACGTCCCTTGGGCACGCCAGAAACCTATGATTGTGGGTTCGAATCCCGGTTCGCCCCGATTATGTTTCTAGGTCTGTCAGCACCATACCTGCGCTCTCGGTATTCACCGAAGTGGTAAACGTCTAGGACCTGCATCACTTCGGGCTTTCCTCCCACATTAAGCTACCACGCCGCGATATAACTGGAATAATGTTAAAAGCGGCGTTAAACCCAACTCACTCACTCACTCACACTAAATATTTCGCCATCACAGCCTCACCCAATCCGCACCACACCTGTTTCATTACAATAGTAAAAACCCAGTTTCTTGATAAAATGGTGACGTTTTGGGGGCGCTTATCGTTCGTTTGATTCGGTGTGGGGTTGAAAGTTTTCTTTAACAGTGGAAACTCGATAGTTCAGACCTGACGGAATCACCGTTGTACCGTGAGTGATCGAGGATGGTTTTACGCCGCTTTTAGCATTATTCCAGCAATATCACGACGGGCGACACCAGAAATGGGCTTCACACATTGTACCCATATCGGGAATCGAACCCGGGTCTTCGGCGTGACGAGCGAACGCTTTAACCACTAGGCTACCCCACGGCCCCAGGGGTGAGTGAGTTTCATCACTGTGTGTCAGGCAACTCACTCACTCACTCGGCTATAAGCCCCCCCCCCCCCCTCACTCACTCACTCACGTGCTGATCTTTGTATTGAAGGAGCGTAAAATCACAAGTTTCTCTGTCACGATCTGAGTTAACCCTGGACCTGGAACGCACATGTCAACCTACAGAACGGATACCCACGACACAAACACACATCTGTCACACGTTCCGTCCCGCCTCTCTCTCGGTAAAAGGATAATTCATAGCATCATTATGATATGCAAGTTGTCAGCTGCACAAGGTTAAATGTCCACAACGAAGGAGCGGCAGGTTGACCCGGTGTTCCTGTAACACATTCCGTCTCCACACCTCAATCTTCCCCAGAACGAGGCCGTCGTGGCACATTCTGTAGCGCAGACACACATGACTAACATCAATGATGTAGGCAAACATTTTGGATGAAACAAATCCAATACGTCAATATGTAAAGTTTCCTGTATTTCCCCAGAGTGTGTTGCATGCTGGGAATTTACAAGAAGTTAATGTGTCGCAACACTACGGGCGCGTCGTCTGTCGCGCATTCCCTGAACCATATTAGTTTCCCATCCGCTCAGTCCTTTCTGTAATTCAAAAGCCATAACTAAAGCCCCCTCCGGACAGGACCCTTAATCCCCAGCGCTATCTATAAATGTCAATCAACTCCTCCTTACGTCGCCGGATCTTACGTATGGCCTTTTATCATATAAAAATGCTTTATTATGCTGCTTTTTTCATTGTTCTGCTTCAAAATCACCTACATCTGTACAGTTATGTTGTTTTAGTGAACAGCGAGAAAATATTAGTAGACACAGTTTATGGATAAAGTAATAAAGAAGTTGTTATCCATAATATGTGTCTACTTTGTCATCAGTCAACTTCTTAGTAATGCCTATCAAACAATTCTTTCCACAGGTTGAATTTTAAATATGCCATAATTAAAAAATCTCAGCTCTCTTTTAGAAGAATTTTTTTTCAGCCCCCCAAAATAAAAAATAAAAAAACAAACATGGCTCCACCCAAAAAATACGCCCCCTCCCCCCCCCCCTCTCTCTCTCTCACACACACACACACACACACACACACACACACACACACACACACACACACACACACACACACACACACACACACACACTAACACACACACACACACACACTAACACACACACACTAACACACACACACACACTAACACACATACACACACACACTAACACTAACACTAACACACACTAACACTAACACTAACACACACACACACACTAACTAACTAACACACACACACACACACACACACACACACACACTAACACTAACACACACACACACTAACACACTAACACACTATCAAATGGTCTGCAGGGCGATCGGTAGGCCGATATGCTCGTTATAGAGAGTTGCGTCCCTTAGCCTTCCGCAAATGCTGGTTCAAGTCCCTGGTTTATAATCTTTGTTCTATCAACATCCTGCTCGTGGATGCCACCACAGTATTCATGTTTACAACCAGATTCGACCATTCCTCCACCATTAATCTGACACGTCGTCATATCGCTCATATACTGTTGAAGTGGCGTGAAACCCAGTCACTGCTGATATTATTCTTGCAACTCCTATCACAATACATACATTGACTGGGAATGCCCAGCTGTAAAATGTCCTGAGGGTGCAGTTTTAGCGATAACAATAAGTAATAGATTTCCTATATCGTCACCTGGAGAGATGCTTAATGCTATCATGGCCACATGAAATATATAACTTTTTTCATGTTATTTATTATGTAACAATATGGGTCGGCCGGCGTTCTTTACTCCATCAGTTTGACAACCAACATTTAGCTCATATAATTTTGCATGTTCCAAACCTGTATAAACAGGCGTAGTGTGGAAGTATGTATTAGCGTTAGGCTACACAGGGATAGTGTGTGTTATAGTGTCAGGCTACACAGAGGGAGTGTGTGTTATAGTATCAGGCTGCACAGGGATAGTGTGTGTTATAGTGTCAGGCTACACAGGGACAGTGTGTGTTATAGTATCAGGCTACACAGAGGGATCGTTTGTTATAGTGTCAGGCTACACAGAGGTAGTGAGTTTTATAGTGTCAGGCTACACAGAGGTAGTGTGTGTTATAGTATCAGGCTACACAGAGGTAGAGTGTGTTATAATGTCAGGCTACACAGAGGTAGTGTGTGTTATAGTATCAGCCTACACAGCGGTAGCGTGTGTTATAGTGTCAGGCTACACAGAGGTAGTGAGAGTTATAGTGTCAGGCTGCACAGGGATAGTGTGTCTTATAGTGTCGGGCTACACAGAGGTGGTGTGTGTTATAGTGTCGGGCTAGACAGGGATAGTGTGTGTTATAGTGTCAGGCTACACAGAGGTAGTGTGTGTTATAGTGTCAGACTACACAGAGGTAGTGTGTGTTATAGTATCAGGCTACACAGAGGTAGTGTGTGTTATAGTGCCAGGCTGCACAGGGATAGTGTGTGTTATAGTGTCAGGCTACACAGAGGTAGTGTGTGTTATAGTGTCAGACTACACAGAGGTAGTGTGTGTTTTAGTATCAGGCTGCACAGGGATAGTGTGTGTTATAGTTTCAGGCTACACAGAGGTAGTGTGTGTTATAGCGTCAGGCTACACAGCGGGAGTGTGTCTTATAGTGTCAGGCTACACAGAGGTAGCGTGTGTTATAGTGTCAAGCTACACAGAGGTAGTGTGTGTTACAGTGTCAGACTACACAGGGATAGTGTGTGTGATAGTGTCAGGCTGCACAGGGATAGTGTGTGTTATAGTGTCAGGCTGCACAGGGATAGTGTGTGTTATAGTGTCAGGCTGCACAGGGATAGTGTGTGTTATAGTATCAGGCTACACAGAGGTAGTGTGTGTTATAGTGTCAGACTACACAGAGGTAGTGTGTGTTATAGTGTCAGGCTGCACAGGGATAGTGTGTGTTATAGTGTCAAACTACACAGAGGTAGTGTGTGTTATAGCATCAGGCTACACAGAGGTAGTGTGTGTTATAGTGTCAGGCTGCACAGGGATAGTGTGTGTTATAGTATCAGGCTTCACAGAGGTAGTGTGTGCTATAGTGTCAGACTACACAGAGGTAGTGTGTGTTATAGTGTCAGGCTACACAGGGATAGTGTGTGTTATACTGTCAGGCTACACAGGGATAGTATGTGTTATACTGTCAGGCTACACAGAGGGAGTTGTGTTATAGTGTCAGGCTGCACAGAGGGATAGTGTATTTTATAGTGTCAGGCTACACAGAGGTAGTGTGTGTTATAGTGTCAGGCTACACAGGGATAGTGTGTTTTATAATGTCAGACTACACAGAGGTAGTTTGTGTTATAGTGTCAGGCTACACAGGGGTAGTGTGTGTTATAGTGTCAGGCTACACAGAGGTAGTGTGTGTTATAGTATCAGGCTACACAGGGGTAGTGTGTGTTATAGTGTCAGGCTACACAGGGGTAGTGTGTGTTATAGTGTCAGGCAACACAGGGGTAGTGTGTGTTATAGTGTCAGGCTACACAGGGGTAGTGTGTGTTATAGTGTCAGGCTACACAGAGGTAGTGTGTGTTATAGTATCAGGCTACACAGAGGTAGTGTGTGTTATAGTGTCAGGCTACACAGAGGTAGTGTGTTTTATAGTGTCAGACTACACAGAGGTAGTTTGTGTTATAGTGTCAGGCTACACATGGGTAGTGTGTGTTATAGTGTCAGACTACACAGAGGTAGTGTGTGTTATAGTGTCAGGCTACACAGGGGTAGTGTGTGTTATAGTATCAGGCTACACAGAGGGAGTGTGTGTGTTATAGTGCCAGGCTGCACAGGGATAGTGTGTGTTATAGTGTCAGGCTACACAGGGATAGTGTGTTTTATAGTGTCAGACTACACAGAGGTAGTGTGTGTTATAGTGCCAGGCTGCACAGGGATAATGTGTGTTATAGTATCAGGCTACACAGAGGGAGTGTGTAATAGCGTCAGACTACACAGAGGGAGAGTGTGTTATAGTGTCAAGCTACACAGATTTAGTGTGTTATAGTGTCAGGCTACACAGAGGTAGTGTGTGTTATAGAATCAGTAGTGTAGTGTTTAATATCAGGCTGCAAGGAGAATGCCGTGGACCACACATACTGGGGAGACAACATATAAAACCGAATATTTTCATGACCAGGTGAACGAGACGTGAGCTACACAGAGAGGAGGTGCCTATGAATTCATATTGATTTTCTATTATTCTGCTATCAATTACTCATTATTCCAGCGTGTAGCAGAAGAAGTAGTTACGTCCGTGTTATCCGTCTCCTAATGACCTGGTCAACTTTTCGGAAGTACCTCGCAAGTTGGTCGTTGACATTTTCACGAAGAGATGATTGTTTAACTGCCGCGTGTGAAGGAGAGTTTCATATCAACAAACAAGTACGTCAACCCAAACTTGCTCTGACAACAACACCCGGCTGGCTACAAAAACAACAACGACTTCTCCTTGTGTGGTGCACGTTACCATGACTACCACACAGCAATGAGTTCGCATCCGCCATGGTCCATACCGGCCTTGACTTTCACAGCCACCCAAAACGAGGAAAACCCAAAGAGAACGTCGGAAACTGTGCCCGTCCCTTCAGTCCCAGAAATGAAGTTCTCCATTTTAATATGGGGGCGGTCGTGTAGCCTAGTGGTTAAAGCGTTCGCTCGTCACGCCGAAGACCCGGGTTCGATTCCCGACATGGGTACAATGTGTGAAGCCCATTTCTGGTGTCCCCTGCCGTGATATTGCTGGAATAATGCTAAAAGCGGCGAAAAACCATACTCACTCACTCTTGTTTAATAATCTTTATCTACTATTGTAAAATAAAATTCAAATGGAGCCCAGAACAATCCTTAATTTCAGAACTGAGGCAATCTAGACTTGCCAAATCATTCTAGACTTGAGTTGGGCCCCTTTTTTAAATTTATTCACGGGGGTCTCGGAGACAGAGTGCCAACCCTTCTGAAACTTGAGTTTCAAATTACTTTTTTATTTTTTGAAAACGCATTATGTTAGCGAGCGGGAGGATATGTAAGGCAAAGAACCCGCGTACCTACAGGAACGGCGGCTGATGGAGGAAAACAATGTGATGAGTGAATTATATCTTCGGATGTCAGTACTATGTTTAAATATTTGTTTGTTTGTTGTTTAAAGCCGCACTCAGCAATATTCCAACTGAAGGACGGCGGTCTGTAAATAATTGAGTCTGGACCAGAAATCCAGTGATTACTATCATGAGCATCGATTCACAGAATTGGGATACGATGACATGCGTCAACCAAATCAGAGAGCCTGACCACCCGGACCGGTTAGTTGCCTCCTACGACAATCATATTCGCCTCTTGTCGCAGGGTTGCTGAAGACCTCTCCTAACCCGGATCTTCACGGGTTGTCAGTACTATGAAGCTGATCACGACTTAATTAACACTGTACATCGTATTACGAATGTCATTGACCCAAATACGCATTAGAACGACACCAAGTACCGTGGTGTGAGTGTGAACACAGTTAGAGGACACTAAGTACCGTGGTGTGAGTGTGAACACACTTAGAGGACACCAAGTACCGTGGTGTGAGTGTGAACACAGTAAGAAGACACCAAGTACCGTGGTGTGAGTGTGAACACAGTTAGAGGACACTAAGTACCGTGGTGTGAGTGTGAACACACTTAGAGGACACCAAGTACCGTGGTGTGAGTGTGAACACAGTAAGAAGACACCAAGTACCGTGGTGTGAGTGTGAACACAGTTAGAGGACACCAAGTACCGTGGCGTGAGTGTGAACACAGTAAGAAGACACCAAGTACCGTTGTGTGAGTGTGAACACAGTTAGAGGACACAATGTGCCGTGGTGTGAGTGTGAACACAGTTAGAAGACACCAAGTACCGTGGTGTGAGTGTGAACACAGTTAGAAGACACCAAGTACCGTGGTGTGAGTGTGAACACAGAGGACACCAAGTACCGTGGTGTGAGTGTGAACACAGTTAGAAGACACCAAGTACCGTGGTGTGAGTGTGAACACAGTTAGAAGACACCCACCATGTACCGTGGTGTGAGTGTGAACACAGTTAGAAGACACCAAGTACCGTGGTGTGAGTGTGAACACAGTTAGAAGACACCAAGTACCGTGGTGTGAGTGTGAACACAGTTAGAAGACACTAAGTACCGTGGTGTGAGTGTGAACACAGTTAGAAGACACCCACCATGTACCGTGGTGTGAGTGTGAACACAGTTAGAAGACACTAAGTACCGTGGTGTGAGTGTGAACACAGTAAGAAGACACCAAGTACCGTGGTGTGAGTGTGAACACAGTTAGAGGACACCAAGTACCGTGGTGTGAGTGTGAACACAGTAAGAAGACACCATGTACCGTGGTGTGAGTGTGAACACAGTTAGAGGACACCAAGTACCGTGGTGTGAGTGTGAACACAGTTAGAAGACACCAAGTACCGTGGTGTTAGTGTGAACACAGTTAGAAGACACCCACCATGTACCGTGGTGTGAGTGTGAACACAGTTAGAAGACACCATGTACCGTGGTGTGAGTGTGAACACAGTTAGAAGACACCAAGTACCGTGGTGTGAGTGTGAACACAGTAAGAAGACACTAAGTACCGTGGTGTGAGTGTGAACACAGTTAAAAGACACCAAGTACCGTGGTGTGAGTGTGAACACAGTTAGAGGACACCAAGTACCGTGGTGTGAGTGTGAACACAGTAAGAAGACACCATGTACCGTGGTGTGAGTGTGAACACAGTTAGAGGACACCAAGTACCGTGGTGTGAGTGTGAACACAGTTAGAAGACACCAAGTACCGTGGTGTGAGTGTGAACACAGTTAGAAGACACCCACCATGTACCGTGGTGTGAGTGTGAACACAGTTAGAAGACACCAAGTACCGTGGTGTGAGTGTGAACACAGTTAGAAGACACCAAGTACCGTGGTGTGAGTGTGAACACAGTTAGAAGACACTAAGTACCGTGGTGTGATTGTGAACACAGTTAGAAGACACCCACCATGTACCGTGGTGTGAGTGTGAACACAGTTAGAAGACACCAAGTACCGTGGTGTGAGTGTGAACACAGTAAGAAGACACTAAGTACCGTGGTGTGAGTGTGAACACAGTTAAAAGACACCAAGTACCGTGGTGTGAGTGTGAACACAGTTAGAGGACACCAAGTACCGTGGTGTGAGTGTGAACACAGTTAGAAGACACCAAGTACCGTGGTATGAGTGTGAACACAGTAAGGTGACACCAAGTACCGTTGTGTGAGTGTGAACACAGTTAGAAGACACCAAGTACCGTGGTGTGAGTGTTAACATAGTTAGAAGACACCAAGTACCGTGGTGTGAGTGTGAACACAGTTAGAGGACACCAAGTACCGTGGTGTGAGTGTGAACACAGTTAGAGGACACCAAGTACCGTGGTGTGAGTGTGAACACAGTTAGAGGATACCAAGTACCGTGGTGTGAGTCTGAACACAGTTAGAAGACACCAAGTACCGTGGTGTGAGTGTGAACACAGTTAGAGGACACCAAGTACCGTGGCGTGAGTGTGAACACAGTTAGAAGACACCAAGTACCGTGGTGTGAATGTGAACACAGTTAGAAGACACCAAGTACCGTTTTGTGAGTGTGAACACAGTTAGAAGGCACCAAGTACCGTGGTGTGAGTGTGAACACAGTTAGAGGACACCAAGTACCGTGGTGTGAGTGTGAACACAGTTAGAAGACACCAAGTACCGTGGTGTGAGTGTGAACACAGTTAGAAGACACCTAGTACCGTGGCGTGAGTGTGAACACAGTTAGAAGACACCATGTACCGTGGTGTGAGTGTGAACACAGTTAGAAGACACCAAGTACCGTGGTGTGAGTGTGAACACAGTTAGAGGACACCAAGTACCGTGGTGTGAGTGTGAACACAGTAAGAAGACACCATGTACCGTGGTGTGAGTGTGAACACAGTTAGAGGACACCAAGTACCGTGGTGTGAGTGTGAACACAGTTAGAAGACACCAAGTACCGTGGTGTGAGTGTGAACACAGTTAGAAGACACCCACCATGTACCGTGGTGTGAGTGTGAACACAGTTAGAAGACACCAAGTACCGTGGTGTGAGTGTGAACACAGTTAGAAGACACCAAGTACCGTGGTGTGAGTGTGAACACAGTTAGAAGACACTAAGTACCGTGGTGTGAGTGTGAACACAGTTAGAAGACACCCACCATGTACCGTGGTGTGAGTCTGAACACAGTTAGAAGACACCAAGTACCGTGGTGTGAGTGTGAACACAGTTAGAAGACACTATGTACCGTGGTGTGAGTGTGAGCACAGTTAGAGGACACCAAGTACCGTGGTGTGAGTGTGAACACAGTAAGAAGACACCATGTACCGTGGTGTGAGTGTGAACACAGTTAGAGGACACCAAGTACCGTGGTGTGAGTGTGAACACAGTTAGAAGACACCAAGTACCGTTGTGTGAGTGTGAACACAGTTAGAAGACACCCACCATGTACCGTGGTGTGAGTGTGAACACAGTTAGAAGACACCAAGTACCGTGGTGTGAGTGTGAACACAGGTAGAAGACACCAAGTACCGTGGTGTGAGTGTGAACACAGTTAGAAGACACTAAGTACCGTGGTGTGAGTGTGAACACAGTTAAAAGACACCAAGTACCGAAGTGTGAGTGTGAACACAGTTAGAAGACACCAAGTACCGTGGTGTGAGTGTGAACACAGTTAGAAGACACCAAGTACCGTGGTGTGAGTGTGAACACAGTAAGAAGACACCATGTACCGTGGTGTGAGTGTGAACACAGTTAGAAGACACCAAGTACCGTGGTGTGAGTGTGAACACAGTTAGAAGACACCCACCATGTACCGTGGTGTAAGTGTGAACACAGTTAGAGGACACCAAGTACCGTGGTGTGAGTGTGAACACAGTTAGAAGACACCAAGTACCGTGGTGTGAGTGTGAACACAGTTAGAAGATACTAAGTACCGTGGTGTGAGTGTGAACACAGTTAGAAGACACCAAGTACCGTGGTGTGAGTGTGAACACAGTTAGAAGACACCAAGTACCGTGGTGTGAGTGTGAACACAGTTAGAAGACACCAAGTACCGTGGTATGAGTGTGAACACAGTAAGGTGACACCAAGTACCGTTGTGTGAGTGTGAACACAGTTAGAAGACACCAAGTACCGTGGTGTGAGTGTTAACATAGTTAGAAGACACCAAGTACCGTGGTGTGAGTGTGAACACAGTTAGAGGACACCAAGTACCGTGGTGTGAGTGTGAACACAGTTAGAGGACACCAAGTACCGTGGTGTGAGTGTGAACACAGTTAGAGGATACCAAGTACCGTGGTGTGAGTCTGAACACAGTTAGAAGACACCATGTACCGTGGTGTGAGTGTGAACACAGTTAGAGGACACCAAGTAACGTGGCGTGAGTGTGAACACAGTTAGAGGACACCAAGTACCGTGGTGTGAGTGTGAACACAGTTAGAGGATACCAAGTACCGTGGTGTGAGTCTGAACACAGTTAGAAGACACCAAGTACCGTGGTGTGAGTGTGAACACAGTTAGAGGACACCAAGTACCGTGGCGTGAGTGTGAACACAGTTAGAAGACACCAAGTACCGTGGTGTGAATGTGAACACAGTTAGAAGACACCAAGTACCGTTTTGTGAGTGTGAACACAGTTAGAAGACACCAAGTACCGTGGTGTGAGTGTGAACACAGTTAGAAGACACCAAGTACCGTGGTGTGAGTGTGAACACAGTTAGAAGACACCTAGTACCGTGGCGTGAGTGTGAACACAGTTAGAAGACACCATGTACCGTGGTGTGAGTGTGAACACAGTTAGAAGACACCAAGTACCGTGGTGTGAGTGTGAACACAGTTAGAAGACACCAAGTACCGTGGTGTGAGTGTGAACACAGTTAGAAGACACCAAGTACCGTGGTGTGAGTGTGAACACAGTTAGAAGACACCAAGTACCGTGGTGTGAGTGTGAACACAGTTAGAAGACACCAAGTTGTCCATAGCATCACATTAATTCTTTAAGTTATCAGTAAAATTGTTGATTTATATGATCACAGATAATTCTTTGAATTCTATGTTACATCGTGAGGTGAATGGGAGTATTGTGTGACGCTGTACACTCATGTTGTTACCGGAACAATCGAGTGCGTCACAATGTCACCCGGACGGGTAACTACTTTCTGACAGAGTCTGTGACTTCATCCTGACAGAGACGGAAGCTACCGCCCACGAGTACGACTGCGGCTACAACACCAGTAACTACTACTGCTACTACTACTACTACTACTACTACTACTACTACTACTACTACTACTACTACTTCAAAAAACACAAAAAAAACACACAATTAGTTCCAATCGAGTAGGTCATTGTCTATTACGTTTAGTAATACAACTACTCCTGCAGTATACATGTACGTGTATCTATCGTTTGTGATGTAACACAACTAGTCCAGTTTCAATTAAAAGGCATTACTTAGTAAGTGAGTATGGTTTTTCGCAGCTTTAAGCATTATTCCAGCAATATCACGGCGGGGGACACCAGAAATGGTGGCCCAGTCGTCAAAGGCGTCACGATTCGCTGTGCAGAGTTGCGTCCCTTGGGCACGCCAGAAACCTATGATTGTGGGTTCGAATCCCGGTTCGCCCCGATTATGTTTCTAGGTTTGTCAGCACCATACCCGTGCTCGTGGGTTTTACTGAAATGGTAAACGTCTGAGACCTGCATCACTTCGGGCTTTCCTCCCACATTAAGCTGACACGCCGTGATATAAGTGGAATACTGTTAAAAGCGGCGTTAAACCCAACTCACTCACCCACTCACTGTTATCCATAAATTGTGTCTACTTTGTACTGAGCTGAGAAGGGGGTGAGTATAGGCTGCTAGAGCTGAGAAGGGGGTGAGTATAGGCTGCTAGAGCCGAGAAGGGGATGCGTATAGACTGATAGAGCTGAGAAGGGGATGCGTGTGAGTGTGAACACAGTTAGAGGACACCATGTGCCGTGGTGTGAGTGTGAACACAGTTAGAGGACACCAAGTGCCGTGGTGTGAGTGTGAACACAGTTAGAAGACACCAGGTCCGTGGTGTGAGTGTGAACATAGTTAGAGGACACCAAGTACCGTGGTGTGAGTGTGAACACAGTTAGAGGACACCTAAGTCTACACCATAACACATTAAATCCTCTATATTATGTACAACCCCTTCCAGGCCGCAGATCCTAGTGTGACGGAGATGCTGATTACTTTGGTCAACGACAATGTCTATCAATTATATACAAGTAGAAACCACCCCAGAAGTCACGTGCAGCGTTAATGGGGCCCTCGGGAGCGACTACATTTCTCACAAATAATGTCTTAATGAATGATTCAGAATCAGGTGAGAGATTAAACGATTAAGGATAATCCTTTACATCGTTCATAGAAAGAGGGGTCGGAAGGGTAAGTTACCCGTTAGGAACGCAGCGACTGTTCAGTATGTCTTGTACTTGTCCGGACTGATGCCGATTTATAGTGCTAGCACACTGAGACACCATGCTGCAGTTTAACATGAATACCCCACTCAGACACAGTACACTGACTCCGAGCCGACCTGTCCTTGTTTTAACCCCTTAATGCCGAGCGCTAGACAGTTTAACAACAAGTACCATCTTTTAAAGTCTTTTGGAATGACGCGACCGGTGGCGGTCGTATGTCATGGTAGCTGAGAAGGGGATGCGTATAGACTGCTAAAGCCGAGAAGGGGATGCGTGTAGACTGCTAGACCTGAGAAGGGGATGCGTGTAGGCTGCAAAAGCTGAGAAGGGGATGTGTGTTGACTGCCAGAGCTGAGAAGGGGATGCGTATAGACACCTAGAGCCGAGAAGGGGATGCGTATAGACTGCTAGAGCTGAGAAGGGGATGCGTGTAGACTGCTAGAGCTGAGAAGGGGATGCGTATAGACTGCTAGAGCTGGGAATGAGATGGGAATATGCTGCTTGATCTGAGAAGAAGATGTGTACAGGCTGCTAGAGCTGAGAAAGGGATAAGTATAGGTTGCTAGAGTTGAAAAGGGGATGAGTATAGGCTGTTAGGGCTGAGAAGGGGAGAGCTGAGAAGGAGATGAGTATAGGCTGCTAGAGTTGAGAAGGGGATGCGTGTAGAGTGCTAGAGCTGAGAACGGGATGAGTATAGGCTGTTAGGGCTGAGAAAGGGGATAAGTATAGGCTGCCAGAGCCGAGAAGGGGATGCGTGTAGACTGCTAGAGCTGAGAAGGGGATGCGTATAGACTGCTAGAGCTGAGAAGGGGACGGGTATGGGCTGCCAGAGCTGAGAAGAGGGTGCGTGTAGACTGCTAGAGCTGAGAATGTGATGGAAATAGGCTGCTAGAGCTGAGAAGGGGATGCGTATAGACTGCTAGAGCTGAGAAGGGGACGGGTATGGGCTGCCAGAGCTGAGAAGAGGGTGCGTGTAGACTGCTAGAGCTGAGAATGTGATGGAAATAGGCTGCTAGAGCTGAGAAGGGGATGCGTATAGACTGCTAGAGCTGAGAAGGGGACGGGTATGGGCTGCCAGAGCTAAGAAGAGGGTGCGTGTAGACTGCTAGAGCTGAGAATGTGATTGAAATAGGCTGCTAGAGCTGAGAAGGGGATGCGTATAGACTGCTAGAGCTGAGAAGGGGATAAGTATAGACTGCTAGAGCTGAGAAGGGGATGCGTATAGACTGCTAGAGCTGAGAAGGGGATAAGTATAGACTGCTAGAGCTGAGAAGGGATTGTGTGTAGACGGCTAGAGCTGAGAAGGGGATGCGTATAGACTGCTAGAGCTGAGAAGGGGACGGGTATTGGCTGCCGGAGCTGAGAAGGGGATAAGTATAGGCTGCTAGAGCTGAGGAGGGGATAAGTATAGGCTGCTAGAGCTGAGAAGGGATTGTGTGTAGACTGCTAGAGCTGAGAAGGGATTGTGTGTAGACTGCTAGAGCTGAGAAGGGATTGTGTGTAGACGGCTAGAGCTGAGAAGGGGATGCGTATAGACTGCTAGAGCTGAGAAGGGGACGGGTATGGGCTGCCAGAGCTGAGAAGGGATTGTGTATAGACTGCTAGAGCTGAGAAGGGATTGTGTGTAGACGGCTAGAGCTGAGAAGGGGATGCGTATAGACTGCTAGAGCTGAGAACGGGGTGAGTATAGGCTGCTAGAGCCGAGAAGGAGATGGGAATGGGAATGGATGTGAGTGTGTTATTAAATACGTGATCTGCCTTCTGTTGAAGAGACAGTTGTCTTTTCAGCACAAGATGTTTTTTTATAACATCAATTGTATTCAAATCAATCACATTTGAATTAGAAACAGAATTAAAGTTTATTTCCACTTTTTTATATCTTCGACAAGACTTACAGGTTGAAAAGTATTGAGCAACGAATGAAATATGCCGGACTAGACATCCGCTGTCGACCACCAAAACACACAAAATGACAGAGTCTGTTTCCAAAGAGGCCAGTGTACAGAGGCTGGGGCCTCGCCGAGTCGTGTCTTGCCAGCCCACGTCCTACAACCGCATCGCGTCCTTCCCTCGCCGGGATATTGATCTGGTGGCTCTGTTAACTGTTGTTTTAGAAATGCAATCATGGTATTGTGTCTTGTGAGGTAACGTCTGTGACAGCCACGTTGAATGATGCTCCTCGTGCCGTCGTTCCATATTCAAGTATCTAGGCCATGGTTCTGCTTCCCGCTAGATCTGACTTGCCTTCTCCGACCTTCAGCACTCCTCCTCTTTCCCAACGTACGGCTCATTTAGTTCTTGTCTAAATGGAGGTCCACAGCTAGATTACTGATAGAGATGTAGCTTTAGATGTTAGTATTAATCTAAAGTCAATGCTTTTGTTTTGTTTGTTTGTTGTTTAACCCCGCACTAGGCAATATTTCAGCTATATGACGTCGGTCTGTAAATAATCGAGAATGGACCAGACAATCCAGTGATTGACATCATGAGCATCGATCCACGCAATTGGGATACGATGACATGCATCAACCAAGTCAGCGAGCATGACCACCCGAACGTGTTAGTCGCCTCTTACGAAAAGCAAAGTCACCTTTTACGTCAAGCCTGGGTTGATGAAGACCTATTCTACCCCGGATCTTCACGGGTCTCTAAAGTCAATTTCACGGGTCTCTAAAGTCTTCGTTGCATGTGAGACTCGACTACAGGTGTTGTGAAGGTGCACGAGGTCAACATTATGTTTAAAGGAAGATTTTTATCCAGGGTCAGGGTCATTTTCCGTCAAGGTCAAGACTGGTGTAATGTGTGAGGCATGGTCTCTCGGTTGTTAGGATATTCAGTAAGTGGGAGATGGATATGCGTGATCATAAAATGTTTGACAGTAGATAACAAAAGGAGTATTTGAACGACTTGAATCACATTTGCCGCACCGCACCGCACCGCACCGCACCGCACCGCACCGCACCGCACCGCACCTTACCTTACCTTACCGCAACGCAACGCAACGCATCGCAACGTAATTCACCGCAGTGACGTATTACTGAGTTGAATATTGTTGAACACATCGATCATGTATCGCTATAATAAGAGAATGAGGCCAAGAGTGAGTGAGGTAAATTCGTAACAGCTGTATGATGGCAATCTCTAAAAGGAGAACTTGAACTGTTTGTAACATTCAGTATAAAATTAATTTCCTGGTATGTGGAACGGGATAACGCAACAAAGCTACTTTAGGCAGAGAATGATTTGAAATTCTGTTTCCGGTCTTTATTTTTAAATTATTGATTTAAAACACACACCGTCAGCTTGCAAATAATAATATAAAAGATTTCCACATAAAATGGCGCTCGTGTGTGTTCCGTCTTCAGAGAAAACAAACAATGTTGAAAACTGCAATTTACTTTTCTAAATGTGTTTACGAGAAGAGCAAACTGCATGTACAGTTCACACGACATCGCCGACTGCCAGCCCCCGTCCTTTTCAGTTCATCAATATATTGATACAGTGTAACCTGTTTTCGTGACTATTTCGTATCTGAAGGAAAACACCAGCATGTTAAAATTGATGTAATGTTTTTTAAAGGAATTTAGTTAATTTGAAAGAATACCCTTTTTAACACACAAACCAACATGAACAAGTTTTTGTTGACATTACATCCCAGTACGCACAGAACAGAAAATCAATACCTCTCACAATGAATATCTCTAATGTATTGGGAAAAGAAACGCGTGAAAGTCAGATGATTTTAACGGTGAGGGACGTACATCGTTGAGTGATTGGCACTTCAATGTTGGCGCATGAATATTGTATAAATGCAAACGTAACACACACCATGAAAACAGAAGGCTAGCTAGAACCTCATACAGCATTTAACCTCCGCTGTTCCGAAATTTCACCCAATAGCATCTGTTGCAGGACAACTGCGCTATGAAATGCACTTTACTAGACCAAAACACTTCGACTAAAAATTCAATATTCCCAACAGCGAGGGTCAGTGAATTTCTGAATTGGAACCGCCGACCTCGTTTCCTTCATTACGAAGGACGGGGTGAGTCATTCGGGGACGGCGTTGGTAATGGATTCTCCCCTTCAAGCTCGTGCATTTCACGCCACCATGTTAACTTTAACAGTGACAAAACGCTGCGTCGCCGTGATTCGTTGTTGTTTCAGTAAGCTAAACAGTATCGAGGGATCGAGTTTCCATTAGGCCAAGCCGTTGCTGGATAGTCGCAGGTTGGTCAGGTTTTGCAAGGAATCCATTGACTGTCACCAGATGATGGCTGAGGTTCCGGCAGGGACACGTAATCTGAATCTGCATGTCTGAGAGAGATGCAGCTGTACGAGTGTAGGGCCATATTGGAACCACGTGCTGGGGTTGGCACTATGTAAAGAAGGAATACATTGAAGTCAAGTCCTGTGTGTGTTGTGATCTAACCCGACAGGACCATAGGCTTCCTTGGCCATCATGTAACAAGGTTGGTGGAAGAAGGACTTCGCTGCCGGCTTGTTTATTCTGTTCTAAATGTACGTAGACTTGTTCCTTAAGCTGTATGGAGAAATACACAGTGGGGTGAAACATGTTTCTCTGCGTTGATAGAAGATCGAGAAGGTAAGTGTAACCGAGCTTGCCAGGAGATCGGAAAGAGAGACGAGATGTCGAGTGGGTAGCGTCATCAATGCAGTGTACAATGTACAACGTACGGTGTCCGGTGTTGTTGATATCGGACACCATAATCGTTATGTGTAGCTGAGGAAATGACCGTCCACTCATTTGTATGTACAATCTGTCTCCTGTAGGTACACATAGATTCTAACGGAACAAGATGCTGTCGGCGGGGTAGATAATTGCCAAAATGTGTTGCTTGATGAGGTTAATCAATATTTGTCAGTGTGAGCTGTCTGGTCCAGATCATATCACCTCCTCCCTCTGGACCGGTATGGTTACCGAGTAGTTGTGCAAGGTAGTTGCTGTCGTCGTCCTCGCAGCCGGATCTGGTACGTTCTGTAGTGACAGATGACTGGCGCAGTGTACGTGTGTTAGGCTGATGGAGAGTGGAGGTCGGGTTCTAGGCGGCACATCGTTCTCTGGGTTAGTCCACGTCATACTTCTGTATGGTTAACTCCTGAAAATGGCTCGAAAAATCAATCACTCAACATCATCAATCATATGACAAAGATTAATTTTTTTTAGATATTATTCAGATTTTAATTTCATTAAGGCTAATCGAGATATCTAAATTCCACCCTGCGTCTTTACAGCACTACACGTCTCTATAAGGCTAATCTGGACACAACTTAGAACCTTGCTATTTTAAAAACTGTTTACCTTTGACATGGGACATACCAGCAACAGTGTGACGTGTGTACAAGACGGGATATACAGTAGCAGTGTGGCGTGTGTACAAGACAGGGGATATACAGTAGCAGTGTGGCGTGTGTACAAGACGGGATATACAGTAGCAGTGTGACGTGTTTAAGACAGAGATATACAGTAGCAGTGTGACGTGTGTACAAGACAGGGGATATACAGTAGCAGTGTGACGTGTGTACAAGTCAGGGGATATACAGTAGCAGTGTGACGTGTGTACAAGACAGAGATATACAGTAGCAGTGTGACGTGTGTACAAGTCAGGGGATATACAGTAGCAGTGTGACGTGTGTACAAGACAGAGATATACAGTAGCAGTGTGACGTGTGTACAAGACAGAGATATACAGTAGCAGTGTGACGTGTGTACAAGACAGGGGATATACAGTAGCAGTGTGACGTGTGTACAAGTCAGGGGATATACAGTAGCAGTGTGACGTGTGTACAAGACAGGGGATATACAGTAGCAGTGTGACGTGTGTACAAGTCAGGGGATATACAGTAGCAGTGTGACGTGTGTACAAGACAGAGACATACCAGTAGCAGTGTGACGTGTGTACAAGTCAGGGGATATACAGTAGCAGTGTGACGTGTGTACAAGACAGGGGATATACAGTAGCAGTGTGACGTGTGTACAAGACAGAGACATACCAGTAGCAGTGTGACGTGTGTACAAGACAGGGGATATACAGTAGCAGTGTGACGTGTGTACAAGTCAGGGGATATACAGTAGCAGTGTGACGTGTGTACAAGACAGAGACATACCAGTAGCAGTGTGACGTGTGTACAAGTCAGGGGATATACAGTAGCAGTGTGACGTGTGTACAAGACAGGGGATATACAGTAGCAGTGTGACGTGTGTACAAGACAGAGACATACCAGTAGCAGTGTGACGTGTGTACAAGACAGAGGATATACAGTAGCAGTGTGACGTGTGTACAAGTCAGGGGATATACAGTAGCAGTGTGACGTGTGTACAAGACAGGGGATATACAGTAGCAGTGTGACGTGTGTACAAGACAGAGACATACCAGTAGCAGTGTGACGTGTGTACAAGAGAGAGATATACAGTAGCAGTGTGACGTGTGTACAAGACAGAGATATACAGTAGCAGTGTGACGTGTGTACAAGACAGGGGATATACAGTAGCAGTGTGACGTGTGTACAAGACAGGGGATATACAGTAGCAGTGTGACGTGTGTACAAGACAGAGACATACCAGTAGCAGTGTGACGTGTGTACAAGACAGAGATATACAGTAGCAGTGTGACGTGTGTACAAGACAGAGATATACAGTAGCAGTGTGACGTGTGTACAAGACAGGGGATATACAGTAGCAGTGTGACGTGTGTACAAGACAGGGGATATACAGTAGCAGTGTGACGTGTGTACAAGACAGAGATATACAGTAGCAGTGTGACGTGTGTACAAGACAGGGATATACAGTAGCAGTGTGACGTGTGTACAAGACAGAGATATACAGTAGCAGTGTGACGTGTGTACAAGACAGAGATATACAGTAGCAGTGTGACGTGTGTACAAGACAGGGGATATACAGTAGCAGTGTGACGTGTGTACAAGACAGGGGATATACAGTAGCAGTGTGACGTGTGTACAAGACAGGGATATACAGTAGCAGTGTGACGTGTGTACAAGACAGAGATATACAGTAGCAGTGTGACGTGTGTACAAGACAGGGGATATACAGTAGCAGTGTGACGTGTGTACAAGACAGAGATATACAGTAGCAGTGTGACGTGTGTACAAGACAGAGACATACCAGTAGCAGTGTGACGTGTGTACAAGACAGAGATATGCAGTAGCAGTGTGACGTGTGTACAAGACAGAGATATGCAGTAGCAGTGTGACGTGTGTACAAGACAGAGACATACCAGTAGCAGTGTGACGTGTGTACAAGACAGAGATATACAGTAGCAGTGTGACGTGTGTACAAGACAGGGGATATACAGTAGCAGTGTGACGTGTTTAAGACAGAGATATACAGTAGCAGTGTGACGTGTGTACAAGACAGAGATATACAGTAGCAGTGTGACGTGTGTACAAGACAGAGATATACAGTAGCAGTGTGACGTGTTTAAGACAGAGATATACAGTAGCAGTGTGACGTGTGTACAAGACAGAGATATACAGTAGCAGTGTGACGTGTGTACAAGACAGGGGATATACAGTAGCAGTGTGACGTGTGTACAAGACAGAGATATACCAGTAGCAGTGTGACGTGTGTACAAGACAGGGGATATGCAGTAGCATGGTGACGTGTGTACAAGACAGAGATATACAGTAGCATGGTGACGTGTGTACAAGACAGGGTATATACAGTAGCAGTGTGACGTGTGTACAAGACAGGGATATACAGTAGCAGTGTGACGTGTGTACAAGACAGAGATATACAGTAGCAATGTGACGTGTGTACAAGACAGGGGATATACAGCAGCAGTGTGACGTGTGTACAAGACAGGGATATACAGCAGCAGTGTGACGTGTGTACAAGACAGGGGATATACAGTAGCAGTGTGACGTGTGTACAAGACAGGGGATATACAGCAGCAGTGTGACGTGTGTACAAGACAGGAGATATACAGTAGCAGTGTGACGTGTGTACAAGACAGGGGATATACAGCAGCAGTGTGACGTGTGTACAAGACAGGGGATATACAGCAGCAGTGTGACGTGTGTACAAGACAGAGATATACAGTAGCAGTGTGACGTGTGTACAAGACAGGGGATATACAGTAGCATTATGACGTGTGTACAAGACAGGGGATATACAGCAGCAGTGTGACGTGTGTACAAGACAGGAGATATACAGTAGCAGTGTGACGTGTGTACAAGACAGGGGATATACAGCAGCAGTGTGACGTGTGTACAAGACAGGGGATATACAGCAGCAGTGTGACGTGTGTACAAGACAGAGATATACAGTAGCAGTGTGACGTGTGTACAAGACAGGGGATATACAGTAGCATTATGACGTGTGTACAAGACAGGGGATATACAGTAGCAGTGTGACGTGTGTACAAGACAGGGGATATACAGCAGCAGTGTGACGTGTGTACAAGACAGAGATATACAGCAGCAGTGTGACGTGTGTACAAGACAGGGGATATACAGCAGCAGTGTGACGTGTGTACAAGACAGGGATATACAGCAGCAGTGTGACGTGTGTACAAGACAGGGATATACAGCAGCAGTGTGACGTGTGTACAAGACAGGGGATATACAGTAGCAGTGTGACGTGTTTAAGACAGAGATATACAGTAGCAGTGTGACGTGTGTACAAGACAGAGATATACAGTAGCAGTGTGACGTGTGTACAAGACAGGGGATATACAGTAGCAGTGTGACGTGTGTACAAGACAGGGGATATACAGTAGCAGTGTGACGTGTGTACAAGACAGGGGATATACAGCAGCAGTGTGACGTGTGTACAAGACAGAGATATACAGTAGCAGTGTGACGTGTGTACAAGACAGAGATATACAGTAGCAGTGTGACGTGTGTACAAGACAGAGATATACAGTAGCAGTGTGACGTGTGTACAAGACAGGGGATATACAGTAGCAGTGTGACGTGTGTACAAGACAGGGGATATACAGCAGCAGTGTGACGTGTGTACAAGACAGAGATATACAGTAGCAGTGTGACGTGTGTACAAGACAGAGATATACAGTAGCAGTGTGACGTGTGTACAAGACAGGGGATATACAGCAGCAGTGTGACGTGTGTACAAGACAGAGATATACCAGTAGCAGTGTGACGTGTGTACAAGACAGGGGATATACAGCAGCAGTGTGACGTGTGTACAAGACAGAGATATACCAGTAGCAGTGTGACGTGTGTACAAGACAGGGGATATACAGCAGCAGTGTGACGTGTGTACAAGACAGGAGATATACAGTAGCAGTGTGACGTGTGTACAAGACAGGGGATATACAGCAGCAGTGTGACGTGTGTACAAGACAGGGATATACAGCAGCAGTGTGACGTGTGTACAAGACAGGGGATATACAGTAGCAGTGTGACGTGTGTACAAGACAGGGGATATACAGTAGCAGTGTGACGTGTGTACAAGACAGGGGATATACAGTAGCAGTGTGACGTGTGTACAAGACAGGGGATATACAGTAGCAGTGTGACGTGTTTAAGACAGAGATATACAGTAGCAGTGTGACGTGTGTACAAGACAGAGATATACAGTAGCAGTGTGACGTGTGTACAAGACAGGGGATATACAGTAGCAGTGTGACGTGTGTACAAGACAGGGGATATACAGTAGCAGTGTGACGTGTGTACAAGACAGGGGATATACAGCAGCAGTGTGACGTGTGTACAAGACAGGGGATATACAGCAGCAGTGTGACGTGTGTACAAGACAGAGATATACAGTAGCAGTGTGACGTGTGTACAAGACAGGGATATACAGTAGCAGTGTGACGTGTGTACAAGACAGGGGATATACAGCAGCAGTGTGACGTGTGTACAAGACAGAGATATACAGTAGCAGTGTGACGTGTGTACAAGACAGAGATATACAGTAGCAGTGTGACGTGTGTACAAGACAGGGGATATACAGTAGCAGTGTGACGTGTGTACAAGACAGGGGATATACAGTAGCAGTGTGACGTGTTTAAGACAGAGATATACAGTAGCAGTGTGACGTGTGTACAAGACAGAGATATACAGTAGCAGTGTGACGTGTGTACAAGACAGGGGATATACAGTAGCAGTGTGACGTGTTTAAGACAGAGATATACAGCAGCAGTGTGACGTGTGTACAAGACAGGGGATATACAGTAGCAGTGTGACGTGTGTACAAGACAGAGATATACAGCAGCAGTGTGGCGTGTGTACAAGACAGGAGATATACAGTAGCAGTGTGACGTGTGTACAAGACAGGGGATATACAGTAGCAGTGTGACGTGTGTACAAGACAGGGGATATACAGTAGCAGTGTGACGTGTGTACAAGACAGGGGATATACAGTAGCAGTGTGACGTGTTTAAGACAGAGATATACAGTAGCAGTGTGACGTGTGTACAAGACAGAGATATACAGTAGCAGTGTGACGTGTGTACAAGACAGGGGATATACAGTAGCAGTGTGACGTGTGTACAAGACAGGGGATATACAGTAGCAGTGTGACGTGTTTAAGACAGAGATATACAGTAGCAGTGTGACGTGTGTACAAGACAGAGATATACAGTAGCAGTGTGACGTGTGTACAAGACAGGGGATATACAGTAGCAGTGTGACGTGTGTACAAGACAGAGATATACAGTAGCAATGTGACGTGTGTACAAGACAGGGGATATACAGTAGCAGTGTGACGTGTTTAAGACAGAGATATACAGTAGCAGTGTGACGTGTGTACAAGACAGAGATATACAGTAGCAGTGTGACGTGTGTACAAGACAGAGATATACAGTAGCAGTGTGACGTGTGTACAAGACAGGGGATATGCAGTAGCATAGTGACGTGTGTACAAGACAGAGATATACAGTAGCAGTGTGACGTGTGTACAAGACAGAGATATACAGTAGCAATGTGACGTGTGTACAAGACAGGGGATATACAGTAGCAGTGTGACGTGTGTACAAGACAGAGATATACCAGTAGCAGTGTGACGTGTGTACAAGACAGGGGATATACAGTAGCAGTGTGACGTGTGTACAAGACAGGGGGTATACAGTTGCAATGTGACGTGTGTACAAGACAGGGGATATACAGTAGCAGTGTGACGTGTGTACAAGACAGGGGATATACAGCAGCAGTGTGACGTGTGTACAAGACAGAGATATACAGTAGCAGTGTGACGTGTGTACAAGACAGAGATATACCAGTAGCAGTGTGACGTGTGTACAAGACAGGGGATATGCAGTAGCATGGTGACGTGTGTACAAGACAGAGATATACAGTAGCAGTGTGACGTGTGTACAAGACAGAGATATACAGTAGCAGTGTGACGTGTGTACAAGACAGAGATATACAGTAGCAGTGTGACGTGTGTACAAGACAGGGGATATACAGTAGCAGTGTGACGTGTGTACAAGACAGAGATATACAGTAGCAGTGTGACGTGTGTACAAGACAGGGATATACAGTAGCAGTGTGACGTGTGTACAAGACAGAGATATACAGTAGCAGTGTGACGTGTGTACAAGACAGGGGATATACAGTAGCAGTGTGACGTGTGTACAAGACAGGGATATACAGTAGCAGTGTGACGTGTGTACAAGACAGGGGATATACAGTAGGAGTGTGACGTGTGTTCAAGACAGAGATATACAGCAGCAGTGTGACGTGTGTACAAGACAGGGGATATACAGTAGCAGTGTGGCGTGTGTACAAGACAGAGATATACAGTAGCAGTGTGACGTGTGTACAAGACAGAGATATACAGTAGCAGTGTGGCGTGTGTACAAGACAGAGATATACAGTAGCAGTGTGACGTGTGTACAAGTCAGGGGATATACAGTAGCAGTGTGACGTGTGTACAAGACAGGGGATATACAGTAGCAGTGTGGCGTGTGTACAAGACAGAGATATACAGTAGCAGTGTGGCGTGTGTACAAGACAGGGGATATACAGTAGCAGTGTGACGTGTGTACAAGACAGAGATATACAGTAGCAGTGTGGCGTGTGTACAAGACAGAGATATACAGTAGCAGTGTGACGTGTGTACAAGTCAGGGGATATACAGTAGCAGTGTGGCGTGTGTACAAGACAGAGATATACAGTAGCAGTGTGACGTGTGTACAAGACAGGGGATATACAGTAGCAGTGTGACGTGTGTACAAGACAGAGATATACAGCAGCAGTGTGACGTGTGTACAAGACAGGGGATATACAGTAGCAGTGTGACGTGTGTACAAGACAGAGATATACAGCAGCAGTGTGACGTGTGTACAAGACAGGGGATATACAGTAGCAGTGTGACGTGTGTACAAGACAGAGATATACAGCAGCAGTGTGACGTGTGTACAAGACAGGGGATATACAGTAGCAGTGTGACGTGTGTACAAGACAGAGATATACAGCAGCAGTGTGACGTGTGTACAAGTCAGGGGATATACAGTAGCAGTGTGGCGTGTGTACAAGACAGAGATATACAGTAGCAGTGTGACGTGTGTACAAGACAGGGGATATACAGTAGCAGTGTGACGTGTGTACAAGACAGAGATATACAGTAGCAGTGTGACGTGTGTACAAGACAGAGATATACAGTAGCAGTGTGACGTGTGTACAAGACAGGGATATACAGTAGCAGTGTGACGTGTGTACAAGACAGAGATATACAGTAGCAGTGTGACGTGTGTACAAGACAGGGATATACAGTAGCAGTGTGACGTGTGTACAAGACAGAGATATACAGTAGCAGTGTGACGTGTGTACAAGACAGAGATATACAGTAGCAGTGTGACGTGTGTACAAGACAGAGATATACAGTAACAGTGTGACGTGTGTTCAAGACAGAGATATACAGCAGCAGTGTGACGTGTGTACAAGACAGAGGATATACAGTAGCAGTCTGACGTGTGTACAAGACAGAGATATACAGTAGCAGTGTGACGTGTGTACAAGACAGGGGATATACAGTAGCAGTGTGACGTGTGTACAAGACAGAGATATACAGTAGCAGTGTGACGTGTGTACAAGACAGGGGATATACTGTAGCAGTGTGACGTGTGTACAAGACAGAGATATACAGTAGCAGTGTGAGGTGTGTACAAGACAGAGATATACAGTAGCAGTGTGACGTGTGTACAAGACAGGGGATATACAGTAGCAGTGTGACGTGTGTACAAGACAGAGATATACAGTAGCAGTGTGACGTGTGTACAAGACAGAGATATACAGTAGCAATGTGACGTGTGTACAAGACAGAGATATACAGTAGCAGTGTGACGTGTTTAAGACAGAGATATACAGTAGCAGTGTGACGTGTGTACAAGACAGGGGATATACAGTAGCAGTGTGACGTGTGTACAAGACAGGGATATACAGTAGCAGTGTGACGTGTGTACAAGGCAGGGGATATACAGTAGCAGTGTGACGTGTGTACAAGACAGGGGATATACAGTAGCAGTGTGACGTGTTTAAGACAGAGATATACAGTAGCAGTGTGACGTGTGTACAAGACAGGGGATATACAGTAGCAGTGTGACGTGTGTACAAGTCAGGGGATATACAGTAGCAGTGTGACGTGTTTAAGACAGAGATATACAGTAGCAGTGTGACGTGTGTACAAGACAGGGGATATACAGTAGCATTATGACGTGTGTAGAAGACAGAGATATACCAGTAGCAGCGTGACGTGTGTACAAGACAGAGATATACAGTAGCAGTGTGACGTGTTTAAGACAGAGATAAACAGTAGCAGTGTGACGTGTGTATTAGACAGAGATATACCAGTAGCAGCGTGACGTGTGTACAAGACAGGGGATATACAGAAGCAGTGTGAGGTGTGTACAAGACAGAGATATACAGAAGCAGTGTGGTGTGTTTAAGACAGAGATATACTAGTAGCAGCGGAACGTTGTCGCGAATGCTCCTGATCTTTGTCTACCTGAATCTTAACAGTAAGAGAAAGAAAGGTCGGTGCATGTGATATTTCCATAATCCCCGATGTTGTGAAGAGATCACTCTTTGTGTTGGTAAAGGTCGCACACTGAGCTTGAAAGTAACAAATCTTTAAACAGCAGTATCGGAGGTGACTTTGAGACGGCCTTTGCGAAAACAGCCGAAAAGAAATACATAATTTTCTGCATGAAGTTAGAACGCCAAGAAGCTTGGCGACTTTCTGACATTTCATTCGAATTCAATAATGCTGTTGTCACGTAATGACGGAAAACGTCCTGACAAGCCTCAATTTTGACATTAACCAAGATACTTTAATATTGTACACCGTATAGATTGTGATTGTTTCGCTTGTAATGCAGAACACATGCTAATTAGCGTGATTGGAAAGGGAGCGGTTGATGGAGTCTGGAGATTAATCTCCATATTGTCTCGATCCTCCCAAATGCCGTCACGGCAACAACCACTGGAATTGGCGAATACAGAGATGAGAGTAGGAACGCCGACTCGGGGGATGTTAAAATGGGGGTAGTGGCGTTAGGCGGAATGAGGGATGTGGTGTCTGTTTTAACATGAGACTCTCCATGCCAGGAAATCATAAAGGATATATAACACTTATATATCCTAGTCTGCCATCTGGACGCGTTGTCTGGAACACTTTATTATCTACTTCGGCATCGCAGGATTTTATTCCACGCTGTTTGGCACTGGAACATTAAAAGTCAATAATCTAATTTCCTTTGGGTGATACTGTAGTGAGGTTGTTGGCAATTTAAGTCACTCAAACCTGAAATAGAGTCTTTAATTTGCCCCCAAAGTTCGTAACTTCAAAGTGTGTCTTTTACATTACTCGACAACGATGCCCTTATCCTTTGATTTTAATGCACAGACTCACATGAGGATTCTGAAGCAGTCTGTGCTTTAAAATCTGCTACGTCGTGTTGGTTCGCTTGGTAACAATGGCTCCCTAGTACGGATTGTATCGGAGTGAGTGAGTGAGTGAGTTGGGTTTACGCCACTTTTAACAGTATTCCAGTTATATCGCAGCGTGTCAGCTTAATGTGGGACGAAAGCCCGAAGTGATGCAGGTCTCAGACGTTTACCACTTCGGTGAAACCCACGAGCACGGGTATGGTGCTGACAAACCTAGAAACATAATCGTGGCGAACCGGGATTCGAACCCACAATCATAGGTTTCTGGCGTGCCCAAGGGACGCAACTCTGCAAAGCGAATCGCGGCGCCTTAGACGACTGGGCCACCCGTGCCCCCGGATTGTATCGGAATGTAGGTGATCTGTTTTATATTTAGATTTAAATCTAGAGATTCAGAGAGACAAAAACTATCCACAAGACTGTATGACAAGAGAGATGCCATCAATTTTCCAAAAGTCACCCTTCCCTTTATGTCGAACAATATTTCAGCAGCTCCAGCCTTTGGTGACTTCGAGTCATAACTTTTGAGGTACAATCGTACATGCTCTCTCTAAACATTTCAAACAGCGTCATACGACTCTAGCTCGAAGGTTGTTTAATCAGGATTCCAACATTCAAAGCCTCAGTAAAGCTTTCAAAAGGTTTTATGGGAGACATTTGGAGGACATTTTCAAATTTGTCACATCAGTGACAAAGTTCCTTATTTTGACTTGTACCGTTCCCGTGTTTTTTTCAGGTGAACGATTGAATTGCCTTTGCATGTGTTTGCGACTAGTGCCACCGGTGGGAGAGGTGTTCAACTTTTCGCAAATACCTCGTCACATCAGTGACAAAATTCCTTATTTTGGCTTGTACCGTTCCCGTGGTTTTTTTTTCAGGTGAACGATTGACTTGCCTTTGCATGTGTTTGTGACTGGTGCCACCGGTGGGACAGGTGTTCAACTTTTCGCAAATACCTGATATCATCACTACTTGATACGGTTTTGTCGCTTAAGGTGCTGATAATGCGGCACTGACGTTCTAACGTTGTGTTGATATGTGATGTTACAGTAGAATTTGAATGTGGTGACTTAATAGTGTTATCGGGTGGGGAATGTTTTAGTTTCATTAAACGGGGTGATGCTATGTTATTAAGTGAGACTGTTTATTAGTAGTGTGGTGATATGATGGTTTTATCAGTAAGTAATGATAAAGTGTTATTTAACGAGGTGATGCCGAGACTCTTTAGATAACGCTGTTCATTGATGTTGTGTGCTGTGATGTTAATATAGTGTTCTCAAATGAGGGGATGCCATAATGTTATTAAACGAAGTGTGCTATAGTGTTATTAAACGAAGTGATGCCATAGTGTTATTAAACGATGTGATGATATAGTGTTATTAAACGAAGTGATGCTATAGTTTTATTAAACGAAGTGATGCTGTAGTGTTTTTAAACGAAGTGATGCCATAGTGTTATTAAACGAAGTAATGCCATAGTGTTATTAAACGAAGTGATGCTATAGTGTTATTAAACGAAGTGATGCCGTGTTATTAAACGAAGTGATGCTATAGTGTTATTAAACGAAGTGATGCTATAGTGTTATTAAACGAAGTGACGCCAAAGTGTTATTAAACGAAGTGATGCTATAGTGTTATTAAACGAAGTAATGCCATAGTGTTATTAAACGAAGTAATGCCATAGTGTTATTAAACGAAGTGATGCTATAGTGTTATTAAACGAAATTATGACATAGTGTTATTAAACGAAGTAATGCCAAAGTGTTATTAAACGAAGTGCTGCCATAGTGTTATTAAACGAAGTGACGCCATAGTGTTATTAAACGAAGTGATGCTATAGTGTCTTTAAACGAAGTGATGCCGTAGTGTTATTAAACGAAGTAATGCTATAGTGTTATTAAACGAAGTGATGCTATAGTGTTATTAAACGAAATGATGCCATAGTGTTATTAAACGAAGTAATGCCAAAGTGTTATTAAACGAAGTGATGCTATAGTTTTATTAAACGAAGTGATGCCATAGTGTTATTAAACGAAGTAATGCCATAGTGTTATTAAACGAAGTGATGCTATATTGTCTTTAAACGAAGTGATGCTACAGTGTTATTAAACGAAGTGATGCCGTGTTATTAAACGAAGTGATGCTATAGTGTTAGCAGGGGAGGTCGTTCACTGATATTAAATGTGGTGATGTTATAGTTTCATGAAGTGAGGGGATGTCATAATGTTATTAGATAAAGTGGTGCTATGAGATTATTAAATGACTTACGATATACGGTTATTTAGCGAGTTAATGTCATGGTGTACATCCTTAAATAAGGTCTAATAGTGCTATTGTGAGTTATAGTGTTGTCAAGTGACGGGGTGTTGTATGATAATACAAATGACAGGACGACATATTATGATATGGCGTTGTGGGGTTGTGGAGTTGTGGCATTGTGGCGTTGTCCGTGTCACCAGTCATCTCACCGAGGATAGGGAGTCAACTGATTATAAAAGTCCAGTTTCCACCCTTGCCGAACTATGGAGAACTATTTTGGATGGATAAACGAGTCTATGCTTAGTGCAATCGAAATCGCGTAACGAAATCGACATCCGGTTCGTAAACTGCCGTGCAGATTTCGATCGATTACAGGATTTGCAAAGCATGTGTACCGCCAACTCGGCATCAACAGATATTTTCCAAATCTTTTCATGTTTTTAATCAAGGTGCTCACGTGATTTGGTGCACTTCGCTAAGTAAGACCCGTTTTATTACAATATAGAACTTGATTATCGACCATGTCGTCTTGACTGGGCGCCAACATTTTGTTTGAAGCAAATGCAAGTGATATGAGAGGCGGAATCGTATAAGTCAATAGGAGGGGCAAAGAAGGGACATAACTCGAAATAGCCACTGGTGGCGCTACGATCGAGCCCAAAAATTCCAGCCTAGTTCGGCAAGGGTGGAAACTGGACTTTTACAGTCAGTTAACTCCCTTGCCTCGGGAAGATGGTCCCCAGTCGGACACGGGGACGTTGTTCTGTGGCCTGTCGTACATGTGTCTACATCACTCGGGACAACAATACGTCAGGACCGTGACTCAGTGACCCGGATGTAGCAGATGATGAATAGCTGGTAGGTAAAGGAAAACCGCAGAGTTAATGTCCAAGTGCGTTTTCAACCTGGCGACAGAAGACAATGCAGTAAATTTAGATCAGTTTGTCGGAATGACCACATGACCAACTCACATTCGAGTGGGGCCCGCGATCGTAGCTTTATGACTACCGTCATAGTTTGGGAGTGACGACAGTCAACGATGGCGTTGTGAAAGGGATCGCCGATGTGATGTCTCCTGACGTCTTGGATCCGTCACTATATAAAACAGTGCTTTGTTTGTTTGTCGACATACATTACACACACAATCAAGTTAACAAACCTAGTTAAACATAGTGTACACCCGTAAATAAGTTCTTATAGTGCTATTGTGAGTTATAGTGTTGTCAAGTGACGGGATGTTGTATGATAATACAAATGACAGGACGACATATGAGTGAGTGAGTGAGTTGGGTTTAACGCCGCTTTTAACAGTATTCCAGTTATGTCACGGCGTGTCAGCTTAATGTGGGAGGAAAGCCCGAAGTGATGCAGGTCTCAGACGTTTACCACTTCGGTGAAACCCACAAGCACGGGTATGGTGCTGACAAACCTAGAAACTTAATTGGGTCGAACCGGGATTCGAACCCACAATCATAGGTTTCTGGCGTGCCCAAGGGACGCAACTCTGCACACTCTCGACTGGGCCACCCGTGCCCCCTGGACGACATATTATGATACCAAATGAAAGCATGTTATCTTGATATGTCCGATGACATGTGTTTTAGTGTTATCACAAAGGGGTATGTTATGCTGTTATTTTGTGTGGTTTTATTGTAGCTATTAAGTATGATAATAGTTATGAAGTGTGGTGTGTTATTATAGGTGCGGTGATATTATGCTGTGGTTAAGTGTGGTGATCGCATACAGTCACGATATGTTGTTATGTTTAAACGGTTGACTATTCCTAAATGGTTGGACGGTGGGTAGCCTAGAGGTTAAAACGTTCGCTCCTCACGCCGAAGATCCGGGTTCGATTCCCGACATGGGTACAATGTGTGATGCCTATTTCTGGTGTTCGCCGCCGTGATATTGCTGGAATATTGCTAAAAGCGGCGTAAAACCAGACTCACTCACTCTTATAAGATGTGTAGCAGGTTAGGTACAGTTTCATGCAGCTTTTGTGATGCATGTATCACGTGACCTACATCACCATAGTAACTGAAGGTCAGGGATACATCAAAGCGGATATAGATCCAGGTATGTGGAGTCAGCAAGTTTAAACAGAAGTGGCTTAAAGATTGTCACAGCATGCCAGGGTCTAACGTCACGACATTTGTCACTTCTCGGAACTAGCCTTAGAACACTGCCACCTGGCGTCAGCGATGTACACCAGCTTGATGCTGACATTAATGTAACCTGATGTGACAAAGGAGGTACTAGTGTTTCGTGGATTAGACCCTTTCGGGAGCTTCACCTACTTGACCAGTTGTGGGGTTGTGGGGTTGTGGGGTTGTGCTGTTGTGGCGTTGTCCGTGTCACCAGTAATCTCACCGCGGCTAGGGAGTTAACTGACTGCAAAAGTCCAGTTTCCACCCTTGCCGAACTATGGAGATCTATTTTGGCTGGATTAACGAGTCTATGCATAGTGCAATCGAAATCGCGTAACGAAATCGACATCCGGTTCGTAAACTGCCGTGCAGATTTCGATCGATTGCAGGATTTGCAAAGCATGTGTACCGCCAACTCGGCGTCAACAGATATTTTCCAAATCTTTTCATGTTTTTAATCAAGGTGCTCACGTGATTTGGTGCACTTCGCTAAGTAAATTCCGTTTTATTACAATATAGATCTTGATATCGACCATGTCGTCTTGACTGGGCGCCACCATTTTGTTTGAAGCAAATGCAAGTGATAAGAGAGGTGGAATCGTATTAGACAACAGGGACGACATATCTCGAAATAGCCACTGGTGGCGCTGCCATCGAGCCCAAAAATTCCAGCCTAGTTCGGCAAGGGTGGAAACTGGACTTTTACAGTCAGTTAACTCCCTTGCCTCGGGAAGATGGTCACCAGTCGGAGCTGGTAGGTAAAGGAAGGGCCGTAGAGTTAATGTCCAACAGCGTGTTCAACATGGCGATAGAAAACAAAGCAGTAAATTTAGATCAGTTTGTCGGAATGACCACTTGACCAACTCACCATCGAGTGGGGCTCCGCTATAGTAGCTTTATGACTACCTATGTCTAAGTTTGGGAGTGACGACAGTCAACGATGGCGTTGTGAAAGGGATCGCTGATGTGTGACATCGCGCCCTGACGTCTTGGATCCGTCACTTTAGAAACAGTGCTTTGTTTGTTTGTCCGCCGCATACATGACACACACAATCAAGTTCGCAAACCTTAAGATACATATTTATGTTTAAATCGTTTTAATGTTTCGTTTTCGTTCCTTGTTCCCTGTGCAATACATATAAGAATGCCGATTGTGGCACTTCCCCACATTCGCCAAGCGCAAAGCGTCAACACGGCGATACGGTAGCCTAGATTATCATGTAGAAGCTGGAACGTTGCTTAAAAAAAAGGCGTAAAACAAAATTCATTCGTCCGTTGAACGCTGGCACACATCATTCACAGGAATACATAGGTGAGGTGAGGTGAAATTGGGTTTAACGTCGCGTCCAAGATTATTGCACTTTTATATCGACGTGCATGCACGTGTATGTGTGTGTTTGTTGTTGCTTGTACTAGTCCGGACTGATGCCGATTTATAGTGCTAGCCCACTGAGATACCATGCCGCAGTTTAACATGAATACCCCACTCAGACACAGTATACTGACTCCGAGCCGACCAGTCCTTGTTTTAGCCCCTTAATGCCGAGCGCCAGACAGGGTAACAACAAGTACCATCTTTTAACGTCTTTTGGTATGACGCGGCCGGAGATCGAACCCCGGACCTTCCGCTCTCCGGTCGGACGCTCTACCAACAAGACCACGGAGGCGGCAGGAATACATTGCTTTACACAAAGGCCTCGTAGGATACATACTGACATCTGGTCTTTGAAATGAAAATATTTTACAGAAAAAAACAGTTGTTAAATTATAGTTATGAAATATAATAAAAAGAGCCAAGAGACTCTTATTTTCAAATACTGCAGTAAGCTAGACTTGCCAAATATTATAGACTTGAATGGGCTCTTTTGGATATATTTGTTTCAGGGTCTGTATGACAGACATGATACATGGGTCAATAATATAATTTTGTGTGTGGTAAAGCCACGTATCCCTAGGATTCAATGAGCTGCAGGTCACACCGTATGACACCCCCCCCCCCCCCCCCCCCCCCCTCCGATCATCATTTTAGTTGATTCTTACGCGAGCGTCGAGCGCTGCTGACCTGTACTGACCAGAATCCACATAGAAATGTTAAACGAACGGATTTTGTAGTGCAACACAATAAGGGTGGACAACAAAAGACGGAACCCAGTAACACATCAGGCGGTCTGCAACCAACCTCGGTGGTTTACTCAGGGCTCCGACTCATTCATGCAATTATTGCTAATTGAGAAAATAATATGTCCGATGTTAAAAGAATAAGAACACGCCCTTAATTATCGTAATTGAGGAAGGGTTCTTGTACCAACGTCTACCAGTTAATTAGTTCCATTTCTACGAGTAACTGTTCCACTTAATCACAAGTCATATGTGACCCAAATAAAATGAGACCTAAATTTGGACTGGAACGAGATTTTCCAGAAGCTGTCAATTCCAACACATGAGCTCTATCGATCCTGCTTTAGAATTTCTCCACTGTAATTAAGTCAAGTAGAATATTATCACCTGACATATAATTAATCGCTGTTGTCGGTGTACAAATGAAATATTTTCCTACTAATCAGAGCCGCCCGCTAAGAAACATCAAACATCGGAACTTAGAAACAGTATCGGCTTCGCAAAGACCGAGTGTGGAACTTAATTGGACCATTCATCACGTGTCAATGGGGTAATTAGATCTGCATTCCTCCAGACACCGTCCTGGCTTTCCTGAACGACAACAAAGCCCTGTGCTGGATCTGGCCATATCACCGCATACCCGGAAGTGGACGATATGTAGGGGTGTGTGGCCGCCCTTGAATTGAACCATCCTCGGACGTCATGTACGCATGGTACGCCCTTCAATGAGAAACGATGGCAATTTACCGGAATTCTTTGATCAAACTAAGAATACTTGACAGCGTTTGTACCACCGCTGACGTTAATCTCCGTGGTGCCACTTAGAATAGAAGAAAAAACAAACAAATGTGTTATCAGTCTATTATAGATTATATCGTGTTATAACATAAACTGTACAGTTTCGTTTGGACTAACATTTAGTCTCCGAAATGTCTTCTTATAATAATGTATTCTATAATTCTATAATTGCAAGCTGCCCAGGGAATTTCTTCAGTTTCGGATACTGTGCTTCATACTGAAGATATCTAGATTTGACAAGGGGGCACGGGTGGCCCAGCCGTCTAAGGCGCCGCGATTCGCTGTGCAGAGTTGCGTCCCTTGGGCACGCCAGAAACCTATGATTGTGGGTTCAATCCCGGTTCGCTCCAATTATGTTTCTAGGTTTGTCAGCACCATACCCGTGCCCGTGGGTTTCACCGAAGTGGTAAACGTCTCAGACCTGTATCATTTTGGGCTGTCCTCCCACATTAAGCTGACACGCCGTAATATAACTGGAATACTGTTAAAAGCGGCGTTAAACCCAACTCACTCGCTCACTCACTAGATTTGACAAACTATTTACGTGTGGAAGAGTTTTGGAAATGTTTCAGTGTCAGTTTCCAGTTTCACCAACGAATGAGTTCCCTTCCTCCTATTGTATAATAGACTCTTCCACGTGTCCACCACGTGTCCTGTTCTCCTCTTGACATCTACTTACCCCCCGTGACGCCGTGACGTTATTGTGTATGTCATCACAGAGAACGGACACATGGCCACTGGTCCACGTCTGAAAGAGGGGGAAAGTTAACATCCTCCACTTCAAACCAGTAATATCAGTCCACGACTGACGTGTTGATGTAAGACTGTGCCTCTGAGAAACAGGGGCCCCGTTCCTCAAAGCGATCTTAGCGCTAAGGTGATCGTAAGTCCCATACTTTAACATAGGCTTACGATTCAGCGTAGCGCTAAGATCGCTTTGAGGGACAGGGCCCATGGCTGTATAGTGGCATGGCAGCTTGATGACAAGGGCAGTCATTATATTATCAATACCATTGTGAATATTTCATTGCACACAAGATGTCTCGTTTGAGTATAAATCGAATGCTCCGTTTTACATCTTTTGTACTCTGGAAATGTTCATCATGCACTGATTGATTCAAATATCTATCTTCTACGCTGACGTATGTCAATACGTTTACACAAATGTCTCAGACCCGTGAAGATCCGGGGTAGAAAAGGTCTTCAGCAACCCATGCTTGCCGTAAAAGGCGACTATCGGGATCAGGTGGTCAGGGTCGCGGACTTTGTAGATGCATGTCATCTTATCCCCAGTTGCGAGTATCGATGCTCATGATGTCAATCACTGGATTGTCTGGTCTAGACTCGATTATTTACAGACCGCCGTCATATAGCTTGGATATTGCTGAGTGCGGCGTTAACCAACGAACCAACAAACAAAACAAACATCTTTTGAACTCTGGAAATGTTAAATATGTATTGATTGATTCAAATATATACCTTCTTTGCTGGCGTTTGTCAATGTGTTTACACAAATGTCTCTACTAAAATAACATAAACATTACATATTTGTTCAGAAAAATGAGTAAAAACATAATGTTCACGTTCTATAAAGTTCTAACACGAAACAAGTGCCACTTTTTGTTTGACCTTCGTTACATGTTTGCAACGCTGACGATCTGATGAAAAGTTGATTATGAATGAGAGTGTTCTTTTCCCATACAACCGCAGGCCGACATCTTGCATGTTAAAATGTAATTCACGTAATCACAAACATCTGTCAAAATAAACAGTGAACCCTGTAAACTGCGAGTGTTTAGAACGCGTACCCTCTCCCTGGTAGCCCGCAATCTTCACACGATCTTATGTCACGGGGAAGAAGCATGTTTATTGAGACACGTGGCAATTTAAAGCTCAGTTATAAAAGTTCAAGACGGAGGACATGGGTGAGATGCAGGTCTAACTTACTACGGGGAAATGGAGTGAGGTAACCCCTAAACACTGATGTGTGTATTCAGGTGCAACAACTTACTGTCAACGGCCTCCATCTTTAATCGGGTCATGACGTCACGCGCTTAAGGGAGATGACTGGTTACATTGTAGCAATGCGCGTACGACCTTGTACATTATACTCACGCTATAAACCGATTATTAACCTTATTTTCTGTTTGGTGTAAAAGTAAACCGCTTTATACTGTTCAATTCCGAATAACGAGTTTTGTATTCATTGTGTATTGAGGGAGCTTCTGTGTCCATTATCGCCTAAAGAAACACAAAAGCTTAGCAGGTATTTAGTTGTATCGCGGACATTGAATAAATGGCATTATATCTTCATAATCCTTAATCTTTAATCCACGTGTAAACATTTCTACCCAATCACCAGCTTACTTGGTGAAAACATGACGGCAGAGACCATAAAATAATTTTATGGCATCTGATCACGGGTATTGAATAAATGGCATTATGTCTCCATACTCTTTATTCTCTATACAGCATGCAAATACTTCACCCAATCGTCTGCAGATATGAAGTTGATTCTGTTTACCCCACCAGTGAATTAATTATGCGTGTTATTCAAGGGGATATGTAACGAACAGGCAGCATGGGTTGTAAACTCCCCAGATGATTGTTGAGTACACATATATTGATCCAGGGACCGGGGTAATAATAGCGCTTTCAGCTTGCCCCTGTGTGGTGTGGAAACGTGCGCAATATAAATGACAATAATAATAATAATGATAATGATAATAATAATAATATTAATAAAAAATAATGATGATAATAATAATAATAATAATAATAAATGATGATGATGATGATGATGATGATGATGATGATGATGATGATAATTGTTTACTATTATCCACTCGTGAAGATCCGGCTTGGAATTGGTCTTGGCTTAACTGATGCATGTCATCGTATCCCAATTGCATAGATCGATGCTCATGATGTCAATCACTGGATTGTCTCGTCCAGACTCGATTATTTACAGACCACCGTCATAAAACTGGAATATTGCTGAGTGCGGCGTTAAACAACAGGAACAAACAAACAAACAATACTGCCACCCTTCCCGGGGCAAAGGCAGGAACGAAAGCGAAACACGGATATAAATATCAACAAGTACCTTAATGTTTGCGAACTTGATTGTGTGTGTAATGCACGCGGAAGTGATTACTGCATCCCTACTTAATGTATAGGCACAATTATTAACTGTTGGAGAGGCGGGAAAGGGTTATTGTCCATAATGTGCCATTTTTCAAGCGCCCGTGTATCTGGACAGGACAAGGCTACGGGACATAATCGATTCATAGTTCGTGTTCAATACCATCTCTCTCGAGGCAGGCGTATGAACAGCCATCACTATTGGTGTCTGTAATTGTATCAAATACAGTGTCGGTTTTCTATATGAATCCTCGTTGACTTATGCATCTATCATCATCATCATCATCACCATCACCATCATCATCATCATCATCATCATTTTTTTCTTCATCATCATTATCATATCAGCATTTTTATTTCCCCCTCTCGGGAATTTTAGAATACGAATAATATAGATTTGGACAGCAGTAAGACAAGTACAATAAAGTGTAAGAAAAGAAGTGTTAGTAAAGGAAGGTGCTAGAAACGTTATGAAACATAACACACCTTAAGGATACGTACATTTGTTAAGACTGTATGTAACGCTGCCTGAGAGAATACATGGTTTTCACATGACAATAAGTACTGTGTGTTCCTCCAAGCTCTGTCACTGATCTGCATGGACGGGATCTACAATCAGAGCATGACGCGTAAAGCGCCTTATTAACTGCCGGGCAAAAGAAAGTATACACTTATATTTGATGGAGGCTAAAAATGAAACAAACAAGAAATAGTTATTCGATGGTGATGTATTCGATACGGGCATCATAGTTAGGATTTGGACCTTAGGTTTGCAGTGTTTCGACGACTGATTCAGCCTTGTGACGTTTTGATAAGGTTAAATCGATTTTGGTCAAATCCAGTTTTCAAGTGCACACTTTTGCCTGGTTGTTCTGTGCTGTTTAAAACACGAGGCGCGTCTTATTTTGCGTCATTACCGTTTGAGAATCCGAAGAACATAAATCTATTAGTATATCTTTTTTCTTGAAAGAGAAGAAATTATATGACCCCAACGTTGCCCCGTACTCACTGTATAAATATACCCAGCATCAATATACTCCGTACAGCGTAATTCAATGAATTGTACTGTTTTACTTTTTGGTTATTTACTGTATCACGCATAATAAACACAGACTTAACGCTTACATACAATGGTCATGTATATTTTAATATTTTCTTTAGAAGTCCCATTCAGTTCCTTTACATTTTGTGTCGGAGAGTACACATTATATATATTATATAAATATCCATTGTACATGAAAAGACTGAATTGACACGCACCGGTAACCCAACCTACTGGCTTGGAACAAGACATAGGCAAAATGGTGCATGTGGGGAGAGATAGATCAATGGCGGCACATTCAGTTGCGTGTGACTGACACAAGATGTTGCACTACTGAAAAGAGGAACATTCTCGATCCACAAAGAATTTTAATTGAAAGATGTGTCCGCCTTTTCACAACGTAACCTATTCATTATTGGCGAATAACGTCGCCCGCAGCACACAGACAGTTCATCTTGGGTAGACAGTCACGACCATTTGCTTTATTGGGAAGACACACATCTATTACTGATACAAACCGACACAAAGACAGGTGAAAATTATACGTCATTGTGAAGAATTTGAACCCGGTTTAGGTCACGACCGTACTCTTGTCAGACAATATTGACCGCCGAAGCCAAAGGGCCGTCAATATTTCCTATATCACCCCCGTGCGCTGTAGCTTATTGGAACACTGGGCAGCACTATTGTCCGGCGTCTTAATTCAGCTAATCATCTCATATTGCGTGTAAGGACCACTGTGTAATATTGTTCCCTTTACCCGCCATGTATTGAACGCCCGCGGAGCTTTGTAAACAGGTTTGAATGCAGAGGGAACGTAGGCGTAGTGAGCATGACACAACACACGGCGACTGGCCAATCGCTGAGCCGCTACTTCAGTGGACTGAAATTATCGTCTGCTCATTTGGTATCGTCTGCAGTGTTGGAGAGATGCTCGGTCGAGTGATACACGTATGTAGGTGAGTTTTGCTGTTTCGTTGGAGTGAAACTGACTCCCTGTGCTATACCGAGAGGAAGCATAGAAACATATCGCGTCTGTAATGCCAGAGGGAGATCTAAAGCCCACTATGTGGAGATGTCATCTTGGCCACGTGGTGATTAGTTCCAGGAATGGTCAGTCGTTGTGGCCGAGGTGTTTTATACAATTATAGTCGGTATCTGTTAAGGTATCTAACCTGCATAGCATCTCTGACTGTATATATTTTGTACAGCATCTGTGGCGATACATATTCCGTACAATATCTGTGATTGTATATATTCTGTATATTATCTGTGACGGAATATATTCTCTACGGTAAATGTGCTTGAATATATTCCATATATTATCTGTGACAGTGTATATTCTCTGTGGTATCTGCATGACGGTGTATATTCTGTATGGTATCTGTGACGGTGTATATTATCTGTGGTATCTGTGACGGAGTCTATCCTGTATGGTATCTGCATGACAGTGTATATTCTGTATGGTATCTGTGACGGTGTATATTATCTGTGGTATCTGTGACGGAGTCTATCCTGTATGGTATCTGCATGACAGTGTATATTCTGTATAGTATCTGTGACAGTGGATATTCTGTATAGTATCTGTGACAGTGTATATTCTGTATAGTATCTGTGACAGTGTATATTCCGTATAGTATCTGTGACAGTGTATACTTTGTATAGTATCTGTGACAGTGTATATTCTGTATAGTATCTGTGACAGTGTATATTCTGTATAGTATCTGTGACAGTGTATATTCTGTATGGTATCTGTGACAGTGTATACTTTGTATAGTATCTGTGACAGTGTATATTCTGTATAGTATCTGTGACAGTGTATATTCTGTATAGTATCTGTGACAGTGTATATTCTGTATAGTATCTGTGACAGTGTATACTTTGTATAGTATCTGTGATAGTGTATATTCTGTATAGTATCTGTGACAGTGTATATTCTGTATAGTATCTGTGACAGTGTATATTCTGTATGGTATCTGTGACGGTGTATATTCTGTATAGTATCTGTGACAGTGTATATTCTGCATGGTATCTGTGACGGTGTATATTCTGTATAGTATCTGTGACAGTGTATATTCTGTTTAGTATCTGTGACAGTGTATATTCTGTATGGTATCTGTGAGGGTGTATATTATCTGTGGTATCTGTGACGGTGTCTATTTTGTATGGTATCTGCGTGACGGTAAATGTCCTGTATCTACACGTGGTGTACCACGCGTGGGCGTGTCAGCAGAATCTCTTATATTTACCTTCACGAAATATTTAACATTGCCTTGAAAGCTGTTATCAGTTACAATGCGTGTATTCTGTTAAATAACCCCCGATCGCACACTTTGTGTACATGTGACCCAAAAACTTATATTAGATAGTATTACTATAGTACGATGGTATTTACAGATTAAAATAAATAAACCCCTAGCATGACGAAGACAGAAATAAAAAGATCGAGCCACTCCATCGTGTTATTTAGATACTATATTTGTGCCAAAGCTTGGCATCCTCTGGCAACGTGTTGGACAGTCTCATTTAATTAAGTGCATAATCAACATTTCATATTTACATTTTGATGCAAAATCACACATTGACGGTTTCAAGGGGGAAGTGGCTGGTCCTGAGCAGCAAACAGAAAGCTTTCTGTTTCACTTCATCCAAACAAAGGACTCAGCGGGGTTGCTGATCTTCTCAACACATTGCACATAAACTCGATGCAGCGTTCGTTCTGAGACGCTTTCCTTGAGAAACCGAACCTGTGACGATTTGATGCATCACTTCGCTTGGCTGACACCCATTTCTGTACCGTCAAGCTCTGCAGATTCATCAACAAAATCAACACTGACATTGAGATTATATACTACATCCTTGGCTCGTTTAAGAAAACTGTGGAATGCCTTGTTTTCATCATGAATCTTGACATGCTTTCATCAGACAAATAAATCTGTGCAAAAGTCCACAATAAATTCTATCCTGAATAACCTTCACGTTAATCAAACCACGCACTCCCATTATAATTGGTAAATATAGGCGTCTGAGGGGTGAGCGATTGTGGGATCTATTGTCTTACCTTCGTGTGAGGGTGTCAATGCCCTGAACTTCTTGTTTCGTCCAACAACACCAAACGAATACGAAAGGACGGGCACAGCAGGAGTATTTGTGGCATTGACGTTATTGCGAGCTCTCAGCTCTCAACTCCATACATGTTTAAGTCTACATTTGTATTATGATAATGATGATTATTATTCGTAATGTGTATACGTGTATCACAGTCTCTATACAGGACCCTGCATGTTGGGTTGTACAAACAAGAGAGACCAGTTTCAGTAAGGAAGGAATGCGTCTGTCTGTTGATAACTCGGCAGTAAACCCCCCGGTGTGTAATAGGGCGTTATGGCCTCATGGTGGTGGACAGAAGACGCCTGCATGCACAGGCGTACATTTAGCTGTGGTTACCGTCGTCCCGAATAATTATATCAGAGAGTACAAGGAGACTGTTGTGAGACCCGCGGGAAGGCATTACTTAGTGAAGACCATCCTTTGACAAATAGAAACCCGAATAAGTGTCATATACAGTGTCACGTGTTCCGTGATAACACGGTGGAAAAACATTATGTACGCCGGGTTTAAAACTGAATGTGGTACTAAAATCAGCTAATGAATGAATCTCTCTCTCTCTCTCTCTCTCTCTCTCTCCCTCTCTCTCTTTCTCTCTTTTAAAGGACATACTATGTTCGACTGCTGAGCGTTAAAACGCCGATCCAGGAACCTAGATGTTACAATTATATGGGTAACTAATATATATCACTACTTTCATTTCCTTACAGGTCTTGCTTCAGGATCCTTTAGTTGAAGTGTTGTTTCCAAGTATTCCCTGTCACTGAAGCACTTGAGGGACCGGAATCGACAATTGTGGATGAGGATGCTGTTAACCTAACGACTGCTCACATCTGGAAAACTCGATCATCGTCAGTTGACGTGTGACGGAGAACGTAAAATCACGTCAAGTGTAGAAGTTAGTCTTCCGTCTCCTTCTGCCATACAGGAAGAGTTCATGTTGACGACGGCTGATAAGAAGGTTGTGTGATAAACAGTGGATTACCGTTCGGAGCGGAGACTTGGTGATACTTACCTAACACTTGGTAAGTATTGATTTTTATCTCTGTTGTACATAATACTGCGTCAACACATTGGGCAATGGGATACCCAGCGGTAGGTCATTATGTAAATAGTTATTATACTGGGTTGGAAATAGGTTGATTCAGGGCCGCGTTCCACAAAGCGATCTTAGCTCAGGTTCAGTGTTGAACGATGGGATTTACGATCGTCTTAGAGCTGGGATGGCTTTGCGGAAAGGGGCCCTGAGATGCACGTAAGTACCACATGGGAAGTTGTGTTGCGATAAGGGGTTTCTTACAACAATACAATGAAGTACAACAAGATACATCTAACATACATCTAAGATACATATCAGGGGATCTAACCCCCGACATTCCGTCCTCCGGACTGATGGTATTTCCCCTTGACCACGGAGGCGGTCGTAGACTCACATCTAGTCTCTGAAATGAATTATTTTACAGAAACAGTTGTTAACTTACAGTTATGAAATAGTACAAAAAGGAACCAAGAGACTTCTTCATTTTCAGATACTGCAGTAATCGAGACACATAATATTATAGACTTGCATGGGCTGTATTGGATATATTTGTGTCAGGGTCTGTATGACAGGGGGCGGTCGGGTAGCCTAGTGGTTAAAGCGTTGGCTCGTCACGCCGAAGACCCGGGTTCGATTCCCGACATAGGTACAATGTGTGAAGCCCATTTCTGGTGTCCCCCGCCGTGACATTGCTGGAATATTGCTAAAAGCGCCGTAAAACCATACTCACTCACTCACTCACTCACTGTATGACAGACTAAGGGGTCGATACAGTCAATTTAAGCGCTCGTATGAGATTCATCACCTACATCCGTGGGTAACCAATCTTGCAATTTGTACGACCCGCATTGACTTAAGGAGATACTGTGAGTAGCTGATGTGTTTGAGGTCTGCATGTGATCGGTTAACAATGTGGTGCAGAGGTCCGTCGAGTAGAAACATCTTGAATAAGCGTGACATTACGAGGACGACCGGACTCGCACAGCTTTGTTTGTACATTGGTGCTGTATAACACTCGGATGCCTTAACCAGTACCGACAATGGTACATAGCTCTAGCAGTCAGGGCTTGATGACTATTGCTTGAGTGACTCGTCTGTCTAGCATTCTGAAGATGAGGATGATGATGATGATGGTGGTGGTGATATGGATGTATCATAAATTGTTTACCCCTTCTGACTAAACCTGTTCGCCTCGTCACTGACACACGTAAGCATGACTCTAAGAAATATGATCTGCTCATGTTTTTTTAAAGGTTTATTTCAAGAGCGTGCTCATTTTGTAAACTTCCTGGCAAAGGAAAGGATACAAGGCCGTAGTTAGGCCGTAGGCTCAAAATGGAGCAAACAAGAAATGTTTTTTCGATGGTGATGTATCTGATACGGGTATCATAGTTGTGTTTTGGACCTTAAAATTGAAGTGCTTCCGTAGCTGTTTCAGCCTAGAAATATTTGTTATTTATTGTTCAAATCCAATTTTCAAGTGTATTCTTCATTTGCCCGATCGACTATCCAGTTTATGTGTCAGCGGAGGAGTTTTCCAGAATTGAACAGTTTGAGCAGTTAATCAACACATGCTTCATCACCGGGTGCTACTTGTAAGATCTGTTAGACTCTGGGATCATGTTGCTGCGGTGTGTGACCTGGCTGGTGTGTTTTCGTACTCCGATTTCGTTGACCGTTGTTCATGCTGTCAACCACTGGTTGACCTGGCTTAGAGCCAATTAGTTACAGGCCGCAGTCGTACAGCTAAACGATGGTTGATTTCTGCGGAAGAAAAACTCCTGTTCGTGTTTGCTATGTCTCCAGAGAGCTTCCGTGATCGTCTTCGTACGAATGCGCGACATCAGTGTTTGCGAGAACATTTATTTGTAGTTGCCACGTTCAGGACTGGATTATTTACAGACCGCCGTCATATAGCTGGAATCTTGCCGAGTGCGGCGTTCAACAACAAACCAACCAACCGAATAAGGGGTTTGACAACAAATCGTATATTTTCCCGCCATGACAAAGTACACAAAAACTCGTGACGTCACAACGTGCACATTCCTCCAAGACCTATCCCCAGAGTGTCACGTAAGGTTGTATAACTGAGGATTAAACTACCTGGAACAATGCGCGACCTTAACGCTTGGTCTAGCCAGGACATCACGGCTTCACATCCAATCAACATTGTTTACGATACAAAAGTAGTTGTTGAAGGTTAGCTGCTTGAGCTGATATGCTACTGTGAACTTTACACGTTGCAGACAGAATGTCCATAATGTACTGTCACGTTTGGAATGTGACGTCAGAGATTTGTGCGCCGTGACACCTTGTGTCATGATTCTCGTAGAGCAGCAGTGTGTCGAATTGATGTCACGCCCTGAACTAACGTCACACCATGACATACAGATGGACAGGCAAACAGAGACTGTTATGCAAATACGTTTACCATTAAGGCGGCACGGGTGGCCCACTCAGTCGAGTTGTGTGCAGAGTTGCGTCCCTTAAGCGTGCCACGAACCTAGGATCCTGGTTTCGAAAAATTCCAGATTCACCCTGATTGTTTTTTAGTTTGTCAACATTAAACCCGTGCTCGTGGGTTTCACCATTTGTAAACCTACCTCCCACATGAAACTGACACATGGTGTTTGTAGCTGAAATACTGTTCAAAGCAGCGTTAAATCAAGCTCACTCACTCTCTACCATTAAACCAGGGCCAATGTTAGCGTTGACATGATCGTAACTCTACACTTCTACATTGGCTTGTAACACTAAGGTCTCTTTGTGCAAGCGCTCGTCACGCCGAAGACCCGGGTTCGATTCCCGACATGGGTACAATGAGTGAAGCCCATTTCTGGTGTCCCGCGCGGTAATGTTGCTGGAATATTGCTAAAAGCGGCGTAAAACCATACTGACTCACTCACTCTTTGTGCAAGCATACTAGACCTGGGCCCACCTGCACAAAGCGATCTTAGCGCTAAGATGATCGTAACTCCCATACTTTCACATAGGCTTACAATAGTCGTAGCGCTAAGATCGCTTTGTGCAAGTGGGCCCTGATGGTTGATTGAAGATCCACAAACACTGCTATCGTTATACATGTTTCCAACTCAGGCCCCATCTAATCACCCAAATAATGAATTATTCATCTTGAATTGAGATATGGCTACTGTTGTAGCAATTATAGACCTCAACAGGGCTTGGGGCTTTGGTCAGATGATGAAGGTTTGGGTATTGTTCGTCATTGTCGTGTTGTTCTTCATGTTCTTGGTGTTGTGTGTGTTTTGTTGTTGTTGTTGGATCTCTTTATGATGATTGTGTAATTGTTGTTCATTGGTGATGCCGACCATTTTGTTTGTGATGTTGGTAATGTTTTTGACACTTGTAGTATTGTTAGTGATGCTTGTCATGTTGTTGGTGAGTTGGTATCGTTGTTGGTATTGGTAGCGATGTTGTTTGGTATTGTTTGCTTTCTTGGTGATGCTTGTCATGTTGTTGGTGTTTGCCACGTCAGTGAGTGTTGTTATTGTTGTTGCTGTTGTTCATGTTGACGCTGTCCATGTCGTTGGTGTTGTTCATGTTGACGCTGACCATGTTGTAGGTGTTTGCCACGTTAGTAAGTGTTGTAACTGTTGTTCATGTTGAACCTGACCATGTTTTTCGTGTCTGCTCGTGTTGACGCTGACCACGTTGTTGGCGTTGCTCGTGTTGACGGTGTCCATGTCGTTGCTGTCCATGTTGACGCTGACCATGTCGTTGGTGCTGTTCATGTTAACGCGGACGATGTCGTTGGTGTTGTTCATGTTGAACCTTACCATGTTTTTCGTGTCTGCTCGTGTTGACGCTGACCACGTTGTTGGCGTTGCTCGTGTTGACGCTGCCAATGTCGTTGCTGTCCATCTTGACGCTGACCATGTCGTTGGTGCTGTTCACGTTGACACTTACCATGTTGTTGGTGTTTGCCACGTTAGTGAGTGTTGTAACTGTTGTTGGTGTTATACATGTTAACGCGGACGATGTCGTTGGTGTTGTTCATGTTAAACCTGACCATGTTGTTGGTGTTTGCCACGTTAGTGAGTGTTGTAACTGTTGTTGGTGTTATACATGTTAACGCGGACGATGTCGTTTGTGTTGTTCATGTTGAACCTGACCATGTTTTTAGTTCCTGCTCGTGTTGACGCTGACCACGTTGTTGGTGTTGCTCGTGTTGACGCTGTCCATGTCGTTGGTGCTGTTCATGTTGACGCTGACGATGTTGCTGGTGCTTGCCACGGTAGTGAGTGTTGTTACTGTTGTTGGTAGTTCTGACTCAGTCATCCCACCCACGTGTTGTCAACAGATTGAGTGACTTGCAGAAATCTGAAGCGAATCCTGTAGTGGGGCTGAGCGTATGTTTAGTACTCTATATTATGGCCTATTTCTACCCAAGCGACAAAATAACCAGGACTTATACAGCCAAATTCTCGCAATTTCAAGTCATGAATATATGATCGCTTTCAAACCTGGTCGCGCGAGAGTACATACATAATTAAAGGGTCTAAGCTTTGATGGAACACCGACATCGAAACTCAGCTAACATTCCACGTGGCGAGTTTGGCATTATTCGCTTTGACCTGTCCACAATAAATATCCCATATAGCTGGCCATTATGTTCAATATCTCTTCATGGCGCTATATGGCATATTTTGTAACGCTCCTTCGCGGTCAGCGTGACTTTCGAATGAAACATGCCGTATTCTATTATCCGTGAGAGCATTACACATTCAAATACCCTGAGCTGGATGGTAACTCTTAGCAAACAATGGCGAGTGGTGAGAACGTGAATTTTATATTTATGACAGCGTCGGCCCTCTCCTCGGTCGTGTCACCTCTGACCCCGTGCAGCAGGTATCTGGGATGACGTGGACGGCCGTCTTCATCCCCGCTATCGCGGAGTCGTAGTCTGCTGATTCATGGAAAAGAGGAGCCAGAAGGGCGCTCTTCGATTAAAAGAGGAGACGAATGATTTTTGTGAATTACGTTTCAACTAAAAGAATAGTTTAACGTGGATACAGTAAAAGTGAGCGAGTTTGTATGGATTCCGGGGGCTTTTACCAGCATGTCAAGACATAGATGTAACAATGTTCATACACTGAACTCGTAATCTTGTAGAGGGTCCGTCTGGTGCTGAGGAGGGCTTTCACCACCGTGCTATGTACACTATTCATACTGATGGAAAGGCCTTTTCTGCACATATTGGAGGACCCGCTCGTTGTGGATTCGAACTCCAAGGGCGATGGGGTTGCTGAGCGGGCTAAGCGCCGGCCCGTTATGCCGTAGATCCGGGTTCGAATCCCCCACATGGATATAATGTATGAACCCCTGGGGTTTCTCTCGCCATGATATGGATATTTCTTAAAGTGGCGTAAAACAAACTTCATATTTTGTTTAGGGGTAGGACAGGTCTTCAGCAACCTATGCTTGCCGTAAAAGGCGACTTTGCTTGTCAAAAGAGGCGACTAACGGGATCAGGTGGTCAGGCTCGCTGACTTGGTTAATACATGTCATCGTATCCCAGTTGCGTAGATTTGATGCTCATGATGTCAATCACTGGTTTGCCTGGTCCAGACTCGATTATTTACAGACCGCCGTCATACAGCTGGAATATTGCCGTGTACATTATATTTGTTTGTCTTGGTGTTGTAACCTTCTGTCCGTTTTCCAATCAAACGATGCCATAGTGAAGATGTCTCGCACATTTGTGACTAAAACCAATTTTGTTTGTGCTGATTTATTCTTGAGACGACTCATCGAATATATCACCGTCTGGCAACATATTGCGGAGTTGTTGGGAGGAAGGAACCGCGTTCAGACTGGTCCTATTCATTGACCTTTCTCTCCTCCCTCCTCCTTCAATGTTGGGCAATGGGTGGTGATTGATGCGGCGTGTCTTACAGTGATGTCTCATCTACTACCTTGCAGTGCTCTTGAATTAGGATTTCACAACAGTAACAGCGATGTATGTAGATAACATGAACATTACGGGGTAGAACCAAGTCATGTGTTCTCTGCCTAGCCCTGCATTTACACACAATGAGTCAGGCCTGTGTTTAAGACAGTGGATAGTCTACTGGTTAGGTGTGGGTTCGTCACGTTGGAGACCGAGTTCGATTCCCAATTATAACGCATGAAACCCATCATTGTGTGTGCCGCCCTGATATTTCTAGAATAATGCTAAACCAATCTTTGTGTGTGCCGCCCTGATATTTCTAGAATAATGCTAAACCCATCTTTGTGTGTGCCGCCCTGATATTTCTAGAATAATGCTAAACCAATCTTTGTGTGTGCCGCCCTGATATTTCTAGAATAATGCTAAACCCATCTTTGTGGGTGCCGCCCTGATATTTCTAGAATAATGCTAAACCCATCTTTGTGTGTACCGCCCTGATATTTCTAGAATAATGCTAAACCCACCTTTGTGTGTACTGCCCTGGTATTTCTAGAATAATGCTAAACCCATCTTTGTGTGCGCGCGTCCTGATGTTGCTAGAATAGTGCTAAACCCATCTTTGTGTGTGCTGCCCTGATATTTCTAGAATAATGCTAAACCAAAAATTTGTGTGTGCTGCCCTGCTATTTCTAGAATGGTGCTAAACTCATCTTTGTGTGCGCGCGTCCTGATGTTGCTAGAATAATGTTAAAGACAAGTATACCATACGACGTAAAACACTACTCACTCAGTTCCTTGATTTGCAATTCACTACCAGAACGAGTCTGAAAACATTTCAAGTGCAGGATGGGGCAATGGGGCGGTAGGATGGCCCAGTGGGTAAAGTCTTGGTGTTGACGCCAAAGAACGAGATCAGTCTACACATGGGTACACTGTTTGGAATAACTGTCGTTGTGTTAGCAACGTAACGTCATACTCTGTCATTGTCACACACTGACAGGGCTATATGTGTTTATATGAAAAGTACATGTCTCTGTAATACTAATAGACTTTTGAACCGAGATTGCATGTATCCTGGACATATATAAGGAGGTAACTAGACCTTGTCTATGAAAAGTATCATCATCATCATCATCTTCATAGATTCGATGGTCTTGGTTTGTTTGTTGTTTAACGCCGCACTCAGCAATATTCCAGCTATATGTAGGCGGTCTGTAAATAATCGACTCTAGACCAGACAATCCAGTGGTTGATATCATGAGCATCGATCTACTCAATTGGGATACGATGACATGCATCAACCAGGTCAGCAAGACTGGCCACCGACTCCGTTAGTCGCCTTTTACGACAAACATCTTTAACGACAAGAATGGGTTGCTGAAGACCTATTCTACCACGGATCTTCACGGTCTGGTGGAGGCAGTCGATCAACCAGTAAACATCGGCCTGAACCGTCGGCATTCCATGACACCTGGTGTTGACCCCTATGTCTGATATCACCCATCCAAGTACTGTCGACTTACAGCACGGACTAGCCTTGCTCCAAGGCTGCACTGGAAGAAATGTCCATGGATGTGCATGTGCATCCTCCTCCAGGCAGCTCTAGATATGTGGACAGTACTCCAGTCGCTCATAGGGACAACTTGTTTCTTATTAGTTACAAAACCGAGAAATTATGATTTAAACTAATAATTATTGCCTTATAGACTTCTGCAAGTCTAAGCACGGACCAACTGATCCTATTCACCTTTCACAGAAGACCATCATACCCCACTCCGGAGACCACGTGGGAACTGATGTGTTTCAGTGAAATGTCTCGAATCAAATTCAGTCCCCGCTATTGACTTCAGACTTTGTAAACAAGTATTTTGTACTGCTCTGAATAAACACCACCAACATCATATCATTCTAGTTGGAGTGCACGCACGCAGACACGTCTGACTGGTTCTTCTGCCACTCCGTTTGTAGGTATTGTGTGTTGAGATACGGCAGCCCCACAGCATCGCGCTCCTCAATAGACGGAAACTAGTCGTTATTATCGCTTCAGTGGACATTGAGCTGAAGTGGAGATATTGAGGAGTGCGCTGACTGCGACGGTTACAAGATTATTAACGATTGGGGTCTAGTATCGTCTTTGATGTAAGCAGGGATACGAGAATATAACACGTGCTCCTCTCGGCATGTCTCTCAAAAGTCAGCAACGCGGCATCAAACAGAATTGTAAGTTTGAATTCAACACTCATCAATATATCTGACGTGTTAGTGTGGGCCTGCTAGTGTGGGCCTGCTAGGTGTTCATTGGCTAATGTGTGTATTAGACTTGCACAAGTCTCTAAGGAAATAATTATTAGTTTACATCATGATTTCTAGATAATGTAAAAAATAAGAACACGTTGTTTCTATGAGAGAATGGGGTCCTCATTAGGTGGATAGAATTACTACATATCCTTTGACTTTTGTTTCTGTACAGCCTTGGAGCAAGGCTAGTCTGTTTCCGTGGTCACCGTGGCGTGGCTGACAGTCAGGGAGTTTAAGTCACAGTGCCGGTGTCTGTAGCATGTCTGACAGTCAGGGCCTGTGTCGCAGTGTCCGTCTCTGTAGCATGTCAGACAGTCAGGGCCTGTGTCGCAGTGTCCGTGTCTGTAGCCTATCTGACAGTCTTTGCAGTTCTTTGCTAACAATTCCGTTTGTACGTTCCAATGCACTTACGCAGGTACGCGAAATAAGGTCGTTAGCTACGGTGTATTGAAGGCATGCAGCAAGTGTCGTGCACGACAGCCTATTCACTGTATTGTACAGCCAGTGTGGCGATGCCGCAGACTAAGGTCAGACACAGCAGTGGAATGAATTGATAAGACTCTCCAGAAGGATTAGTTTAAGGAGTTAAGCATATTGGTTCATATGTTTGTTGGCGAGGAACGCGTTGACGGACCTAATCCCACAATTACATAAAATGTTGGATTCATTTGTTTGTCTGTCGCAAGTGGGTTGTCGATGCTGTTTGTGTGACAGATTGATCACGGGACTGGTAAACGTGGAGGCTGGTTTTACTTGTGTTTCACTAATATATAGCGAGGCGAGGGCGACACGTCCACAAACACTGGCCGTGCGACCAGGTGTGTGGCGCCGTGAATTGTTAGAGACGGACTGGATCCAAGTATATGTAGGTCAGCCTGGACAGTGACTTGACGGAGGTATCTGCATGTCAGACCAGACAGTGACTTGACGGAAGTATATGCATGTCAGACCAGACAGTGACTTGACGGAGGTATATGCATGTCAGACCAGACAGTAACTTGACGGAGGTATATGCATGTCAGACCAGACAGTGACTTGACGGAAGTATATGCAAGTCAGACCAGACAGTGACTTGACGGAGGTATATGCAAGTCAGACCAGACAGTAACTTGACGGAGGTATATGCAAGTCAGACCAGACAGTGACTTGACGGAGGTATATGCAAGTCAGACCAGACAGTGACTTGACGGAGGTATATGCATGTCAGACCGGACAGTGACTTGACGGAGGTATATGCATGTCAGACTGGACAGTGACTTGACGGAGGTATATGCAAGTCAGACCAGACAGTGACTTGACGGAGGTATATGCAAGTCAGACCAGACAGTGACTTGACGGAGGTATATGCATGTCAGACCAGACAGTGACTTGACGGAGGTATATGCATGTCAGACCGGACAGTGATTTGACGGAGGTATATGCATGTCAGACCAGACAGTGACTTGACGGAAGTATATGCAAGTCAGACCAGACAGTGACTTGACGGAGGTATATGCAAGTCAGACCAGACAGTGACTTGACGGAGGTATATGCAATCAAACCAGACAGTGACTTGACGGAGGTATATGCAAGTCAGACCAGACAGTGACTTGACGGAGGTATATTCAAGTCAGACCAGACAGTGACTTGACGGAAGTATATGCAAGTCAGACCAGACAGTGACTTGGCGGAGGTATATGCAAGTCAGACCGGACAGTGACTTGACGGAGGTATATGCATGTCAGACCAGACAGTGACTTGACGGAGGTATATGCAAGTCAGACCAGACAGTGACTTGACGGAGGTATATGCATGTCAGACCAGACAGTAACTTGACGGAGGTATATGCAAGTCAGACCGGACAGTGACTTGACGGAGGTATATGCAAGTCAGACCAGAGAGTGACTTGACGGAGGTATATGCAAGTCAGACCGGACAGTGACTTGACGGAGGTATATGCATGTCAGACCAGACAGTGACTTGACGGAGGTATATGCAGGTCAGTCTTGCCTTGTGCCATTGCACTGAACCTGAATCTATGAACATACCAGTGTTCTTTAAATCTTTTTAACATTGCTCCGCGAAAACATAATAGACCCTTGATTTAGAAGCAACAGGATATTAATGCAAATATCACCGCCATTGAAGTTATCTTTGTTTAATAGCGACATTAGCGTCAGAGCTATGCTGTAATTTTACTGTAATTTCCCACTCACGTTAATCTGCCCAGGTCATTGGATCCCTGTGATCCTCTTTGCCGTCCCTGAGACATGGCGTTTTCACCGCGACGCAATTCACAGTGTTGGTTCCAGGTCACGCTAAATGTTAGATGCGTGCATTACATGTGCATTAGCCTGACCTTGAGTAGAGGTCAAGGTACCATGACGTCACATATTAGTTTTTGTTTGCGCTTAATGGGATTCCTAGATGGTTGATTTATACACATTGCAGGGCGTAATGTGGCAATTTAGTTTCAGGAGCCATATCATGAATATCGTTTAAATTTCTACGTTATCACACAAATCAGATTGAGTTGACGCAACTTGAAGAGACCACCAACGGGGAAAGTAAGAGGGGTGGGGGGTTACTGAGATTATTAAAGAAAATCTGTTTCCAAAAATTTTGAAAAAAAAAGTCTTCATGATTAACATCGAATAAACTGTTCGATGGGCACGCCGCCGCATTATGTCGTGTAAGAAAATGTGTTGAAGAGCTGCTACCCCCTTAGACCACCCCACCACACCCCACCCCTACCCCCACTACACACACACCACAGACAATATCAGAGTGGGCCCTTAAGCAGTTTCGTTTAAGGACATGGACTTGTAGCCTAGGACAGGGGCATGCCAGGAGGTATTTCATCTAGGGTCTCACAAACAACCTCTTATCAACGCCTGAGGAACTGTCGCCGGAAATACTGACCCAGCATATCCATGTGCATCTATTTCCTTGTCGCATATTCGACCTCCGCTTCTACAATAATATTGCTTCAAGTATTCTGGGAAACAAAGAGGGGCTTGTTACTAGGTGTCGCGTGTACTCTACATACAGGCGTATACTGCATGGCCAGCGATGCCTCCTTGGCAGCTCAGTGTTTGGAGTTTCAGTAAAACCGTTGTACATGACTGTTTGCACATGCGTGCCATCTGGCACCGTATGTCACTGGAAGTAGTTGTCAGGCAAACCCTATGATGTCGGAAGTCGTATGACAACGCCCACAGAATAACATATGTAACAATCAATCTCCATTATTAATTATACCGGATAGGAATCTGTAGATTATACAACGGACCTTGTCCACATCTCAACGTCCAAGCCATCTGCTCGTCAGCATTCCTTACATACTAAATATACTGTTACTGTTCAATCGGGGACTCGGGTGGTCCTGTCTTCTAAGGCGCCGCAATTCTCCGTGCAGGGTCCGTAATGTCCCTTAGCGTGCCAGGAGCCTGTGATCGCGGGTTCGAATTCGAGCTCTACATGATCACTTGCCTAGATTTGTCAACGCCATTCCCGTGGTCGTGGGTTCCACCAAAGAGGTAAACGTCTGAGACCTGCATCACTTCGGCTTTCCCACATCAAGCTGACACGCCGTGATATGACTGGAATATCGCTCAAGGCGCCGTTAAACCAACTCACTCACTCACTCCACCGTTCTAAAGTTATTCTATTATTATTATTATATCACGTCATCCACACGGCAAGTGTAAGCTGGTGAATGTTCTGTGCGACATCTGAAGCAAGTATAGCTGCGACAGTGTTGTTTTCTGAGGGAGTAGGCAAACTAGTGGTTGATACCGTGAACATCGTATTTAAAGACGTCGTTTAAGTGAGTAAGTGAGTGAGTATGGTTTTACGCCGCTTTTAGCAATATTCCAGCAATATCACGACGGGGGACACCAGAAATGGGCATCACACATTGTACCCATGTTAGACGTTGACCACCTTACTAAGACCCACGAGCACGTGTATGGTGCTGATAAACCATAAACTATAACCAGGACGACTCTGGGATTCGAACCCAAAACCATCGGATTCTAGAACTACCAATAATGTTTAGTCTGTCTTTCAGACCGTAGAATATAAGTTAAAAAATGGTTCCTATTCAAGTCTAAAAATCTGGTAAGTCTAAGAATTGTTCTGAACCTGATTTGGATATTTTATTTATTATGTATATATAGTTAAAAAAGATACTTCTGAGACAAAATTATAGTCTAAACGGTTTTATCGCTCCTCAAGCGACTATGCCACCCGTGCCACACACAATTCAGGATTCGGTTCTTTTTAGTCTCCCCCAAAACCGGCCATGCCCAGCAGCCATTCAATCCCCATTTATTCTGACAATAACGCAGTAACACGGTTCATTCTGTCACAGGATATCCAAGTGGAATCCCTGCTCGTTCTTAGCTTACAGTAATCAGTGGTGTAGTGCTTCCGGGAGTCCAAGCCATAATCACTTGTTGCAAGAAGCCCCTCCATCACCGTCACATGACAACGTCCACCAAGTGCCTGTAATTTGCATGATTGCATTTGTCACTTGGAACACTCCATTAATTGTCTTCCTCGCTGACCGGGGATGGCCGGACAAGGTCACGTGGGTCAAGTGGTCCCCGGGGAGCGAGGGTCATGGTTGTAATGGCGGTGTCAGACAAAGATTATGGATCATTCAGGACAGACTGGAATAATGTTAGTCTGAGGAGCTCCCCGGGAGAGCAACAGGCATTTCGAGTTTTTATCTCAACTTCTGGATGAAGATGGTGCTGCCAGGACTGAATCATCCAGGAGGCTGCGAACCCCCTTCTGGTACGCGGGATTGGGGGGTCTGTTTAAAGTGTGGGTGTGTGAGTGAGTATGGTTTTACGCCGCTTTTAGCAATATTCCAGCAATATCACGGCGGGGGACACCAGAAATGGGCTTCACACAGTGTACCCATGTCGGGAATCGAACCCGGGTCTTCGGCGTGACGAGCGAACGCTTTAACCACTAGGCTACCAAACCGCCCCGGGTCTGTTTAGAGAGTATTCTGGATTCAGCATTGCGGCACAAAGGGCGCAGATGAAAACGTATTCGATACGCAGATTCAGCAGTAAAAAAATGGCGTACGTAAACATTTTCTGTATAAGTATATATTTTATTTTTTCAATATTTTTTCAGTAATTTAACTTCAAATCGCACCCTTTTAAGACCTAGGAACGTGTTCTCCTCGTTCTCGTTCTGCCTTTGTAGAGTGAACTCTGAAATGTGCTAGATTTGTGTAAATTAGTTTCCGGGATTTAGCGGGGAGCAAATGAGACCCAGAGTGACAAATTCGGGATTCAGAATCGTGGGTTGGCACTCTCATCCAGGCAGGGAACATATGCAAATAATTGTTCTAGTCATCTACGCCTGAGGACCAGTATTGATTAGGTGAGGGTGCAGGTCATGTGAATGGTGTGCGGAATGTGAGTAGGCAGTGTCATGTGCTACAAGATTATCTAACTAGATTATCGTCTATTATTGTTATTCAAGCCGTGTACTTAACAGAATGTCGTTCAATCCGGATTGGGATTAAGGAAATGGAGGCAAACGCCTTACAACGAACATGTTTTAATCAGTCTGCCAGGGTTGTTGACCAAGATGCATGTCTGGGTAGTGGTCTGTGTTCAGGAGTAGGTAAGATGGCCTTTATGTCATGTCCGATTGATTGATCATTGTGCCTATGTACAACTCATTTTGTGAGTGAGTGAGTACGGTTTCACGCCGCTTTTAGCAATATTCCAGCAATATCACGGCGGGGGACACCAGAAATGGCTTCACACATTGTACCATGTGAGGAACCGAACCCGGGTTTTCGGCGTGACGAGCGAACGCTTTAACCACTAGGCTACCCCACCGCTACAGCATTTTGTGAACACGTTGTAGATAATCCAGTGACTTACATCTCTATTCCTACTTGATAAATACTCTCCACCATTCCGGCAGAATACCTTTGTGTCATGACGTCGCCACCCCTATCACTCCTACCTCTAACGGGGCGGTCGGGTAGCCTAGTGGTTAAAGCGTTCGCTCGTCACGCCAAAGACCCGGGTTCGATTCCCGACATGGGTACAATGTGTGAAGCCCATTTCTGGTGTCCCCCGCCGTGATATTGCTGGAATATTGCTAAAAGCGGCGTAAAACCATACTCACTCACTCACTCCTACCTCTAACTTAGCACAGAATTTCTCTCGCTCGTAAGCGTGATATGGTTTCTCGCGTCGTGCTACTGGAATCTGGCTGACGAAGCTGTGGTGGCTGTTGGGTCTAGGGTATTCATCACACTAGAATGGTACAGAATACAATGTATTGGAGGATGTAAATACATGGGAAACAATACATTCATCCAAACCTGTTTTGCCTCTGCGTCGCCTGTTTCTATCTGGTCGCTTTGCCTAGAGTCTTATTGATTGTTTCTGTTACCGGGTCGGTGACTGCTTGTTTCTAGGTATAGCTGTTGTCTTTGATTATGTAAGTACTTTACTGTTTGATCTCACGCTTAAACTTAAGAACATAGATCAACACTGCCGTAACCGTTGAAATGATGGGTTCTTATTGTGTCCACAGTGCAGCAAGAGGAGACATGGTCACGGAAGTGTATAGTGTTCCTCTGGGCAACGTGTCCATGCCCCAGTTTGTAATTCATGTCATTCACATATGCCTGTAGCTGTGTACCAGGGTACGTTGACCTCTGTAGCTCTGTGATCTCTATATGCCTGTAGCTGTGTACCAGGGTACGTTGACCTCTGTAGCCCCGTGTTCTCTATATGCCTGTACCTGTGTACCAGGGTACGTTGACCTCTGAAGCCCCGTGTTCTCCTCTATATGCCTGTAGTCGTGTACCAGGGTACGTTGACCTCTGTAGCTCTGTGATCTCTATATGCCTGTAGCTGTGTACCAGGGTACGTTGACCTCTGTAGCCCCGTGTTCTCTATATGCCTGTACCTGTGTACCAGGGTACGTTGACCTCTGAAGCCCCGTGTTCTCCTCTATATGCCTGTAGTCGTGTACCAGGGTTCGTTGACCTCTGTAGCTCTGTGATCTCTATATGCCTGTAGCTGTGTACCAGGGTACGTTGACCTCTGTAGCCCCGCGTTCTCCTATGTATGCCTGTAGCTGTGTACCAGGGTACGTTAACCTCTGTAGCCCCGTGTTCCCTATATGTCTGTAGCTGTGTACCAGGGTACGTTGACCTCTGTAGCCCCGCGTTCTCCTCTATATGCCTGTAGCTGTGTACCAGGGTACGTTGACCTCTGTAGCCCCGCGTTCTCCTCTATATGCCTGTAGCTGTGTACCAGGGTACGTTGACCTCTGTAGCCCCGTGCTCTCCTCTATATGCCTGTAGCTGTGTACCAGGGTACGTTGACCTCTGTAGCCCCGTGACCTCCTGTATTCTTGTAGCTGTGTACCAGGGTACGTTGACCTCTGTTGCCCCGTGTTCTCTATATGTCTGTAGCTGTGTACCAGGGTACGTTGACCTTTGTAGCCCCATGTTCTCCTCTCATATGTCTGTAGCTGTGTACCAGGGTACGTTGACCTCAGTAACCCCGTGCCCTCCTGTATGCCTGTAGCTGTATACCTGGGTACGTTGACCTCAGTAGCCCCGTGTTCTCCTCTATATGCCTGTATGCCTGTGTACCAGGGTATGTTGACCTCAGTAACCCCGTGCCCTCTGTATCAACGTTCTGTGTACCAGGATAGCCCCATGCCCTACTCCAGATACCTGCAGTGCTACGCACAGCGTCTGTGAGGCTCGCATTTCTCACCTGTCACAGAGTCCCCTAGGCTTGTCGTAAAATGTCAATATACATTCTGAGATGATAGCCTTTTTTCATAGTGTATTAAACTACTGATCGATGTGAAAGTTAAATGTCCAATCAGAACGTGTCGTCGGTGTATCACAGTGACTAACGAGAATATCTGGTAGATTGAAGCCTTATTGAAATTCTTGAGATGCCAGATAATACATCGTTTAGGAGCCGCTGGAGATAGTACGGGGAACAGTTATGATACATTGGAATGTTCGTTTTCAAGGTATGACTAACATATATTATGCTTAGCTATGGAATTGTTTTGATATTTCGAGGTTCGGGCTTCGTATAGACTGCAAACACACCTGTCCGTGTGTTGTTGATGTATTTTGCAGATGTTGCTTCTTCAGGTGATACATAATTTATGATGACAGGAATTGTTTCCTGAGTGATTCCGACAATGAATCTGGGGTCTGTCATAGGCATAATGTTCGCTCACAGTGCATATTATAACAATATAAGTGCGCAGATATGACATGATTGTTGTGTATTGGTAAGCTGAATATGAGTCATGACGCTACCGCCGGGGGGAGCACAGGTATTGTATGTGCACATGTCACGTTGATGGCACGTCGAGAATGATTAATTGATAGCAGACGACAGCCCCACATTGCCAGATTCAGCCATCCAGGTCAACAGACGACATTTAAATCTGGAAGATGCATCAGGGAACAAGATTTCATAACGCCTTTGTGAAAAGCCAATTTTATTTTATGAGGAACTTGAGACCAGGAAGACCCCATGACATCGATCAAGGCCGGAGAGGACTGTAATTACATTACGCGGCTGCATCTTTTGTATTGGAACGTTATTGTGTTAGAGCAGCCCAGATAGGAATGAATTGTCACTTTCCAGGACTGGAGGACGATTGTAAACAGTGGGGTATTTCTGCTATTGAAAGCTGTTCCTGGATTGATGCAGGTGCAAGGCATCAGAGTTCAGACAAGGAGGGCATCATTGATGATGTTCTGACGGGTGGATGAGATCCTGACGGTGGATCAGTTCTGGTTCAGATGGATGGATAGGCTCTCACCAAGTCGATCTGGTTCATTAGCTGTGCATACGTATCGGTGTGTTCCAGCTGACGCGCCTCTATGCGCCAACGCCTTCATATAATACATTTACGGTGTACGGTTTTGAGTCATGAATCTTCCTACCAGAACATAGATCTGTCATGATTGGATATATACGACCTTTGAAGCAGAGCAAGAGTAACACAAATGGGTTGACAGCAGGGCGTCGCGTTGTGGTAGCCGTAGGTGTATCTGGCGCCTTCAGTGAAAGTTCATCCTTCTTCTGAGGTGAGGTCAGGTGAATTTGGGTTTAACGTCGCATTCAAGATTATTTCACTTAAATGCGACATGCTAGACTTGCACAAGTCCCTAAGGCAATGATTATTAGGTTATATCATAATTTCTAGATTATGTAAATAATTAGAACAAGTAGTCCTTACTGTCCTCATATCTAGACTTGCCTATTAGGAGGATAGAATTACTACACGTCCATGGACTTTTCTTTCAGCATGCCCGCGTGTATGTGGCTGCGTGTACTGGCCAGACCTGCCTTGTACTAGTGCTAGCCAAAATGAAATGCCTGAGTATTATGTATAATCAGACACATTAATTATACTGACTCCGAGCCGATCAGTCCTCGTTTTATCCCCTTAATGCCGAGAGTCTGACAGGGTAGCAACAAGTGCCATGTTTGAACGTATTTCGGTATGACGCCCGTTTCATAGTGAGAGCCAGTTGATATACCATACCGCAGTTTAACATGGATACCACCACTCCGACACAGTGTACTGACTCCGAGACGACGAGTCCGAGTTTTATCCCCTTAATTCCGAGCGCCACTCAGACAGTGTACTGACTCCGAGCCGACCAGTCCGTGTTTTATCCCCTTAATTCTGAGCGCCACTCAGACACAGTGTACTGACTCCGAGACGACCAGTCCGTGTTTTATCCCCTTAATTCTGAGCGCCACTCAGACACAGCCGTGTTTTATCCCCTTAATGCCAAGCGCCACTCAGACACAGTGTACTGACTCCGAGGCGACCAGTCCAAGTTTTATCCCCTTAATTCTGAGCGCCACTCAGACACAGTGTACTGACTCCGAGCCGACCAGTCCGTGTTTTATCCCCTTAATTCTGAGCGCCACTCAGACACAGCCGTGTTTTATCCCCTTAATTCCGAGCGCCGCTCAGACACAGTGTACTGACTCCGAGACGACCAGTCCGTGTTTTATCCCCTTAATTCTGAGCGCCACTCAGACACAGTGTACTGACTCCGAGACGACCAGTTTGTTTTATCCCCTTAATTCTGAGCGCCACTCAGACACAGTGTACTGACTCCGAGACGACCAGTTTGTTTTATCCCCTTAATTCTGAGCGCCACTCAGACACAGTGTACTGACTCCGAGACGACCAGTCCATGTTTTATCCCCTTAATTCTGAGCGCCACTCAGACACAGTGTACTGACTCCGAGACGACCAGTCCGTGTTTTATCCCCTTAATTCTGAGCGCCACTCAGACACAGTGTACTGACTCCGAGACGACCAGTCCGTGTTTTATCCCCTTAATTCTGAGCGCCACTCAGACACAGTGTACTGACTCCGAGACGACCAGTCCGTGTTTTATCCCCTTAATTCTGAGCGCCACTCAGACACAGTGTACTGACTCCGAGCCGACCAGTCCGTGTTTTATCCCCTTAATTCTGAGCGCCACTCAGACACAGCCGTGTTTTATCCCCTTAATTCCGAGCGCCGCTCAGACACAGTGTACTGACTCCGAGACGACCAGTTTGTTTTATCCCCTTAATTCTGAGCGCCACTCAGACACAGTGTACTGACCCCGAGACGACCAGTCCGAGTTTTATCCCCTTAATTCCGAGCGCCACTCAGACACAGCCGTGTTTTATCCCCTTAATGCCGAGTGCCACTCAGACACAGTGTACTGACTCCGAGACGACCAGTCCAAGTTTTATCCCCTTAATGCCGACCGCCAGGCAGGACAGCCACACGTACCATCTTTTAAGGTCTTTTGGAATTAAACCATCGACCTTCCACTGATCGAGCATATGCTCTGTCCATAAGAACATGGGGGCAGTTTTCTATTAAGACACCCGCCTAGTTGGAAGGTTTGTACCAGAGCACGATACTCGCAATTGAGACTTTTATGATATTATTTCAACAGGTGTATGTCTTCATCCTGACTGTTTGAGTGTAGCTCGGCAACCAGCTGTAAACAGCTCCAGGCTCCTCAACCAGATGATGACTATGAATGTGGGTTTGTTATGCCAGATCAATCTGTATATTCTGAGATTCCCCCGCGCGTTGGGTTATCCCAGTACATCGTGTCTGCTCGTTATCTCAAGTGATCGATGTTTGCCTAATGGGTACCACGGAGCTACAAATACAATAACCTACTCGAGGCTCGGAATGAGGGTATTTGTCCTCAGTTAAATTGGAATTTTTGATTGATGCTTCGGGACAGGTAATCCGTTGGTCGCTCTGTTCCCCTCCGTTGAATGTGTGTGAATGTTAATACGCCGATAATAGCTGGGGAGTATCGGTGCAGACCTACAGAAGGTGCAAGTCACCCATCATTCGTGACCAACTCGTGTTATTCCGGGACAAGCCGAATAGCGACTCGTGCCCCTCTCTAGGCCATTTTTGCGACCGGGTTCCGTCTTAGCGCAAACGGGCATACCTTAAACAATTGTCAACTCGTTGCGTAATGGTCCACATAGTATTTCCCCATGTATTACATATATATTTCAGATGCAGTTTATAGCACATTGGGGCGTGCGGAATTATACAGTATGATTGAACACATTTAACTGTGTCTTGGGTACATTTGTAGATGCAAGATATATGTATAATCAAAAATTATTTCTGAGGCATTCTTTGACGAAGAACTTGAAATCATACGCACATTCTGATTGGTTTGTCGTATTTTGCATATAACATTCATCGATAGGGGGACGAGTCTTCTTGCAGGTTACGGAAAGGGGCGAGTGGTGACGAATGGTCACCCATCACTGCAGCTCTGTCGCGGTGCTGTCAGGAACATGCCAGGTGCGGAGGGAACGGGGTGCCCCCAGGGGGGTTCCTGATCAGATTACATCCTAGACTTGCACAATTCTCTAAGGCAGTATTTATTAGTTTAAATCATGAGTTCTAGATTATGTAAATAATAAGAACAAGTTGTCCCTATGAGAGACTGGAGTGTCCACATATCTAGACTTGCCTATTGGGAGGAAGGAAACACATCCATGGGCTTTTCGTTCAGTACTACCTTGGAGCAAGGCTACATAGATCCCTAAGTTCATGTTGGTCAGAGCCCACTGCAAGGAAATGGGGTGGTCAGGCTCTGTGACTTGATCGTGAACCATGCCGTGTGCAGTGTCCCGATTGCGGTGGACGTTGGTCATGCTGTCAAGTACTGTTTCACCTGGCCCAGACTCAATTATTTTCAGGCAGTCAGGATGTCTCCATAGTCTGACAGCTGCATGACCAACAACAAAATGGAGTGTATTTATCCGAGGGATATTGATTCCACTGTAGATCCATTCGCAGATCAACCGTTGAGGTCTTAGTTTAACTTTGTGATGTCAGACATCTAATAGGGTAATTCACCCCGTTCGGCTGTGCCGTGCCAATGGCTGTGTGACTGCGCGTTGTAGGCTAGCTCAAGGGTTAAGGCATTTTCTTCAACCCGGTTTGGATCCGAGTTCGACTCCCACCTGAGTGCAACTTTTGTGAAGTCTATTCTTGGTTCACTCTACCCATTGCTACTAAAAGTGATGTAAAACGTCACACGTATTTGATACATGGCGTGTAACCATCAGTACGTCCCTGTGCTACAAGCTTGGTGGTACCGGCGTCCATCATACAAGCATGGCGTCTTGTGCCCCAATGTGCCACTGGTGCCGCTTCCTTCCCACAAGTGTATGTCTTGTGCCCCAATGTGCCACTGGTGCCGCTTCCTTCCGACAAGTATATGTCTTGTGCCCCAATGTGCCACTAGCAGAGTCGTCCGCCGATGTCCTGTTAGTCCTGCACCATGACCGTGGAATATATTTATTTTATGAAAAAAATAATAATCTAGAAACGCATACAAAAGCAAGTCTAGCCAGTTCAAGCTAGCTCTATTCCACAGTCTCTGAAATCAGCATAGGGAATTTTTTTTATATTTTTAGAGTCAAGAAAGATATTGTGTCATATAAGATTTCAGAGACTAAATGTTAGTCTAATGACCTGTATTATTGTTTCCTAAAGCGGAGTGAACCTCTACACACTCACAAGACAATTAAACGAGTTCTTACCAAAAGATAACGCGGACCACATGTCATGTTAAATTCACCACTTCTTTCTTCATCAGAGATAGTGATCCTACCACATGGCATGAAGAGTAAGTCTTCCATGCTAACACAATTTGTTCAGGCAAACAGTTCACAATGTAGGTCAACCGTGAAAATATTTAACTGGAGTGTAAGGGAGAGTTGCTTTGAGGGAAATAGTGTGGTAGACATCAATTTATAATGAATGAATCATACCCACAGCTGTTACACGTGACATAGGTAGCAATGTAGACATTGTGCTATTCATGCAGATATGAACAAACGAGGTGGCAATTGACGTCAGACCATCACAGACTCATAAGTGCTACAAGGTGCTGATGTTTGTCACAAACTCACATGTGCAGCTGTAACCAGGTGATGATGTTGAGCACAAACTCACATGTGCAGCTGTACCAAGGTGATGATGTTGAGCACAAACTCACATGTGCAGCTGTACCAAGGTGATGATGTTGGGCACAAACTCACATGTGCAGCTGTAATCAGGTGATGATGTTGGGCACAAACTCACATGTGCAGCTGTACCCAGGTGATGATGTTGGTCACAAACTCACATGTGCAGCTGTAACCAGGTGATGATGTTGAGCACAAACTCACATGTGCAGCTGTACCAAGGTGATGATGTTGGGCACAAACTCACATGTGCAGCTGTAACCAGGTGATGATGTTGGGCACAAACTCACATGTGCAGCTGTACCCAGGTGATGATGTTGGGCACAAACTCACATGTGCAGCTGTACCAAGGTGATGATGTTGGGCACAAACTCACATGTGCAGCTGTAACCAGGTGATGATGTTGGGCACAAACTCACATGTGCAGCTGTACCCAGGTGATGATGTTGGGCACAAACTCACATGTGCAGCTGTACCAAGGTGATGATGTTGGGCACAAACTCACATGTGCAGCTGTACCCAGGTGATGATGTTGGGCACAAACTCACATGTGCAGCTGTACCCAGGTGATGATGTTGGGCACAAACTCACATGTGCAGCTGTACCCAGGTGATGATGTTGGTCACAAACTCACATGTGCAGCTGTACCCAGGTGATGATGTTGGGCACAGATTCCCCTGTACATGTGTTACTGTTAACCTAAATATGTTTTTTGTGAAAAACTATTGCAACAACGTAATATCTGTGGCGGACTATTTCTTTTTTTTTTTCAATAGTCTGAAGAATAATTATTTTTTCAAGCATTTTCTGGGACAATATATTTGTGTCTATATAATCCCAGCCCGATCGTCGTGTTCGACACATGATGATTACTTGGCATATCGTCGTGTTCAGCACAATCATATGTTGGTATCCTGCTCGGATAATGTGTTGGCACAACGTAGTGTTCAGCACAATCATGTGTTGGTTTCCTGCTCGGATAATGTGTTGGCACATCGTAGTGTTCAGCACAATCATGTGTTGGTTTCCTGCTCGGATAATGTGTTGGCACATCGTTGAATTCAGCACAATGGGTGTGTTGGTTTCCTGCTCGGATAATGTGTTGGCACATCGTAGTGTTCAGCACAATCATATGTTGGTTTCCTGCTCGGATAATGTGTTGGCACATCGTTGTGTTCAGCACAATGGGTGTGTTGGTTTCCTGCTCGGATAATGTGTTGGCACATCGTTGTGTTCAGCACAATCATGTGTTGGTGTCCTGCTCGGATAACGTGTTGGCACATCGTTGTGTCCAGCACAATGGGTGTGTTGGTTTCCTGCTCGGATAATGTGTTGGCACATCGTTGTGTTCAGCACAATGGGTGTGTTGGTTTCCTGCTCGGATAACGTGTTGGCACATCGTTGTGTTCAGCACAATGGGTGTGGTGGTTTCCTGCTCGGATAATGTGTTGGCACATCGTAGTGTTCAGCACAATGGGTGTGTTGGTTTCCTGCTCGGATAACGTGTTGGCACATCGTTGTGTTCAGCACAATGGGTGTGGTGGTTTCCTGCTCGGATAATGTGTTGGCACATCGTAGTGTTCAGCACAATGGGTGTGTTGGTTTCCTGCTCGGATAATGTGTTGGCACATCGTAGTGTTCAGCACAATGGGTGTGTTGGTTTCCTGCTCGGATAACGTGTTGGCACATCGTTGTGTTCAGCACAATGGGTGTGTTGGTTCCCTGCTCGGAAAACGTGTTGGCACATCGTAGTGTTCAGCACAATGGGTGTGTTGGTTCCCTGCTCGGATAATGTGTTGGCACATCGTTGTGTTGGTTCCCTGCTCGGATAACGTGTTGGCACATCGTAGTGTTCAGCACAATGGGTGTGGTGGTTTCCTGCTCGGATAATGTGTTGGCACATCGTAGTGTTCAGCACAATGGGTGTGTTGGTTTCCTGCTCGGATAATGTGTTGGCACATCGTAGTGTTCAGCACAATGGGTGTGTTGGTTTCCTGCTCGGATAACGTGTTGGCACATCGTTGTGTTCAGCACAATGGGTGTGTTGGTTCCCTGCTCGGAAAACGTGTTGGCACATCGTAGTGTTCAGCACAATGGGTGTGGTGGTTTCCTGCTCGGATAATGTGTTGGCACCTCTGAGTGTTAGTGTGTTGATCTCCTACTCTGTTCGAGTTCATCACAATCACTTAACGTGGAGCTATTTTGGTGACAAACCTAATTGTACTACACAAGATCCCTAAGTGTAGGACTTCTACTGAAGAGCAGTGTGTTTCTTTCGTTAGAGGTTGGAGATAATTCAGATTTGTCAGTGTCAAAGGATGATAGATTCTCCATCATAAACCAAAAGAGACTCATCCCTTCTCCAGAAACTAATCAAAGCAGAATGATAAAAGGAGAAAATATGCCAACATGGTGAACGTAATGGCGCTGTGCTGAGCGTGAGATCCTCCTCTGCCGCTGTCGGCGATGAGACAGGTGCAACTGTTGCAGTGTTTCACAGCTTGTGGAGGAGCTTCAGTGTCAGGGGTAGGGGAGGGGTGTGTGGAAGTGGCAGCACAGAAATTGAATTACTGACAACCATTTGCAACACACTACCGGCCCCTGGCTGTATCTCAAGTAGGTCTCCTTCTCGTCATCAGATGAGAGGGGTCGCGTTCTCTCAACAAGTTTCTCATTTTGCATGCAATAGCCTGGCTTGACTTCTCAGCCCCTGCTCTCAAGGCTTGCGTCGTGCATACATCTGTCGTAGGCTTGATGTTATCGTCATCAGAGATGTGGTTTGAAAACTAATTTTAACCGCCTGTGGTGTATTGTTTGAAACATTTATGGAAGAAATAAGATCGTATACAAATCGTATTTTCCTGCGCTGAAATTTGATCATGGTTGTTAATATGAGGTTCGTCAACAAATGGATTCGAGATTGATTTGTTGCCATAATTACGGCAATTGAAGTTGACTAACAGCGTTTACTGCCACTCTGCAACGACATCTTCCGATTTCCTCTGACAGCTGTCGCCGTGGCGTGACAGAATAACAGGATAAATCTGTATAAAACCACCTGACTAACAGCCGAGGAAGGTGTTGACCAGGAAGGTTTTTTACTGGCAAAACAGATCAGGTTTTATCATGATGTCTTTCTCGTGGTTTTAGAAAAGCCAATCAAACAAATGTTCACTTTGTGTTTTGTGTAATGACAGACACGCTATGACGGGGGCTTTGTTGTATACCTGGACCAAGATAGCATACGTGCGTGCGTGCGTGCGTGCGTGCGTCCGTGAGTGAGTGAGTGAGTGAGTGCGTGCGTGAGTTAGTGAGTACGTGAGTGAGTGAGTGGAGAGTGAGTGTGTGCGTACGTGAGTGAGTGGAGGGTGAGTGAGTGAGTGAGTGAGTGAGTGAGTGAGTGAGTGAAATTTAACACAGCTTTGAGATGACCCTTCATATAGCTGGGATACTGCTTACAGCTTCATCTAAATCATCCTCGCTTACCCAATGAATTATATCTAAATTGTATAACATTTATCATGTTAAATTGGAGACAAAATACACTGGATCGAGTTTTCGTGGTTAAAGTTCAACCAAGTATCCAAATTTAAACCATTTTCCTGGGCCTCTTCATGGATAAAGTTCCACCAGGTATATAAGCTTAAACCAATTCCTGGGTCGATTGTTTGTCCAGTCTCGTTCAGTGATGAGCGTTAATTCGATGATTCAGCCATAGAATCCGATCTATCCCCCTCGACATCTCTATACCCTACAAATAGACCTGTACATGTGTGCCGAGAAGCAACACGTGGTCTATGTTGACACACGGCTACTCCTTCAATCCCAGCATTGAATGTTGTTACCTGTGTCTGTTTACCCAACACCCACGTCCCTCTCTCGGGGCCGTAACACTGGCGAACGCTGGTGTCTATTATCCGCGGCTTTCTCTGTCCTTTGACATTCGACTTAGCACTGCCCAGCCACTTGTCCATTGTTGTCAGATGCTAAGGGTGAGATGCGATAGATGAGTGGTGGGTGTGGGCTATTCACTTAGGCAGGTACCGGGTTTTGATTCAATAGACATGGGTGGTGTATGGAGAGATACATGATGAAGGGCACTGGCGCCCTGTAATGTGTGGCTGAATGAACCCCGTGGAATTGCTTCTCAGTCTCCCGTGCTTGTCATACATGGAGACTAACTGTTGAGGATCGGGTGGTCAGACAACGTGACCTATTGGGGATCGGATGGTCAGGCTCGGTGACCTATTGAGGATCGAATGGTCAAGCGCATTGACCTACTAAAGATCGAATGGTCGGGCTCATTGACCTATTGAGGATCGAATGTTCAGAATCGGTAACCTATTGATGACCAGGTGGTCAGTCTTGGTGACCTGTTGAGGACCAGGTGGTCAGGCTCGATGACCTGTTGAGGGTGTGTTGGCTGCATTAGGGTAGAGAGGGGCGGAGTGGGTGTGTTGGTTGCATTAGGGTGGAGAGGGGCGGAATGGGTGTGTTGGTTACATTAGGGTGGAGGGGGGCGGAATGGGTGTGTTGGTTACATAAGGGTGGCGGAATGGGTGTGTTGGTTACATTAGGGTAGAGAGGGGCGGAATGGGTGTGTTTGTTACATTAGGGTAGAGAGGGGCGGAATGGGTGTGTTGGTTACATTAGGGTAGAGAGGGGCGGAATGGGTGTGTTGGTTGCATTAGGGTAGAGAGGGGCTGAATTGGTGTGTTGCTTGCATTAGGGTGGAGAGGGGCGGAATTGGTGTGTTGGTTGCATTAGGGTAGAGAGGGGCGGAATGGGTGTGTTGGTTGCATTAGGGTAGAGAGGGGCGGAATGGGTGTGTTGGTTGCATTAGGGTAGAGAGGGGCTGAATTGGTGTGTTGCTTGCATTAGGGTGGAGAGGGGCGGAATGGGTGTGTTGGTTGCATTAGGGTAGAGAGGGGCGGAATGGGTATGTTGGTTGCATTAGGGTTGAGAGGGGCGGAATGGGTGTGTTGGTTACATTAGGGTGGAGGGGCGGAATGGGTGTGTTGGTTACATAAGGGTGGGGGGGGGGGGGGGGGGGCGGAATGGGTGTGTTGGTTACATTCGGGTGGAGGGGGTGGGGGGTGGCGGAATGGATGTGTTGGTTACATTAGGGTAGAGAGGGGCGGAATGGGTGTGTTGGTTACATTAGGGTAGAGAGGGGCGGAATGGATGTGTTGGTTACATTAGGGTGGAGAGGGGCGGAATGGATGTGTTGGTTACATTAGGGTGGAGAGGGGCGGAATGGGTGTGTTGGTTACATTAGGGTGGAGGGGGGCGGAATGGGTGTGTTGGTTACATTAGGGTGGAGGGGGGCGGATATGGGTGTGTTGGTTACATTACGCAGGCATGTACAGGAACGTGATTCTACGGCCGGGTAGAGTGTACAGAGATACAGATTTATTAGGCAGTCAGATCAAAGTAATGCGTGTTTTCGTCGGCAGGTTGGGAAGGCGCCACACACAGAAGTAGGAAACGGGGAGTGAGTCAGTATACCTATACTTTAGCCAGGTAAAGGGAGCAGCGGGTTTGTGTATAGTGAGTGAAAGTAAACGGTGGTGTTCGGCGGTTGGACGGGTAAGACGATGACTTGGATCAGGATCCTAGCATTCAGACAGGGTACACCACGTTCATCTGTTTTGGTTTGGTTTGTTGTTTTACGCCGCACTCAGCATTATTCCAGCTATAAGACGGCGGTCTGTAAATAATCGAGTCTGGACCAGACAATCCAGTGATTGACATCATGAACATCGATCCACGCAATTGGGATCGATGACATGCATCAATCAAGTCAGCGAGCCTGACCACCCGATCCAGTTAGTCGCCTCTTACGACAAGCATAGTGGACTTTTACAGCAAGAATTGATTGCTGAAGACCTATTCTACCCCAGATCTTCACGGGTCACGTTCATCTGTACCACCCAAACACACTGTTTATGATACAAACTGCCCACATGGGGATCGTATGGCAACAAATGTACCACCGTACCCGACATCTGAACAATATCCATGTCTTATCACGGCGTGTCAGCTTTATATGGGAGGGCAGGTGAAACGAGTGTTTACCGAAGAGCTTTGATTCAATGTCACATTTCCAGATTACAGTCCACGGTCTCTTTGAACACACAGTGCCGTTTAGAAAGTGGTCAAATGTAACATATGTTATATTTGGGATGACACTTTCTGAGTAAAGTACAGATTCTTGTACTTTTTGGGGTTGAGTCGCGTCCTGGATTCGAACCCACACTGCCAGAGTGAGGCACCAAATCGCCAGCACACAAAGTCAGCGATCTAGCCCACTTAGCCACCGAGGCTTCCACAAAATGAAATTCCGACAGCTGGTAGTCTAGATCACGTACTTTGTGTACCCCTCTGACGTGTTTAAATTTGCACGGCTACCATGGCCGAATACCGCCTCCGTGGTCTAGTGGTAGAGCGTCCGCCCGGAGAGCGGAAGGTCCGGGGTTCGATCCCCGGCCGCGTCATACCAAAAGACGTTAAAAGATGGTACTTGTTGTTACCCTGTCTGGCGCTCGGCATTAAGGGGCTAAAACAAGGACTGGTCGGCTCGGAGTCAGTATACTGTGTCTGAGTGGGGTATTCATGCTAAACTGCGGCATTGTATCTCAGTGGGCTAGCACTATAAATCAGCATCAGTCCGGACTAGTACAAGCAGCCACACACACACACACACACACACACATGCATGCACGTCGCTATATAAGTGCAATAATCTTGGACGCGACGTTAAACCCAATTTCACCTCACCTCACCTCACCTCACCTCACCATGGCCGACAACTATGAACACATGTGTGTCAGAGGGGTACACAAAGTACGTGATCAGAAAGTGTCAAATATATCATTTGTTACACAGTGTCTTTGTTGCTCCCGGAATGTACGTGTTAATGTTTGTGATATTTTGTGATAATGAAAACAGATATCATTACATCGTACGGAAGTCCGTGTCAATTATTTGGCAATTTCCTTGTGTCGGTTGATAACCCAAGTTGCAGTTTGTGTTACATTCGTGTTCTGAATACATCAATGATGTAATTGTTAATTGAGTTATAATAAGTGTATTTGTCATCATCCTTCTCTTGTGTATGGTATAACATATAAATATATTTGAACATGAGCTTCAACCTCGTCCAACTAAGCTGTGGCCGGACTTACAAAAGTTGAGTATGTCTTGTCCCAGAAAAATTGTGAAATCTACCCAGCTTTCTTTCTTGTTACATGGGTGATACCATTTTACTTAATCAAGGGTACAGGGTACTTTTTACTGATGCAACCAGCCATAACGAGTGTTGTTTTTTACGGGTCTGCGTTTTGGCAGGTCTACGTTTTGGGAGGATACCTGTCACATTGTTTACATTACGTGTGATTTATTTTATGGTTGCCAAGTTTGTTATTCGTGCGAATTATTAACTTCCAAATCATATGCTTCTTTCAAATTTAATTTCAAATATATTTATCGATAACATATGTGAAAATCGATATTATATATGAAAAATACCTAACCGAACCAAAATTAATCCGACAAAAATCAGTTACGTTAACACAAAGACATATTCATTTGAAACTATTAATAAACCTACATTTAATCAATGAATAACAAACAAGTTGTCCCGAAAATACAACATATTTTCATCACAGGTGACTGGATCGATATTCCGCTCTGATTGAACGGACCTTACTCAGCACACTGTGTAACGCTGCCAGGAGCTGAGAGCGCGGTTGGGCGACGCCTACAGTCGTACTTTCCTTCCGACTGAAGTTGTTGCACAGAGTGCTCCTGAGTCATTTACAAGCCGTTGGAGAGGCATAACAGAAGCCTCACGCACCCTGACGCTCAGGATACAAATAATCTGAAGCTGGGAATGAGCGAACCCTCTACTCGGCGTATAGCTACATCAGGTATGTAGTTTGCGTGTACATGCTATACGAATCGATAGTATCTGTGATGTGTCCTAGCATGCAAGCACGGGTTCTTTGAAGTATCTGTCATAATTATTAGTTTACAAGTAACCTATACCTTTCTTGTGTACAAGTAACCTAAACCTTTCCTGTGGCATATATGACTAATAGGTCTCAAATTTGTTTTAACGTTTTGAAACTGAATAAAAGGGATGACAGTCTTCACACGGTTAAACTGCATCGCTGTACAGCTTTGACCTTTTTCCACTGATGAGGGAGACGTCATGTTACAGTGCAGTCTCCCCATCACACGTTTGTTAAAAGTAAACACTAATGTCATTTGAGCACACTTAACAGGCAGTGATGTAAGTATATGAAGGATAAAGGTTAATTTGAACCAGTTTTCTAGCTGTGACTGAAACTACAACTACAATGGCTTGATTGATTACTTTGCACTATACCGCTAAGACTGAACCAAGTTTATTATACATGCCATCTGTACCCACCAACCAGGCGATATAGACGGTCACGTTTCATTGAACACGTCTTGTGGGGACGTATTCTTATCGCGATAGACTAATCCACAAATATAAACTGAATATCCAACATGTCAAGTCGAGACTGTCGCGTTAAGCAAGCTGGTATTATTCAGGGTTGAAATGACATATATCGATTGTGCGTGTTATTTACGGCTTTGTCGAATGTAGGTCACCGTCACGGTGATAGTTTTAGTGTTACGAGACAGGAAATATTTCTGAACCCCCCCGAGATATGTTCATCGTGATGAGAGGCCCTGTATGCGGGTAATAATAGATAGCGGCGGGATTGCCTGCCTGTCATCTAACACCGTCCTCAAAATGATGCAGATGGGGGATGGGTGTTTGGGGAGTGAAAACCAAGGAAAATGGGTAGAACGTGGTTCTGTGACAAGTGAAAGAACCTCTATAAGATTTACTTCGCTAGTGAACGTTCTATATTTTTTTATCGTTCAAGGCCGCTTAATCCCTATTCATTTCGTATAAGCACGATTTCACACAAAAGGGATTTACTCTTAATGCCTCCATGTTAGTGCTTGGTGTGTGACTGAAGCTTGTTTAATGGCATACCGACAAACAGGCCTTTAATCGTTTCAATTCCATAAAATCTAACACTGCTGTCTTTCATCATTTTATGGGAGGTTGAAACAAACTCTCTTCTTTTCTTTCCCGTCCCGTAAAATAACATCTTAAACAAACATACAGCAGACCAACACAAACAAAATGAAACTACATAATCTAAATAAATATATTTAAGACGATCTTCCCAAAACATAAACCTCTAGTAAAATTGCAAGTTCAGCAGATTTTCGCTGATTATAAGCCATATCTTGAAACGCCACTGTGTAGGTTGAAGAACACAAAAAAAATCGTCTTCTCGGAACGAGGGGGTCACGTTACAGCCCATGGGTAAGGAATTCCCATAGACTGGTTCCTGTCTACTAATATCTCTAGTTACATGTTCCCAGGCGGATCCGCATTCCAACTGCGGCACCGGCTACGACTTCCTCGCCATGTTCTGCTTAGTTTGTTAGCGTATACACACAGGATAACAATGTGATGCTGCATGGGGGGGGGGGGGGGGGGGGGGGGGATGTTGATATGATATAGACAGATGTTCATCCCGTGTGCCCATCATCAGCGGGGCTCTTACCATCTGCTCTGTGATTGATAACAACCAAGTTATGCTTTTACTCTCATTTTCCTTCTTAGAGGCGGAACGCTCTTATGGGTCTACACGCTAGGGTATGGATGTGGACGTTAGGTACACAATGACACGGTGTCAGTAAGATTACAAATAAGTCACGTGGGTTGTCAGGCGAGTCTGGACCAGTCTGGGTATGGACCAACGCCGGACTAGGTGACACACGGTAAGATGGGCGAGATGGTTAGCCTTGATGCCGGCACCAAATGGGAATTTCGGGTTCGAATTGGTCCCTAACAACCAGGTTGGTCGTAAGAAGCGACTTAATGGATCGGGTGGTCAGGCTCGGCGGCTTGGTTGATGGTGTCATCGTACCCGTGGCGTGGGTCGTTGCTAACGATACCAATCACTGGATTGTTTGGTCCTGACTCGATTTTTATACAGGCCGTCGTATAGCTTGAGTATTGCTGTGTGTGGCTTTCTGCAACAAGCACACACGCATACGCGCGCGCGCACGCACGCACGCACGCACACACACCATACTTGTGGGCACACATCCATGTTAAGCAGCCATGGGTTCGAATCCCGGTTCGCCCCGATTATGTTTCTAGGTTTGTCAGCACCATACCCGTGCTCGTGGGTTTCACCGAAGTGGTAAACGTCTGAGACCTGCATCACTTCGGGTTTCCTCCCATATTAAGCTGACACGCTGTGATATAACTGGAATACTGTTAACAGCGTCGCTAAACCAACTCACCCACTTCAATATTGGGAACGTAGGGCTTATATTCGTCTTGTGGTTGGGTCCCTGATAGCACTACGAGTTAAAGATTTCTTATATTGAATCTTGTGTCACCCAGCACCCCCCTCAACAAAATACATGGGTGGGGATTCCGGGGCATTTTAGACCTACAGCCCGTGCATGTCATTAGAGCTTAACAATGAGGTCGGGGGGGGGGGGGGGGGGGGGGGGGGGGGGGGGGGGTTAAAAGATTGTGACCTTGCTGGTTGTGTGTCATCGTGACCCGACGCCATCGATCGTTGGTCGCACTGTCAACCATAGACTTGCACATGTCTCTCAGGCAATAAGTATTAATTTAAATCATAATTTCTATATTATGTAAAAAATAAGAACAAGTTACCCCAATTGTACTGTCCACATATCTAGACTTGCCTGGGGGGGATAGAATTACTACACATCCATGGACTTGCCTTTCAGTACAGCCTTGGAGCAAGGCTATGTCAACCACTGATACATCTGGCTCAGACTCTGTTCTCTCGCCTCAGTCATGTAGGTGGAGTATTGCCGACTGCGGCGAAGTAGTGAGACATTTAATCAGCAGGGGTCTAGTTTCCTGTTGTTTACGTCCTACTCCTGTCGAGTGTTGGTTTATTTTTTATTAACGCTTCCTTGATGTTGATACAGCCATTTTCTGTCTCTCATACCAACACTTACTCTCTCTTGTACCACCATCCAGTCTCTCTGTTGCCAACACTAACTCTCTCTGATATCAACAACAATCCTCTCAAACCAACATCCACAGTCACACACCAACATCCCACCCGTTGAGATCCGGGGTAGAATAGGTCTTCAGCAACCCATGCTTGCCGTGAGAGGCGACTATGCTTGTCGTAAGAGTTGACTAACTGGATCGGGTGGTCAGGCTCGCTGACTTGGTTGATGCATGTCATCGTATCCCAATTGCGTGGATCTATGCTCATGATGTCAATCAGTGGATTGTCTGGCCCAGACTTGATTATTTACAGACCGCCTTTTATATAGCTGGAATATTGCCGTGTGCGGCGTTAAACAACAAACAAACAAATAAACAAACAAACATAAGACGTCAGTTGGTATCTGGTTGTTGTGCAATGTTACCCTAACTAACTCGAAGTGTTAACTTACACTGAAACACCTACACACTGTCCCACTTATACATCTCACCCCATTCAGTTACACAGATCATAAAACAGAACATGCCTATATAACCATTTAGAATACCAACACCACCATACAGTCGATATCAGATAAATGTCACACCCCGCACCCGACCCCTATATTCGTCACTGATAACAGACATAACACCTCCACCGCACCACTTCAGGACTGTCCCAATCGTCAGATAAGACAAGCCTCCACGCAACTATGACCCTTGTCAAGCTACCTGCAACATAAACCCTTTCTCTCAAACACGACACCGCGTCAACACGAACTCGACAACATAATGGACGCATTCTTCCAGCACAAAACATTTCACATTATTTGTTTCGTTTGAAGAAACATAAGCCGGAGTTCAAAGGGTGGAATATATTTCTTGTACATATATCCAGATCGCCTCACAGATTGAGACAATGGTAATCTATTTCATGACCCCTGTCATTGGTTTTACGGGTTCCGTCAATGGGAGCTTGTCCATATCAGTCAATCTTCGCAGTACCCGTTATTTTAACCGAGGGCCTGGGGTCACGTGTCAAGTACATTTCAAATAGAGACGTCGATGTCATGATACAAGGCGCGGCCAGGAAACGCGTGAAGGAACACTGGCTAGTTGACGCGTGTTTAAAATAGAAATGTACTTTTCATTACCTTTAGGTTCTATATCGAGTGGTGTCATCGTGAAGGGGTGTGTGTTAAGGAGTGAATTGTGGTATGACAGAGTCAATGGTGGTATGACAGAGTGAATGGTAGTATGACAGAGTGAATGGTGGTATGGCGGAGTGAATGGTGGTATGGCAGAGTTAATGGTGGTATGGCAGAGTGAATGGTGGTATGACAGTGAATGGTGGTATGACAGAGTGAATGGTGGTATGACAGAGTGAATGGTGGTATGGCGGAGTGAATGGTGTATGGCGGAGTGAATGGTGGTATGGCAGAGTGAATGGTGGTATGACAGAGTGAATGGTGGTATGGCGGAGTGAATGGTGGTATGGCGGAGTGAATGGTGGTATGGCAGAGTGAATGGTGGTATGACAGTGAATGGTGGTATGACAGGGTGAATGGTGGTATGACAGAGTGAATGGTGGTATGACAGAGTGAATGGTGGTATGGCAGAGTGAACGGTGGTATGACAGAGTGAATGGTGGTATGACAGAGTGAACGGTGGTATGGCAGAGTGAATGGTGGTATGACAGTGAATGGTGGTATGACAGAGTGAATGGTGGTATGACAGAGTGAATGGTGGTATGGCAGAGTGAACGGTGGTATGACAGAGTGAACGGTGGTATGACAGAGTGAATGGTGGTATGACAGAGTGAATGGTGGTATGGCAGAGTGAATGGTGGTATGACAGAGTGAACGGTGGTATGACAGAGTGAACGGTGGTATGACAGTGAATGGTGGTATGGCAGAGTGAATGGTGGTGTGACAGTGAATGGTGGTATGACAAAGTGAATGGTGGTATGACAGAGTGAATGGTGGTATGACAGTAAATGGTGGTATGACACATTCAAGCTATATGACGGCGGTCTGTAAATAATCAAATCTGGACCAGACAGTCCACTGATTGACATCATAAGCATCGATCCACGCAATTAGGATACGATGACATGCATGAGCCAAGTCAACGAGCCTGACCACCCGATCCCGTTAGACGCCCCTTACGACAAGCATAGTCACCTTTTACCTTTAGAATAAGTGGCGATTATGCCGGCTGGCACGTATACGATACATGTATGACGGGTGGGGCATATGATATATGTATGACGGGTGTGGTATATGATCTATGCATGACGGGAGGGTTATAGGGTATATGTACCACGGGAGGGGTATACGATATATGTATGACGCGAGGTGTATAGGATATATGTATTACGGTAGGAGTACAGGATATATGTATGGCGGGAGGGGTATAGGATATATGTATGACGGTAGGAGTATATGATGTATGTATGACGGGAGGGGTATATGATATATGTATGAGGGGAGGGGGTATACGATATATGTATGACGGGAGGGGCATACGATATATGTATGACGAGAGGGGTATATGATATATGTATGAGGGGAGGGGTATATGATATATGTATGAGGGCAGGGGTATATGATATATGTATGACGGGAAGGCCATACGATATATGTATGACGAGAGGGGTATACGATATATGTATGAGGGTAGGGGTATATGATATATGTATGACGAGAGGGGTATACGATATATGTTATACGATATATGTACGTAGGGAGGGGGTATACAATATATGTATGACGGGTAGGTGTATGCTACTTTATGGGCGTGGGATGGGGGGAGGGGGGGGGGGGTGTATCATTCGGGGTATTCATTTACACGCTAGAGAAGTGAGATCACCTTCCCATATTAACGTACGTACTGTAACAGTAAAATGTGCTGAATGACAAAACCGTCATACAAGCTTTTAAATTGGGGACCGTATGTATGTATAAATATATTTCGAATCCTATCTAGCAGCTGGTTGATAACGTTAGAGGCCGTGCACGGATACAGCCGGCGTGTGTGACGTTTTTGTCGCAGCAGCTGATGAGAAAATGCGGAATGAAATCAGCATCTAGCCTGTCGCGGGAGTGCTCTCCATATAAGGCGTCTTGGAGGAGAAGTGTGTGTCATGGAGCGAGTGGCAGAAAGATCAAGACTTAAAAACACCTTGCAGTGATGCGTAAACAGCGACATGTGTAGTCGTGCGATTAGGGCGTGGCAGTTTTGAACGCGGCACAGATAATGTCCTGTAATTAACAGGAAGAGGAAGAAACTGGTGCTGCACAGCTGAATATGCAGGTCCAGCAGATTGAAAACTTAAGCCAGGTTTAAATTTAAGTTTAAATTCCCCTGGAAAGAGATAGAGTTCATAAGTGGAAGCATAAATAGTCTGCAGTATATAGGAAAGGGCTTCGATCTGTATCGTCAGTTGCAACGATTCAGATTTACGCTGAATTACTGATACGTGTAGTTAAGAATGTAATGACATGTATGCCAGTAGGTCATAGGTCAGATCGTGTGAGGTCAGAGGCCAGACAATATGCACAGAGTGAAGACGGCTGTGTATCATTGAGACATATCTTTGTTTGCCCCTCAAATACCCTGTCACGGGTCACACTGACGCGGGTGTTTGTATGGCTGTGAGGACCTGTGAGGCGTTCATCGCTACAAAAAATAACCAGCAACTCGTGAGAATCTTCCCGAGAGGAACAGTTGAAGCTGGTACATTCAGGGTAGCAGGATAGACTTGCACAAGTCTCTAATTTATATATTAGGCGAGGTGAAATGAGGTTTAACGTAGCGTTCAAGATTATTGCACCCATATAACGACGTGCACGCACGTGTGTGTGAGGCTGCTTGTACTAGTCCGAACTAATGCCGCTTTTTTCGAACTTGCCCAATGAGATCACATGCCTCAGTTTAACATGAGTACCCACTCAAACACAGTATGCTGACTCCGAGCCGACCATTCCATTAATGCTTCAGTCCCTTAATACCGAGCGCCAAGCAGGGTAACAACAAGTACCATCTTTTTACGTCTTTTACTCGGCCGTGGATCGAACCCCGACCTCTCGCTCTCCGGGCAGACGCTCTACCACTAGACCACGGAGGCGGTCCAGTTTAAAGAATAATTTCTACATTATATAAAAAATAAGAACAATTTGTCCCTATTAAAGACGCCCGCATATCTAGACATGCCTACTATAAGGATAGAATTACTATACACCCAAGGCTAATGAAGTTGAGTCGTGTTACTGACAGTCACTGTAAACACACTGAGATGTTTTGGGGGCGGTCGGGTAGCCTAGTGGTTAAAGCGTTCGCTCGTCACGTCGAAAAACCATACTCACTCACTCACTCACTCACTGAGATGTTTGGTAACAACATGGGTTCAACATCATGGCCGAAACGGAAATTAATCATTTACAGAAATATGAACTAATTTTCGATATATTAAGATATTATTGCGGCATTTCTAACATGTAGAAAAATTCTGACATTCTCAGTGCTTTACCCACGTAGATTGATAGATAGTCTTTACCGGGCATCAGAGAGATTAACGTGTTAACGAGGAATGTGTATGCTTGTCTAGTTTCTATACTGCTTAGTTCGGCGAATGAATGTATTGATTATAACTATGGAGTTAAGCACATTGTAGTAATTAAGATTATGTGTTTTGGCTCCATGTAATAACATCCTGATTGTACTGATGCTGTGCTGAGTGTACCGGGTTTCAGCATTAGACATGGCCTATGTAAGAACGAGATTTATTTGATAAGACGATGTACTTGAAAGTATCGTGTATGTTCCAGCGTATTTCAAGCAATGACTCGTTTTTTCCCTTTTTGTCCGTAAAATGCTTGTCGTAGGAGGCGACTAACGGGATCGGGTGGTCAGGCTCGCTGACTAGGTTGATGCATGTCATCGTATCCCAATTGCGTGGATCGATGCTCATGATGTCAATCAGTGGATTGTCTGGTCCAGACTCGATTATTTACAGACCTCTATCATATTGTTGGCATATTGCTGTGTGTGGCGTTAAACAACAAACAAACAAACAACCCCTTTTTGTCCAGATAACTGAACAGACAATCATTTTCTGGATTAACGAGGTTTCACTGTATACACACTCACTGACATAATACACTCCTGGGCAAAAGACAAATTTGAAAATTTGATGTGATCAAACTTTATCAAAACGTCACTTGGCTGAAAACAATCGCCGTAACACTGCAAACCTGTATAACACACAACTACGATGCCCATATCAATTACATCACCATCGAATAACTATTCCCTTTTGTCTCATAGTTGCTTTTACCTTTGGAATAAGTGGCGATTTTAAAGGAATATTTCTGTGATATAACCGCGTTGTGTACACGAATATATGCATCACTAAAGCTGGGTAGGGTAGCCCCGTGCTCACAGCTGCTTAGGGTGTGACTCTGTGTGTGGGACAATGTGCGTGGGAACCCTGTGACCTTCTTGACCCCCCCCCCCCCCCCCCCCCCTTTATCTGCATGCCAAACCGTACCCCCACCCCTCCCCCAAACAGACACAGTGCAGGACTGTACGTTATTACAGCATCATAACTATAACAGTACATGTTGTTTTAAGATATTACACTGTCGCACTAATATACTTCGACCGCCGCCCGATTTGCGAACTTTGAGGACGGTTACGGGCGCTCACAGTGTCTAAATATATTCCATACGAAGACGGATATCATACACACGGAAATTGCTACAGTTGATAATGTGCAGCACTCCCGGTGTAACCGTACCCTGTCGCTAACCGTGATAACAATGGCTTTCCTTGTGCACTAATGTCATCCTTAATTTGGAATGTATTATAGCATGACGTTATGTTCTATTGTTAGTCAGAACACATAGGGGGCACGGGGGGCCCAGTCGTCTAAGGCGACGCCCTTTGCTGTGCAGAGTTGCGTCCCTTGGACACGCCAGAAACCTATGATTGTGGGTTCAAATCCCGGTTCGCTCCGATTATGTTTCTAGGTTTGTCAGCACCATACCCGTGCTCGTGAGTTTCACCGAAGTGGTAAACGTCTGAGACCTGCATCACTTCGGGCTTTCCTCCCACATTAAGCTAACACGCCGTGATATAACTGGAATACTGTTAAAAGCGCACTCACTCACTCACTCAGAACACACGGGAGATGTATTGCGTCTAATAATAATTGTAATATCTGTCTTAATGTAGGTGGAGCGCTTCCTGTGATTCATATACGCCTACTCGTATGATGAAAACAAAGGCAGGGGTGTGGTACTAACACACCAACGAATCAGGGATTTAAACTCACTTCAGGAAGCTGAGGCCACCAATCATGCATGCCATGGCGCGGTGACTCAGACCGCTAGGTCATCCGCTCCTAGCCTTGCTCCAAGGCTGTACTGAAAGAAAAGTCCATGGATGTGTAGTACTTATATCCACCTTATAGGCAAGTCTAGATATGTGGACAGTAAGGACTCCAGTCTCTTATAGGGACAACTTATTTACATAATCTAGAACTTATGATTTAAACTAATAATTATTGCCTAAGAGATTTGTGCATGTCTAATCCGCTCCTTATAGGTCAAGGTGTTTAGTTTTTTTAATTAAAGCACAAGATGAAGTTGAAATATGTTTTCACGGCCAGTGTTGTCATTTATTCCGGTTGGTGTCTGGCCCAGGGGCTAAAACGTTCGCTTGTCAGTGTTCAGGGGTCGTACACACAGTTATACTTGTTCATTTTAAGCCCATTCTAAGTCCATTGTTGTTTTATAGAAGAAGCTTATATAGTTATAGTAATAATCTCGCTCAAACTATAAGCGGCGACCAGTTAATATTCTGGAGATTCTTGTTGAAGGTCACTCTAATATGTTTCTCTTGAAAGGAGGGGTGGTAGGGTAGCCTTGTGGTGAAAGGTTTCGCTCGTCGAGGCAAAGACCCGGGGTCGATTCCAGACATGGGTACAATGTGTGGAGCCCATTTCTGGTGTCCTCCGCCGTGATATTGCTAGGATATTGCTAAAAGCGGAGCAAAACCAATGCTCACTCAAACAGTCACTCTTGAAAGAAGGAGCCGAATAATTTACTTCTTTGTCAAAACATATTTTTAGGACACCCACCAGCGACTAAACCTCCCCACCCCCCACATCCACACGCACACATATTCAGAATACTAATGGTTTCGTCCCTTGAAATATTTAAATTAGAAATACGTACATCTCTGTCAAGACCCATGTCTCAAACGCTCCTTGAGCACTTAACCGAACGCACCCTATTGTAAATTGTCTCTCAATGCACGTTTGGACGTTTAAATGATAGTATGACGTCACCTGGCATGTGCACTGACGGCAGTGCATGTAACTTATTGTATGCTGTAAGGAGCTCTCTCGGTCCCCCCAACCCTGCATTTCCCGGCTTTGTAATGTAAATGCACTGTCTAGCTAGAGAGCGACTGTACATGCAGCGCTTAGTGAGGGCACATTGTAACGGGTGGGGCTCGTTCACCATCTGCTGGGACAGGCGAGACACCCCCGGGGGCGCGGGACGGACAGATAGTGCTTGTACCACAGTTAGGCAAATGGCTGTAAGTAAATACGATTTAATCCCCTGTTTCTTATCTTAAATAGGTAGTTGTCAACGACGCGATGAAAGCTGTTATTGCTGTTTGGATGTTTAATCCGGCTATTTGCCAACGCAATTATATCTGTCGTTTGTATCCGTGTCTTTATTACGTTCAGACGCGGTCGCTGATTTTTTGTTGTAAAGATTATATGTTTTGGGGAGAATGTGACATGCCCTTATTCCTTGCTGAGTTGTATTTTTTTAATTTATTGGAGGATTGAGGGGTTATGGGTGCACCCACCCCGCCCCGTTTATTTCAGACACCTTGAGTGTCAACTGTGTCATTCTCTTTGTCATGTCTTTCTTCACCACGTGACTTGAATTGTGTGAATCGAGTGACCGGGTGTGATATATACTACTCCGCTTTTGATTGGGATATTTTTATCTGTCCATGACACACAAAACTGATTATTATATGTCAAGTGTATATTTAGATATATTTGACATGTGGGATTATCCCTTTCAAAAGTTGAGTAGTATATGAAACTTAGGGAAGGGTCTTCAAAATTTGCTGTGTACGTTTTGATTTGGAGCGGCGAAGGCTGCTATCAGATGTTTAGATTAAGCTGAGTGGAAACGTATCTGAAGTAGCGTGGCGATTTTGAGGTGTATAGCGAGAGGGTATAAGGGGTAAAGGTGAATATGCTGACTGACAACGCCCCTAGCACCAGGTAGCTCTACACGCACGCACGCACGCACGCACGCACGCACGCAAACACACACACACACACACACACACATATATATATATATATACATACATACATACATACATACATACATACATACATACATACATACATACATACATACATACATACCATACATACACACACACATACATACATACATACATACATACATACATACATACATACATACATACATACATAACAGGGAGGAATAAACTCCTTTCATCTGACTATATATATATATATACACACACACACACATACATACATAACAGGGAGGAATAAACTCCTTTCATCTCACTTAATTGAACAGCAGTCTTTGAAGCGTATTTAAAGACCGTGTAACACGTGGCCTGTGATGACAATATCAGCGGTGAATGACACAGCACTGTATGTATGGAGCACTGTACAGCACTGTATGTATGTATGGTCGAGGAAGTGAGATCGAGAAGCAAAGCTCCGGGGTCTTATTGCCGATACCCGACTGCCGAGGCTCCGCGGTTCTACAGTGTCGCATTCGTCACCACTCGCCCCTTTCCGTAACCTGCGAGAAGACTCGTACCCCTATCGATGAATGTCATGCGCGAAAATACGACAAACCAATCAGAATGAGCGTATGATTTCAAGTTCTTCGTCAAAGAATCCCCCAGAAATGTTTTTTGATTTTATACATGTCTTGCATCTAAAAATATACCCAAGACACAGTAAAATGTGTTCAATAATACTGTATAATTCGCAAAAATGGCCATGAGAGGGGCGCGAGTCGCTGTTCGGCTTGTCCCGGAATAACACGAGTTGGTCACGAATGACATTGTCGGTACACGATTGCCGAGGTCTTACCTTCTCGACAATAACCGAGGAGGAGTGCTTTATCTCACTTATAAACTTCAAAAATAAGTGGCACACAATTATAAAAAAAGAAGAAGAAGAAAACATTGAGCTATCGTACAGTGAAACAATACAGTGTGTCGCGGTATAAAAGGAATGCGATGAAAGGTGCAGCATAGACAAAACTAAGTCATGACATTTAAGATTGATCATTCTCTTGCCCCGGCATCTTCCCGAGGCAAAAGACTTAACTGACTTTAAAAGTCCAGTTTCCACCCTTGCCGAACTAGGCTGGAATTACCTGGCTCGACCGTAGCGCCACCAGTGGCTATTACCAGTTATGTCTCTGCTAAGCCTCTCCTATGGACCAATCAGATTCCACCTCTCGTATCACTTGCGTTTGCTTCACACAAAATGGTGGCGCCGAGTCAGGACGATCTGATCGATAATAAAGATCTATATTGTGATAAAACGGGTCTTACATCGCGAAATGCATCTAATCACGTGAGCACCTTGATTAAAATCATGAAAAGATTTGGAAAGTATCTGTTGACAACGAGTTGGCGGTGAACATGCTTTGCAAGTCCTGCAATCGACCGAAATCTGCATGACACTTTACGAACCGATTTCGATTTCGGTGCGCGATTTTGATTGGACAATGCATACACTCGTTAGTCCAGCCAAAATGTAACTCCATAATACCAGCCTAGTTCGGCAAGGGTGGAAAATTGACTTTTATAGTCAGTTAACTCTCTTACCTCGGGAAGTATTGCCCCGGTGGCCCAGTGGGAAAACAGGGGGTTACAAAACTTAGCAAGATATGTGAGGTTGCAGGTTCGATTCCCTTCATCCAAAACGAAAAAGTTTCATTTCTTTTCTTTTTCATTTCAATTTTAGAACATCGAACGTTTAAAACACGAAGTCCAAATTCCATCTGCTACTCAAATAATCAAGTCTTGATTGGAAAAAGTAAAACCCCACACCAGGTCTTTAAAACCTCCCAAGAGGTAATTACGAGACAAAAAGATACCTACAATACAATAGGCAAAAGTGGTAGTGGGTTTATAATGGATGTGTTCTGATCAAGAAACTATTTTGAATAGCGTAACGATGGCATTCATTTCAAAACCGTTTGATACACTGACATTTTTAGGTCATGCGTTTGTTTGATTATTTAGTCACGCGTTCGACCAGTGCCGCCGCCTCAGTGTTTCTGTTCTGCCGAGGAATATAAGCCACGCCCCTTTTCAGTCCAACGCTGATCATTAATTAACCTGACACCAAAAATCACCGTTCCGTAAGATGGCTGGCATTGACGAGTTTGTGGAGTTATTGACAGGCGGTGCACAGGTGCAGTGTGAGATTTCAAGGTTTAAACACGAGTGATTGTGTGTGATGACGTTACTTCAGAGGACGGACAGACCCGGGAACATTCCGGGATAGAATAGGTCTTCAGCAACCCATGCTTGCCGTAAAAGGCGACTAGTCTTGTCGTAAAAGGCGACTAACGGGATCGGGTGGTCAGGCTCGCTGACTTGGTTGATGCATGTCATCGATCCCAATTGCGTGGATCAATGCTCATGATATCAATCACTGGATTGTCTGGTCCAGACTCGATTATTTACAGACCGCCGTCATATAGCTGGAATATTGCTGAGTGCGGCGTTAAACAACAAACAAACAAACAGAGGACGGACAACGTGGTCACCGCGGACGTCATCGTACATAGAGGTGTTGGTACACAATGTGTCCAAATTACCCCATGCTTCGCGTGGTGACCAACATGGTGACCCCAGGGACTGTGTTAATACTAGAGAAGCAGGTTTCTCTCCGGGTCGACATTACGGTTGCGTGTAGTCTGTCGACCGCGACATTTAACCAAAGTCGATCAATATAACCGACCACCAAGACATTCCAAATTAGATAACAGGGACTCCATGACCGTTATTAATATAACTTCTTTCAGTGGCATTTAGAAGTTGGTGTGATGAAGTAAGACAAGTTCTATGGATGAACAACTTCTTTATTACAATTAGTGCGACGTTTCGGTGTAGATCCTAACACCTTTATCAAGCAAGTGATCATCACTTATCACTTGCCTGATAAAGGTGTTAGGATCTACACCGAAACGTCGCACTAATTGTAATAAAGAAGTTGTTCATCCATAGAACTTGTCTTACGTTATTAATATAGTTGTTGATCTACAAGTAGATGTTTTGCAATCATAAAGATTTGTATGTGCCATGGTGTGTGCCCATACCTTTCCGGTAAAAGATTTTCAGAAGCAGAAACATGGACAGGTAGGTAATGAGTCACCAGGATGTCTTCTGTCCCCAACCCGAACCCCCCTTCCTCCGCCCTTATCGGTCACCCCAATACCTTTCTCCACCCTCACCGACCACCCCATACTACAGGGAGGTTTGCCCCCTTTCAATTTCCAGATTGAATGACTCATTAATTTTCCGCGTCACGTAATCGGCTTTCAAACAAAGAGCTCTTCAAAAGTTTTAAACCTTTTTACTCGAGTCGGGGCCGCGGTCCGTGGCGGATGTGAGTGTATTGTGACAAGGTTTTACGATTAATTAGTTTTCCGGTTGAGTTTGGTGTGAACTTACTGGCCGGGCCTCTCAAAGAACCTATACCGCGAGAAAACCCGCACCGGACACTGATGTGCGTATTAAAAACATATAGTGTATAAAAAACATTAGTCTGTCTCACAGTCCCAGAACCATATCATGTTCCCTTCCGCCTGGCCCCCACTGTCTTGTGAATACCAGAAATAGAGCAAGTCTAGATTTTTCACATCTGAATCTCACATCTCACTGGGGCTCCTTTTCAATTTATAGGGAGTAGCTTGTTTCTTTTAAAATTATATATTTTCTGAGACAAAGTTATCGTCTAAATAAACACATGTGTTCCGCTGTATTGTATATGTATACAGTGTGTAGTAATACCTCTCTGTACATCTGTAGTGTATATGTATGTAGTAGACGATACCGTCATGTACAGCTGTAGTATATCTATATACAGTATGTGGAACTACCGCTTCGTACAAGTTTTGTTTTTCTATACCTATATACAGTGTAATAATACCGCCATGTAAGCTACAGTATATTTGTATAGGGTGTGATATAATACCGCTATATAAGCTACAGTGTATACGTGGTGTGATATAATACCGCTATGTTCTCTACAATGTATATAATACCGCTATGTTCTCTACAGTGTATATTCACGGTGTGATATAATACCGCTATGTTCTCTACAAGTATATTGACGATGTGATATAATACCGCTATGTTCTCTACAAGTATATTCACGGTGTGATATAATACCGCTATGTTCTCTACAATGTATATTCACGGTGTGATATAATACCGCTATGTTCTCTACAAGTATATTCACGATGTGATATAATACCGCAATGTTATCTACAATGTATATTCAAGCAATGTTCTCTACAAGTATATTCACGGTGTGATAGAATACCGCTATGTTCTCTTCAGTGTATATTCACGGTGTGATATAATACCGCAATGTTCTCTACAAGTATATTCACGATGTGACATAATAACGCTATGTTCTCTACAATGTATATTCACGGTGTGATATAATACCGCTATGGTCTCTACAAGTATATTCACGATGTGATATAATACCGCTATGTTCTCTACAATGTATATTCACGGTATGATATAATACCGCTATGGTCTCTACAAGTATATTCACGATGTGATATAATACCGCTGTATTCTCTACAAGTATATTCACGGTGTGATATAATACCTCTTTGTGCGCTATAGTATATCTGTCTACAGTGTGTAACAATACAGCCACGTATAGCGAGTGACACACTAAGCAGGAATGTCGTAGTCTAACTTTATTTTCAGCTTGACAAGTTTCTTTCACCGGATTGTGATATACAAGGATTGAACAAGGGCCGAGATAAAACTGTAGCTGAACATTTGACAGCGTGTGCGACATGTGTAGTTACCAATACATACCGAGAGCGCGAGGAACCCAGTGCGGGCCAATAATATTCATCTGTGGTATACTTTGTCATACAGGTGTGTTCTGAATGTATTCAAAGCCTGTCTACACAGGGGTCAGGCAACGTGTATTGTCGGGAGTTGTGTATAATCAAGTTACGAGGGTTTAGATGATTAGATTGGGGTAGTTGTGGTGTTTAGGATTAAGTATTTCGAATCATGGCCGGGTGGTCATTGCGTATTACGCCCTCTGGCGGAGGGGAGATAATGATATGATTTCTGTGGAGCCGCGGCAGGCCGACACATTGTCCGAGTATTGACAAGGGATTTGTAAGTTTACAAGGGCTTCAGGTTTGGGTTAAGCTTGACTTGGCTGATAGGGCAGACGAACAGAGCGTGACGGATATACCTGGCTAGTTAAATTGCCAATATGTTAAAATAGGTGATGCGAAGTTATGTCAAGTTATACAGCAACGTACTCCAGGGTATCTGACATGTTAGGGACCGATCAATTGATATGGTGTGTGTGTGTGTGTGTGTGTGTGTGTGTGTGTGTGTGTATGTGTGTGTGTGTGTGTTGGGGGGGGGGGGGGGGGGTGTTGGGGGGGGGGGGGGGGGGGGCTGGGTTTGAAGGGTGGTGGTTGAAGAGGACCTTGGATTTCAGATATAAAAAGACAAAGACAAAGCATGACCCAAATAATTATGCATCAGGCTTTGTTTTGTCAACCAAAATAGATTTAATTACACACATGTATAGTTTTGCGGATGTAGCTGTAAAAAAACATAGACTCCATTCCCCACCTGTTTATCCTCCTATGTTGTGTAAATCCTACTTTATGTTTAGTTAAGTCTTAATCTGTAACTCTGTCCAATGGGCCCGAGAATGTCTAAGAAGGTCCGAACGCACTGCATCCACGACAGTGATAGTTGCTGTGGATGTTCATCTCTACCAGGTAAACATCACTACCTGTCCTGCAGTATCCACCTCACAGCGTCAACCACACATGTACGTGACGTTGTGACCAGCGGCGTCCTCAGTCGCCAGCAGCAGGGGAAGGAAGAGTTGGGATAGCAATGTCAGTGTGATCCCGACATGCAGTAACACAAGATAGCCTAACACACAGAGAACCTACTGCTGACGTTGGCCTTTAGTTGGTGAAGGGAAGGGGGAGTGGAGACAAAGAAAACAGGGGGTCAGTGAGGCCATCCTCTCATCACTGTGGGTACATGAGGCATGTTAATGAGTTGACATCGTTGTGTACATAATATAATGTTATGTTCTTTTCTTTCAGGTCTGAGGCGAAAGTAAACGCCAGCCGCACAGGGAACACAACAGAATCTGAAGAGAAGAACGTGTTGATGCGTGAAAGCTTTGAAGAGAAAACAGCATTTGAAGGTGTTTAACACATCGAGGTTATCGACGGCGAAATATACCCGTGAGAGAAATCCGTTCATAATCCCTTGATATAGCTTCCTCGGAAACCACAGGTGAACGCTGTACTGTGTGTTCCGCAAGGGTCTCGTTGGATCAGTCTGTAAGAAGTGATCGGGTCGGCGTGTCGTGAACAGTTACATTGCCATCAAGAACGAGCAGTTAAGTATCAGTACCGCTGTCTATAAACATACGTAACATTTTCCTGTGAGGCGTTATAAGCCGCTCAAGGGATTGTGTTGCCTCAGTGTTGAGCCGAGCTTGTCTTGAATTTGTTTCGGTCTTAATTGCGAGTGGCAGCTCGGGAGACCTGTGGGGTGTTTCTGTAATCCCTATGGGGAGAGTGAAGGGGGCAGGGTGGTGAGATGCATGCACGAACCCCTGAAGCCTACAGGTCCAGCACTCTAGAGCGAGTTGACGGAGAGAGGGGCAGTGCGTCTATGTCCCGGATCACAGAACTGAGGCTGTATGGTACTCCCGATCATACTGTTAAAGCTCAGACCCCAGTTGACCCAACCAAGGACGGAATTCGGAGAATTACTGGAAAATATGAGTCCCCGGAGAATCTTTGCATAAGTCCCACTATTATTCGAACAAGTATGAACGGTCTTGATAAACCCGGAAGTGTCGTCGGCGGTCCGGCGATGTCCGATTGTTCTTCGGACATCTCCGACGCAACGCCGACTTGGCCGAGCACGGTCAACGTGGCCTCTGCGAACTTTAGCGAAGGGGTGACGGAGCAGGATATTTTACAGGTGGAGATGTTCTATAAGAGCCACAAGACAGAGGTGTGCGTGTGTCGGTGCCTTGCCAATCTCTACTTTGGCGGTGCCAAGAACGCAGCGCAAGGGGACACGTGGGAGTTCCACAACACCGGTATCCCGGTGCTAGTACTGGACTCTGGAGATCACCATAGAAACAGGAAGTTGTGCATAATTATGGCGGAGAAAGGGACAGGGTTTACATTGTGGAAGGAAGGGATTGACCACTTGACCAAGTACAGCGTACCCTCTGCTAACTTCCACACCATGTATCTGACCACGGACCACACCAAACAGGCTGGCCTTAGCTTCGACGACAGCAACGCCGCTGTCGAATTCTACTCCTTCATCTCGTCCTTGACCACTGATCCAAATGATGACTTGTTTAACTTGAGCAAGAAAAAGAACAAGAAAAAGAAGAAGGAAAAGTCGAAACCGAAGTACAAGGCACCGAAGAAGACGGACATTTCACAGCCTTGTTGTTTTGTTCACGTGACCAAACTTGAACGACCCGAGTTTCCTCCCCCTCCTTCAAGGCTAGGTGACCTATCTGACCTGATGGGCGCCAAGTTAGTAATACCACGAAGCACAAGTTCGGAAGTGTCCGATGATTCAACGTCACATTCGGCTGCTTCCGAACATTCGTAATGTCGGTTGGTGGACGTTATTATCGACTCTTAATGGTATGTGATAACGTCATATAACTCATTGCTACGTCACTATAGCATGGTGTGTGTCTTAACCCTTTATAACAACTATTTATTGACCGGATTGGAGAAATGGATGTGTCTAACTACGAGAAAGGATATTCACGTGTCATTGTGACGTAAACAGCAGCATCCGAAGGCTTTGAGCCCGGGATGAGGATTATAAATTTGAACCATCGTTGTGGATACCACGTGTGCCAGATTCGACATTCAATGCAACATCAATGTTTTCGTGACGTCATGATGACGTCATTTGTGTGTACGTTAATTGTTACTTATTCTATATGAGATGTGCAATGCAAGGGTTAATTAAGCACGTGCTTAAAGTGTTTGGCGTCTTCTGTTCGTTTGGATTATTCTGTGAGACTATGTGTGTACGTCATCACTTTGTGTGGTGATAAGAAGTCAGCACAAAAAGCAACGTAATATGCAACTTTGCTCCATGGTGCTACGGACAAGGAAGTGACAGACAGATATTTCGAGCGGAGCGATACTGATCTCTTAGTGTTGTTAGCCCACATAGGTCTAGCACTAACAGCTGTTGTTCAACACTATTTTGCATGGTCTGTATTACAGTAGTGGCCAACAACAGTGCTATTGTTACATTTTTCTGCATTTTCAGCTTTATGTATATTATCCATCCTGCAATACTGAATATGAGCGATCAAACATTGTGGACGTAGATATGACCATCATCACAATCTCAGCGCACGGAACACGAGGAGTGTAAAGATACAGATATCGGTGCGATATATATCGCAATACAAGCATCTGAAAACGAAACATACATCGATATACATAAATATAGGAGATCCACTTTCAGTCATAAAAAAGTACTTCACAAATCACTCATATTTTAGATGTTAAATTTCTCGTCGTCACATTACGATACAGGTCTTAAATCGGTATTTTCGTGTGTCGCCATATCGTTACACCTCGACTCCACGACTGACCAAATCCCCTCTAGAAAGTAGTCCCATAGTTGTATTGCGTCTGCTTATGTATCATTTCGCGGAGTTGTAAAAGTTAAATATACCTTGGCCTGCGTCTAAATGTGTCTCCTCTGACAAATCTGGCTCTGAATATGTTTCTGGTTTACCTGGCACGTAAAATCTTGTTTATCCAGGGACTTACAGGAGGTTTCAGAAACTGAATGTTATCACAGTGTTTACATTTGTATTTCTCCCAGGGAAGCTGTTCATATCTGAAGGTATTTATTTTCACCACTTAGTTCAATATACGTAAGGGACCTCAAAAAGAAAGAAAGGAGAGATTTTATCGCTAGTTTTAGAACAGGATATTTCTCAGCTTGTACTATATCATCACGGGGATCTTGATGTTACGACACAAACTTTACAATCTCATTAAAATCTGACCTGTTACTCCTATTCCAGCCCCCTTAGAAAACGCTGAAAATACATAATTTTGATAGAAATAAACAACTCCATTTACATTGAAAACGAGCCCAAGTGAGGTGGGAGATCTGAGGAAAATCTAGACTTGCTTCACTGAGGTCAACAGCATTGCAGTAAGGACTGGGCAGAAGGAGAAAATAATATGGTTTAGGGACTGTGAGTCCGACTACAACCACCATTGGGCTGTAATCTAAAGACATCTCCTTAGAAGGTCGTGTTAGGGGAACTAAAATGACGGAACCGTAGGTTTATGAGCCAATCAGATGTCAGCTTTCTAAAAAACGATTCGGCATCGTTTTGTTTACCACCCCCAATAATTGTAAATTGTGACTTGTATAAGTGAAGACCCAGACAGAACACACATTCCATCGATGGCACTCCCTTTTGGCTGCAGATGCAATGGTCATTAAAAGCGACAGGATGTATGAAATATTCCCGACAATGTAATGGCGCCGCTATTTTTTTCACTTTTCTACATGCTGGATTGAATTCCTCGGTCACTCGTACGGAAATAATAAAACGCTTCGACGCTGATTGGCTGATAGACCCCCCCCCCCCCCCCCCCCCCCCGACCTCGGACGAACAGGGTTATGTGTTGGAGTTGAGCATCAGATTTGAATGAGATTGTAACTTTATGACACATGGGCATTTGAACCCCCTTATCACCCAAATTCATTTTAAACACCCGACGTTGTTCTGTTGGTGTTGATTTAGGCTCCAAGTGCCCTGTTACGACTAGTGGTATAGGCAACTAGGGTAATGTGTCTTGTTACTGCTGTATCGGCACGTGCTCATCTGGCAATGTTTGTTTGTTTGTGATTGTCGAGTGTGTACCGATCTGCTGGTCAGGCAGTCCAACACTTGGTGATCGCTTGCTTCGCAATGTAGCCGTCACAGCCACGACCACAGCCACCACGCTGTCATTGCAACATCACGGTGTTGGTACGACTGGTAGTTCAAGGTCCAACGGACGTGAGGTAGTTGTATCAGGAAGTCGATATTCGCCATCCTCGGTGATCTAGTGTACTATGTCACTATGTCTCCATTAATTTACGTAAAATACCCCAGATCCATTTGCTACTATGGCTTGGCTTCGAATCCGACTTGAATGACACGACTCATCAAATTACAAAGAGATTTAGGGTAGTCTAGTGGTTAAAGCGTTCGCTCGTTTCGCTGAAGTCCCGGGTTCTATTCCCCACATCGGTGCAATGTCTGCAGCCCATTTTTGGTGTACCCCATCATTTTGTGGGATATTGCTAAAAGCGGCGTGAAACCATTCTCACTCACCCTTGAAAGATGTAGACGTCACTTCCGACACAGTTTCGCTATGGTGGTAAATTCCTCCTGGGTATCTATCGCAATCCAGACAAATATAATACACTTGATAATCGAGGATGACTTTTCCCATGAACAGATATATTGTTGACCATTGTTTCAGAGATGATATTGCATTTTAATAAACTATGTGTCGCTCCATAATAATAACCCTTTCCACATGATGTGGGAAAGGCAAATAATGTGAAATTGATTATTATGAACATGCTTGCCAATAATGTCAACAGTAAATGATTACTTGGCTGAATATTCCCTGCACCACCTGTTGGCGGTAGTGTTTCCAGATATTGCCGGATCTGCCACGCCCATGTCACTTGGTCATGGCTGTAACTGACAAGGTGTGTCACCGACTTTGCGTCTTTTCATTATCATTTGTTTTCAAATGCTGGTATTTTTGGATAAACTATCTGAAATATTCATTGCTTTGTGTTATTATTTTACACCGTGGGAAGACAGTTGTAGATAACTGTTCAAAGCATTTGTCTCAAGTGTGAAAAATATCAAGCGATCTGATAGTATCTGTGATCATGGTGAATAGAACCTGGGTCATCAGAGACAATATTGACCTCCAAAATTGATCGCAAATCCTAATTCTCCACAGGTATGAATAGGTTTTTACGCCGCTTTCAGAACCAATCCACCAATTTCACCGACGCGCATCACCCCTCCACTCGGCATCACCCCCACCTTCTCGGCCCCCCCCCCCCCCCCCCCCCCCCCCCCCTACCCCGCGGCATCGCCCTACCCCTCGGCATCACCCCATCTCTCCGGCATGACAACACCCCTCGATATCTGCCCTGACCAGCGTACTATCCTACCCAGTTGTGGCCCAGTCGTCTAAGGCACGGTATTTCGCTATGCAGAGTTGCGTCCCTTGGGTAGGACAGGAACCAATGATTGTGAATTCGAATCCCGGTTTGCCCCGATTATGTTTCTAGGTTTGTCAGCTCCACACCTGTGCTCGTGGTATACGTCTGAGCCTTGCATCACATCGGGCTTTCCTCCCACATTAAGCTGACACGCCGTGATATAACTGGAATAATGTTAAAAGCGGCGTTAAGCACAACTCACTCACTATCAATACCATGTCGTACAAGGAGTGACATAAAATCCTCACTCACTCACACGGTCTGTCTCACAAGGTGAGGTGAGGTGAAATGGGGTTTAACGTCGCGTCCAAGATTATTGCACTTATATAGCGGAGTGCGTGCGTGCTTGTACTAGTCCAGACTGATGCCGATTCATACCGCACACTGAGATACCATGCCGCAGTATAACATGAATACCCCACTCAGACACAGTATACTGACTCCGAGCCGACCAGTCCTTGTTTCAGCCCCTTAAAGCCGAGCGCCAGACAGGGTAACAACAAGTACCATCTTTTAACATCTTTTCGTATGACGCGGCCGGGGATCCAACCCCGGACCTTCCGCTCTCCGGGCGGACGCTCTACCACTAGACCACGGAGGCGGTTGTCTTACAAGGCCGATGGTTGCTGGTCACAAGGAGATGTGTGTTCGTGAGGCTGTGTGTGTTGCAGCAACATGTACGCACGGCGTCTTGCACAACACTACAGTACATTTTGACAGACAAATCCTCGCATTTAACACTTAGGGCGAAACAGTCAGCAGAAGCAGGTATGCTTGAGCTTGACTTTGTTTTCCTTTGAGGTTTGATCAGCATTATTGATCATGAATCTTCGTTTCCTTGATCAATTGTCTCTCACAGCTACCATGATTCTGGGGTTTAACTGGTGGCAATTCACACAAGTGCAGCTTCTCAAAATCAATATCTCAAGCTGAAAACTACAAAAAACGAAATTGATTTGTTTTTGCCAATTTTCATTTTTTATGAACCCCCAAGCTAGTTAACACATAATGAAGAACACGGGAGTACAGCACTCAGTAATGCAGTGTGAGTGAAGCACTGCCGTGCAGTGCCGGGGTAGAGTAGGGGGGAGGGTGCTGGGCGCTCGGTGTAATTACCTTGGACGGAGAGGGCATCCAGCAAGTACAGGGAATCAAATACGCTAACGGGGTCGATTTAAGATTCTGCCTCTGCAGTCTGGTATATCTGGCTAGCCAGCAGGCTACTATTTCCCCAACAGATCTGTCAAGCCAGCAGGCTACTATTTCCCCAACAGATCTGTCAAGCCAGCAGGCTACTACCTTCCCTCACAGAACTGTCAAGCCAACAGGCTACTACCATCCCTTACAGAACTGTCAAGCCAACAGGCTACTAGCTTCCTTACAGGACTGTCAAGCCAACAGACTACTACCTCCCTCACAGAACTGTCAAGCCAACAGGCTACTACCATCCCTCACAGAACTGTCAAGCCAACAGGCTACTAGCTTCCTCACAGGACTGTCAAGCCAACAGACTACTACCTCCCTCACAGGACTGTCGTGCTAACAGGCTACAACCTTCCTTTACAGAACTGTCAAGCCAGCAGGCTACTAGCTTCCTTACAGGACTGTCAAGCCAACAGACTACTACCTCCCTCACAGAACTGTCAAGCCAACAGGCTACTACCATCCCTCACAGAACTGTCAAGCCAACAGGCTATTAGCTTCCTCACAGGACTGTCAAGCCAACAGACTACTACCTCCCTCACAGGACTGTCGTGCTAACAGGCTACAACCTTCCTTTACAGAACTGTCAAGCCAGCAGGCTACTACCTTCCTCACAGAACTGTCAAGCCAACAGGCTACTACCTCCCTTACAGAACTGTTAAGACAGCAGGCTACTACCTCCCCTCACAGAACTGTCAAGTCATCAGGCTACTACCTCCCTCACAGAACTGTCAAGACAACAGGCTACTACCTTCCTCACAGGACTGTCAAGCCAACAGGTATAACCTTTCTCACAAAACTGTCAAGCCAGCAGGCTACTACCTCCCTCACAGAACTGTCAAGCCAGCAGACTACCACCTTTCCCCACAGAACTGTCAAAACAGCAGGCTACTACCTCCCTCACAGAACTGTCAAGCCAGCAGACTACCACCTTTCCCCACAGAACTGTCGAGACAGCAGGCTACTACCTCCCTTACAGAACTGTCAGGCCAACAGGCTACTACCTTCCCTCACAGAACTGTCAAGCCAACAGGCTACTACCTTCCTTCACAGAACTGTCAAGCCAGCAGGCTAGTACCATCCCTCACAAAACTGTCAAGCCAACAGGCTACTACCTTCCTTCACAGAACTGTCAAGCCAGCAGGCTACTACCTTCCCCACAGAACTGTCAAGCCAACAGGCTACTACCTTTCCTCACAGGACTGTCCAGCCAGCAGGCTAGTACCATCCCTCACAGAACTGTCAAGCCAACAGGCTACTACCTTCCTTCACAGAACTGTCAAGCCAGCAGGCTACTACCTTCCCCACAGAACTGTCAAGCCAACAGGCTACTACCTTCCCTCACAGGACTGTCCAGCCAGCAGGCTACTACCTTAGCTCACAGAACTGTCAAGACAACAGGCTACTACCTTCCCTCACAGAACTGTCGAGACAACAGGCTACTATCTCCCTCACAGAACTGTCAAGACAACAGGCTACTACCTTCCCTCACAGAACTGTCAAGACAACAGGCTACTACCATCCCTCACAGAACTGTCAAGACAACAGGCTACTATCTCCCTCACAGAACTGTCAAGACAACAGGCTACTACCTTCCTTCACAGAACTGTCAAGCCAGCAGGCTTCCAGCTACATGATGGCGGTCTGTAAATAATCGAGTCTGGAACAGACAATCCAATGACTGACGTCATCCACACGATTGGGATATGATGACGTGCATGAACCATGTCAGCGAGCCTGATCACCCGATCTCATAAGGGTTGCTGAAGACCTATTCTAACCGGGATCTTCACTGGTAACCTGTTTACTGAAACCCACGAGCACGAGACAGTGCTGATAAACAAAGGATCACAATCAGGGCGAATCTGGGATTCGAACCCAGGATCATCCCATTCCGTACACATAAGCGTGTGCACATGTACACAGACACACAGACTCACAGACTCACGCCGACACGCAGCTACCAGACCAACAAGTACACAACCACAAACAGTGACCAGTAAATACGTCTCCTCCAGGTAATTCTAAACCAGGACATGTCTATAAACTATCAATTAGCCACAAAAGCATTAATCCGATTGCACAAATCCTACTTCCTTCAACCTTCATCTGCACTGCGGCCTGTACTCGGCCGTCACTTGTGACCGCCATGATGTCCTGCAGCGAACCTTCAGTATGAGTCTCCGCTATCGGCTTGTGGTCCCAACGTTTGTATCTTACCTACATCATACTGCGACACTCCGCTATCGGCTTGTGGTCCCAACGTTTGTATCTTACCTACATCATACTGTGACACTCCGCTATCGGCTTGTGTCTCCGCGTTTGTATCTTACCTACATCATACTGAGACACTCCGTTATCGGCTTGTGGTCTCCACGTTTGTATCTTACCTACATCAAACTGTGACACTCCGTTATCGGCTTGTGGTCCCCGCGTTTGTATCTTACCTAGATCATACTGTGACACTCCGTTATCGGCTTGTGGTCTCCACGTTTGTATCTTACCTACTTCATACTGTGACACTCCGTTGTCGGCTTGTGGTCTCCACGTTTGTATCTTACCTACTTCATACTGTGACACTCCGTTATCGGCTTGTGGTCTCCACGTTTGTATCTTACCTACATCATACTATGACACTCCGTTATCGGCTTGTGGTCTCCACGTTTGTATCTTACCTACTTCATACCGTGACACTCCGTTATCGGCTTGTGGTCTCCACGTTTGTATCTTACCTACTTCATACCGTGACACTCCGTTATCGGCTTGTGGTCTCCACGTTTGTATCTTACCTACATCAAACTGTGACACTTCGTTATTGGCATGTGGTCCCCGCGTTTGTATCTTACCTAGATCATACTGAGACACTCCGTTATCGGCTTGTGGTCTCCACGTTTGTATCTTACCTACATCATACTGTGACACTCCGTTATCGGCTTGTGGTCTCCACGTTTGTATCTTACCTACATCATACTGCGACACTCCGCTATCGGCTTGTGGTCTCCACGTTTGTATCTTACCTACATCATACTGTGACACTCCGCTATCGGCTTGTGGTCTCCACGATTGTATCTTACCTAGATCATACTGTGACACTCCGTTATCGGCTTGTGGTCTCCACGTTTGTATCTTACCTACATCATACTGTGACACTCCGCTATTGGCTTGTAGTCTCCACGTTTGTATCTTACCTACATCATACTGTGACACTCCGCTATCGGCTTGTGGTCTCCACGTTTGTATCTTACCTACATCATACTATGACGCTCCGTTATCGGCTTGTGGTCTCCACGTTTGTATCTTACCTACTTCATACTGTGACACTCCGCTATCGGCTTGTGGTCTCCACGTTTGTATCTTACCTACATCAAACTTGACACTCCGTTATCGGCTTGTGGTCTCCACGTTTGTATCTTACCTAGATCATACTGCGACACTCCGTTATCGGCTTGTGGTCTCCACGTTTGTATCTTACCTACATCATACCGCGACACTCCGCTATCGGCTTGTGGTCTCCACGTTTGTATCTTACCTACATCATACTGTGACACTCTGTTATCGGCTTGTGGTCCCCGCGTTTGTATCTTACCTACATCATACTGTGACACTCCGTTATCGGCTTGTGGTCTCCACGTTTGTATCTTACCTACATCATACTGTGACACTCCGTTATCGGCTTGTGGTCTCCACGTTTGTATCTTACCTAGATCATACTGTGACACTCCGTTATCGGCTTGTGGTCTCCACGTTTGTATCTTACCTAGATCATACTGTGACACTCCGCTATCGGCTTGTGGTCCCAACGTTTGTATCTTACCATCATCATACTAAGACACTCCGTTATCGGCTTGTGGTCTCCACGTTTGTATCTTACCTACATCATACTCTGACACTTCGTTATCGGCTTGTGGTCTCCACGTTTGTATCATACCAACATCATACTATGACACTCCGCTATCGGCTTGTGGTCTCCACGTTTGTATCTTACCTACATCATACTGTGACACTTCGTTATCGGCTTGTGGTCTCCACGTTTGTATCTTACCTACATCATACTGTGACACTCCGTTATCGGCTTGTGGTCTCCACGTTTGTATCTTACCAACATCATACTGTGACACTCCGTTATCGGCTTGTGGTCTCCACGTTTGTATCTTACCTACTTCATACTGTGACACTCCGTTATCGGCTTTTGGTCTCCACGTTTGTATCTTACCAACATCATACTGTGACACTCTGTTATCGGCTTGTGGTCTCAACGTTTGTATCTTACCAACATCATACTGCGACACTCCGTTATCGGCTTGTGGTCTCCACGTTTGTATCTTACCTACATCATACTGTGACACTTCGTTATCGGCTTGTGGTCTCCACGTTTGTATCTTACCAACATCATACTATGACACTCCGCTATCGGCTTGTGGTCTCCACGTTTGTATCTTACCTACATCATACTGTGACTCTCCGTTATCGGCTTGTGGTCTCCACGTTTGTATCTTACCTACATCATACTGTGACACTCCGTTATCGGCTTGTGGTCTCCACGTTTGTATCTTACCTACATCATACTGTGACACTCCGTTATCGGCTTGTGGCCTCCACTTTTGTATCATACCTAGATCATACTATGACACTCCGCTATCGGCTTGTGGTCTCCACGTTTGTATCTTACCTACATCATACTGTGACACTCCGTTATCGGCTTGTGGCCTCCACGTTTGTATCATACCTAGATCATACTATGACACTCCGTTATCGGCTTGTGGTCTCCACGTTTGTATCTTACCTACATCATACTGTGACACTCCGTTATCGGCTTGTGGTCTCCACGTTTGTATCTTACCTACATCATACTGTGACACTCCGTTATCGGCTTGTGGTCTCCACGTTTGTATCATACCTAGATCATACTATGACACTCCGCTATCGGCTTGTGGTCTCCACGTTTGTATCTTACCTACATCATACTGTGACACTCCGTTATCGGCTTGTGGTCTCCACGTTTGTATCATACCTAGATCATACTATGACACTCCGTTATCGGCTTGTGGTCTCCACGTTTGTATCTTACCTACATCATACTGTGACACTCCGTTATCGGCTTGTGGTCTCCACGTTTGTATCATACCTAGATCATACTATGACACTCCGCTATCGGCTTGTGGTCTCCACGTTTGTATCTTACCTACATCATACTGTGACACTCCGCTATCGGCTTGTGGTCTCCACGTTTGTATCATACCTGGATCATACTATGACACTCCGCTATCGGCTTGTGGTCTCCACGTTTGTATCTTACCTACATCATACTGTGACACTCCGTTATCGGCTTGTGGCCTCCACGTTTGTATCATACCTAGATCATACTATGACACTCCGCTATCGGCTTGTGGTCTCCACATTTGTATCTTACCTACATCATACTGTGACACTCCGTTATCGGCTTGTGGTCTCCACGTTTGTATCTTACCAACATCATACTGTGACACTCCGTTATCGGCTTGTGGCCTCCACGTTTGTATCATACCTAGATCATACTATGACACTCCGCTATCGGCTTGTGGTCTCCACGTTTGTATCTTACCTACATCATACTGTGACACTCCGCTATCGGCTTGTGGTCTCCACGTTTGTATCATACCTAGATCATACTATGACACTCCGCTATCGGCTTGTGGTCTCCACGTTTGTATCTTACCTACATCATACTGTGACACTCCGCTATCGGCTTGTGGCCTCCACGTTTGTATCATACCTAGATCATACTATGACACTCCGCTATCGGCTTGTGGTCTCCACGTTTGTATCTTACCTACATCATACTGTGACACTCCGCTATCGGCTTGTGGTCTCCACGTTTGTATCTTACCTACATCATACTGCGACACTCCGTTATCGGCTTGTGGTCTCCACGTTTGTATCTTACCTACATCATACTGCGACACTCGCCAGGGTAAGGACGACACGGAAGGTACACGGTGCCGCGCCCTGATAGCATCAACTACATGGGGAGGGGACTGCCCCGGGGTCCTTGAGTACGGGGTCGGTATTGCGGTTCACGAGCGATGGCAACACGTGATCTACCAGACGGCTTACGACGTGTTGTTGGTGCATATTGCAGTCACGAACAACACAATTACATACACTACTGAAATTAAATAGACAGGTTTGTTTGTTTGTTGTGTGAGGCCGCACTCCAATATTTCAGCTATATGACGGCGGTCTGTAAATAATCGCGTCTGGACCAGACAGGGTAGGTTCGCAGTTAGTGAGTGAGTGAGTTGGGTTTAACGCCGCTTTTAACATTAGTCCAGTTATATCACGGCGTGTCAGCTTAATGTGGGAGGAAAGCCCGAAGTGATGCAGGTCTCAGACGTTTAGCACTTCGGTGAAACCCACGAGCACGGGTATGGTGCTGACAAACCTAGAAACATAATCGGGGTTTCTGGCGTGCCCAAGTGACGCAACTCTGCACAGCGAATCGCGACGCCTTAGACGACTGGGCCACCCGTGCCCCCGGTTCGCAGTTAGGATATGATGACATGCATCAATCAAATCAGCGTGCCTGTCCACCCGATCCCATTACTAGTTGCCTTTTACGGCCAGACTCATTTTTTTAACAGATCGTCGTCATGTAGCTGGAATATTGCTGGGTGCGGCAAACAAATACTATAGTGAGGAATCGTACCCGGGTCTTCGACGAGGGAACGCTTTAACCACTAAGCTACCCCAGCGCCCGACTTACTTAAGACATATTCTCATCGGAACTGAATGTACTCTGTGGAGGGATTGTTTTTGGGGAAACTAGCATGCCATACTGGGGATCAACTCAGCCGGAGTTCCCATGAGCAGGTCAGGTGAGGTGAGGTGAAATGGGGTTTAACGTCGCGTCCAAGATTATTGCACTTATATAGCGACGTGCATGCACGTGTGTGTGGCTGCTTGTACTAGTTCGGACTGATGCCGATTTATAGTGCTAGCTCACTGAGATACCATGCGGCAGTTTAACATGAATACCCCACTCAGACACAGTATACTGACTCCGAGCCGACCAGTCCTTGTTTTAGCCCTTTAATGCCGAGCGCCAGACAGGGTAACAACAAGTACCATCTTTTAACGTCTTTTGGTATGACGCGGCCGTCCGCTCTCCGGGCGGACGCTCTACCACTAGACCACGGAGGCGGTCTCCCATGAGCAGACAATGGGTAATAGAACGTCTGCATCACTTTCCTTCCCAAAGTAAGCTGTCACGCCGGATATAACTGGAATAATGTTAAAACCGGCGATAAACCCAACTTACTCACTCTTAGGTACTGGAGACAAGCTTCCGCGGAATTCCGGAAGTCAAACATGGGGTATTGTGGGCACACGTATAGTTTGTTTGTTTGTTTGTTGTTTAACGCCGCACAGCAATATTCCAGCTATAATATATGACGGCGGTCTGTAAATAATCGAGTCTGGACCAGACAACCTAGTGATTGACATCATGAGCATCAATCTACACAATTGGGATACGATGACATGTATGAACCAAATCAGGGAGCCTGACCACCCGATCCCGTTAGTCGCCTCTTACAAGCATGGGTTGCTGAAGACCAAATCCGGAATCTTCATGGGAAAGCAATAGTATAGAAAACTGGAGACAAGTATGCGGTATTGTTGGCACAAGTGTAGAGAACTGTAGACAAACTCTGCCCCGTTATTCCCACGAGGGCCTGTGAAACAGATGGAAGCGGGGGGAACCTACATATATGTCAAACATTGTCGGAAACGTTTATACACTCAATGATGTATTTCTGTACATTTCTGTAGCACAGATGAGGTGATAGTACAAGCCACGAATATACACCATTAATCACGTTCAAAAGAAAGAAGCTCGTCAAAAATACCAAACAGGGGTATCGAATGATCGGGCACCAACTGGCATCATGCCTCGCCAAGGGGGAACTGATTGCAGAATATTGGCAGTGGCACCGACCGATAGACACCAACGTTCACACAGGAACAAATAATCCCATTGTTTAGCAAGGCACGGTGTTTACAGACACGGCCCTGCATGCGATATGTCGATTGGTGAAGTCATGTACAGGTGATTGCGAACTGGAAGCACATCCTGGGTATCTACAGGCGGCGATGTTCAGTAAGGTTGGTGTAAGGCCGCTTTCGGTGAGCGAGTTGGGTTTGACGCCACTTTTAACAGTATTCCAGTAATATAACGGCGAGTCAGCTTAATGTGGGAGGAAAGCCCGGAGTGATGCAGGTTTCAGATGTTTACCTCTTTGGTGAAACCCACGAGCACGGGTATGGTGCTGACAAAACTAGAAACATAATCGGGGCGAACCGGGATTCGAACCCACGACCATTGGATTCAACAGAACCAAGTATGACATGACCCTTGTGTAGTGTGAGGAGCTGTATCTACGTGGCGATTCCACACTGGAACGTGGAGGGAATGTTGCCGACGCCGCAATCAGCACTATTCCATCGGCTTCACGGCGGTTCGTAATAATAGTCTAAAAACCAACAGGATTTATCTAGGATTTCAAACTATACCGAGTGCCCTTAGCTGGGAAATTGGGATGGTTTTTTAAAAAAAAAATTGGGATTTATTCTTATTTTCTCAAAAGAGGTGTTATTAACACTGGGGTCATCTTACAAGGCCATACCATTCGTTATTGATTATAACATATTCGGGGGGAAAATTCATTCTATTTTGGGATTATTGTTTGTTGGCTGCAGACAAGAGGCCGAATATTATCGATCTGAGCAGGCTTCGTTACCTCAATCTGTGAGTGAGTGAGTTTGGTTTTACGCCGCTTTTAACAATATTCCAACAATATCACGGCGGGGGACACCAGAAATGTGCTTCACACATTGTACCCATATCGGGATTCGAACCCGGGTCTTCGGCATGACGAGCGAACGCTTTAACCACTGGGCTACCCGACCGCACCTCGTTACCTCATAACAGACAACAGTATCATTATCATGAACGCTTTATTCTGAATGGCAAAATATGAACAAGAGATAATATAGAACATGCAATTGAGATCATGTAATGGTGAACACATTTCTATCATTGCGAAACAATGGGACAAGAGTGTCGGGAAAATAAAGATGTACAAACATTTGCGATACATTTACCCTTTACTTAGAAGGGCGGTACCGGAGTAGAAAATCAACAATAAACAACGTGTCAGTGTCAAAGTGGGGGGCAATGCTGTTATGAGCGAGTATATCCGAAGTATTTACATTGCAGTGTTAGGCATAAGTACGAGTTTTCAATTCAAAGTCGGCCAGTCAATAAAAACATGGACTTGCTGGAAGCTTGTGATTGGTGAAGCACTCGAGCCAATGAGAAGAGAGCGGCTGGTTGTCATGGTGTAGCGACAGCACTTGAAAAATAACAAACTCAACAACGGAAAAACAATGAAAAAATGATAAATAATACTGACGGAAATGAGGAAGTATTTCTTGATATACTTATGTACAAAACCTGAGCTGATGAACGAAAAGAAACACTTGGATCTCGTACTTGCATAATTACTGGAGGCAGTACATTATTTTGCATATATACGGTAAGGCAGCGAGGTTGCAGCAAAGTTGCACCAATGTCTGCATATATGAGTCATGTTGAGGTAGAGCGCGGTGGAACCACATTAAGGTCGCGTCCGGATTATCTGTAGTTTTACATTTTACTTAACTAGATGAAATGAGCATCACACGTACAAGCACGAGACGCTCAACTACCGTAATACACCTAACAGAGGGACAGCAACATGTCAGTTTGTGCACTTCTCTTGTATATTTTCTCTTAGTTTCTAATACTGAATTAACTGGATTAAAACATGCCAGTATAACATTGGACGCCTTGGGTTTAAACATTCTCAATGGTTATAGGCAATGGGACCTGGGTTTGCGCAATGGTCAAGGAATGTAAGTGAGTACCCGTTCTACCCGCTTCGTAGATGTCTACGCGTTTCTATTTGTAATGCGTGAAGGTTATTACCTGGACGTATCTTCACATACCAGAATGCATACAACTTGTATTCCTACAAATATACCAGAAGCATACAACTTGTATCCATGCATATGTAACAGGATGTGTACAAGTTGTATCCGTACACATATACCAGGACGTATACAACTTGTATTGCTCCAAACATCAGGTTGGATTGGATAACCTGTATCCTACATGTATCTGTAGATATACAATTTGTAGTCCTTACTCGCCAGAACGACAGAGCCATAGTCCATGAGGGTCACATCGAAACACTGGGCGTGTTTCACCTTGGATTCCAGAGCGTTGACGAGCTGGCCGCCCTGTGTGAAGATGGTGATGTTGAAGTTGTTGTGGTTGTCGGCGACGACTACTTGGCCAGCTGCGTTGATACCGACGCCGATGGGGTAATTTGTGATCCCCTCCCCTCCGATCTGTCGCAGCAGAACGCCGTGGTAGCTGAACACCTTCACAGAGTGGGCGCGGTTGTCGCTGATGAAGATTTCCTCCTTGTCGTTGACCACGACGCTGTTGGGAAACTGCAGGTGTTTGGAGCAGGAGAACATGTTGAGCACGTTGCCGATGTTGTCGAAGATGATGACCCGCATCACTTTACACTCCACCACGATGATCCTCCCGGCGTTGTCGACTGCCACTCCTCGCGGGTGCTGCAGGATGTTGGCGCCGAATTTTCGAAGGAACTGGCCGAATTGGTTGTAGACCTGGACTTGGTGGGTGGGGCTCCGCTCGGTCAGGACAATGTCCCCCGAAGACCCCACGACGGACACACGGTTAGGGTACAACAGCTGACCGTTGTGCTTGCCGCATTCGCCGAACTGGAACTTGAATCTTCCTTCGGTGTCAAAAATCTGGATACGATGGTTGTTGGTGTCGGCAACGATGATGTCGTTCTGGGCGTTGACGGTGACGCCACTGGGTTCGGTGAACTGCCCTTCCAGCACTCCAAACTCCCCGAACCTGCAGTGGTAGATCATCTTGTGACGTCGAACGTGGGAGGTCAGTGGGCAGAGAAGAGACACGTGACTTCCGGAACTGGGGGTCGGGGACAGGACGTCCAGACTGGACGACATTATGTCCGAACCACTGGACCACGTGTTGTACTGGTCACCTGGAAGCATGAGGTCACTGGCGCCGTACTGCTTATACACGTTGATATTGGGGGGTTCGTCAAAAATGTTTCCAGTAGACGATAGCCTGGTGGTGGTAGAAAGAAGGTGTTCTATGGCCTGGCACGTGGGAAGGTTCTCAATAGTCGGGCAGGTTGGAGTTAAGCTGGTCTTTCTGAAGAGCGACTCGTTTCCCTGGCTGACGTAACCAAACGTATTGCGGACACCCGTCTGGATGGCCTGATAGTTGGATATGAACTCTATCTCGGAGCAGTCCTGATTATCCAGGTTTGGCAAGAAGGTGAACATGTTATGGAATCTACGTTCAACAAAAGTCTTCAGCATCAGACATTCTGTGACGGAAGCGTTATTTAGGAGTTTGTTAACGAACTGGATACCTTGGCAAAGACTACTCAGACATTCCTGGATGTTCTGGGCCCGGGTGGTGATGGCAGCCTGCTTGTCGTTGAGAGCCTGATCGAGTTCTTTCAGGGTCTCGTCTTTACGTTCTTCAAGCTTGGCGATGTAGAAGTCGTGAGTGTCATTGATGTCATTCTGGGCCTTGAGGTACTGAGTTTGGAGGTTTATCGAGCCGACACCAATCCCTTTCGCCGTAGCCCGTAAATCTTCAATCTTAATTCTAGCACTGTCCTCCAGGTTTCTCAACATCTCTATTTCTGTTTCCGCTACTTCGGTCAGGAACTGGCAGTCGTGGCCGCGACCGTGGTCAAGCAGCACACATTCCTTACACACTGGTTCAGCGCACGTCTTGCAGTACATCTTGAGTACATCGATCTTGTGTTTGGGGCAGTTTACTGGTTTCTCGGAATTGCAAGTATCCTTGTTAATCTGCAGGTCCTCCAGGCTAATGACTCGGTGGCCTTCAAAACAGTGCATGAACTGATGCGCCATAACACAGTTGGCACAGAGGAAGTTTGCACAGTCGAAACAACGGGCAACAACATTGGCTTCTTTGCTTTTACAACCAGTGCAGTGTATGGCACAGGGGTCGAGAGTGGACAGCTCCATGATATTGCTGACGGTGTAGTCCTGTCGGAGTCCAGTGAGGCCATCGGACCCGAGGTATGTGTCGAAGTGGCATTCCGGACAGGTCACTTTGTCCGTGACCTTGACCTTCTCGAGGCATGGCTGACAGAAGGTGTGGAAGCAGCCCAGCAGTTTGGGGATGGAGTAGATGTCGTTACAGATGCTGCAGCGGGTGTTAAGGCCGGTGGAGTCCAAGTCGCTGTCGGAGGAGCTCGAGACGGTGGTGGACATGTCGACCTCGGACGGGGGAGAAGAGGACGTCATGGTTACACGGCGTCACGGCGGGGGACTTGGGTAGAGGGCGGAGTCTGGCGAACACAGAAAGGTGGATTAGTGGTGATTAGAAGTTTAGTTACACCAACGCTGGTAAACGGGGGATAAAAACGTCATACTGGATTCAGAGAATGGTGAATGTTACACAGAAATGTATTTTTTTCAGCCTAAACAGTCAGTGATTAGCTTAATGTGGGAGGAAAGCCCCAAGTGATGCCGGTCCCAGACGTTTACCACTTCGGTGAAACCCACGACCACGGGTATGGTGCTGACAAACCTAGAAACATGATTTGGTCGAACCGGGATTCGAACCCACAATCATAGGTTTCTGGCGTGCCCAAGTGACGCAACTCTGCACAGCAAATCGCGGCGCCTTAGACGACTGGGCCATCCGTGCCCCCCTCAGCCTAAACAGGACCACCCAACAGAAAATGTACAGCAAAACTACACTAAGAATGTCAACATACTGATATCCCAAATACTTATTGAGGCTAAAAAACGGAAACTTTTCTCGGGCATCCGCTCACTTTAAATTTATAAAAATATTATAAGTAGTAAGTAGTAATCATTCATTTGATCGGAACCACAGTCTACAAGCTTGGGGGGGGGGGGGGGGGGGGGTCCCAATTACAACCAAACATCTCGACTTTGTTGTTGTTGGTTTGTTTGTTGTTGGTGCTTGTGGGTTTCACCAAAGTGATAACGTTTTAGCCCTGCATCACATCGGGCTTTCCGCCCACATTAAGCTGACACGCCGTGATATAATGGCATAATGTTAAAAGCGACGTTAAACAACTCACTCAGTATCAATACCATGTCGTACGAGGAGTGGCATAAAACCCTCACTCACTCACACGGTCTGTCTCACAAGGCGATTTGGTTGGTTGGTTGGTTTGTTGTTTAACGCCGCACTCAGTAATATTCAAGCTATATGACGGCGGTCTGTAAATAATCGAGTCTGGACCAGACAATCCAGTGATTGACATCATGAGCATCGATCTACGCAATTGGACCAAGTCAGCGAGTCTTACCACCCGATCCCGTTAGTCGCCTTTTACGACAAGCATAGTCGCCTTTAACGGCAAGCATAGGTTGCTGAAGACCTATTCTAACCCGGATCTTCACGGGTCTCTCGACTTTGACAGTCAAGGGGAGGCAGGCAAGATCACATTCAGTATATTTCGTTTCTCATTTTCTTTTCATTTACGATGAATAACGGAAAGTGGTGAAACTCAGGTCTTACCACTCAGTTTCTAGACACACTTGATTATTTTATAATCTTGAATGACCTAAATGTACCATTAAAAAGTTAAAGAACGCCCGACCTTTCATATGCCCATAGTTTATCTGTCATGACATGAAAGATCGATAAACTAGACATAACCAAACTATTAGGTGTTCTTTAACTTCTATTAAGTAGCAAGTAGCATAATTATATATAATGCTATTAATCACAATTTACTGGCAGATGGCGTGGCCTGCCCCTTGAGGATAGAACATGCCGTCCGAGTGTCGATCTATAGCAGATGAATTTCACTATCTACTTTAATGTCGTTACTTTATCTTTCATAGATACGTGTATTTAAAACGATTTTACTTGGACAAGGGTTATTAAATATAAACGTGTTAAACCCTACAAAAAATTACGTTGAATATCATGCCAGTATTCATTTGTCTGTCTCTCATCACCTGTACTTGTGTAAAATATGCTCTTGTAGCACCGTGGGTGGTTTTGAGAATATAATGTCTGTTAACGCCGCACACAGCAATAATGACGGCGGTCTGTAGATAATCGAATCTGGACCAGGCAAACCAGTGATTGACAAGAGAATCGATCTACGCAATTAGGATACGAGAAACGATGACATGCATCAACCAAGTCAACGAGCCTGACCATCCGATCCCGTTAGTCGCCTCTTACGGCAAGCATGGGTTGCTGAAGACCTATTCTACCCGGATCTTTACGGGTGCAGAATAAAAATGGCATGGTTGAAGACTATATATACAAAATCTACGATTGATAGAAACTAACATTGATTCTTACCATCACAAACTATCACTGTCCTGTCCCAGTGAAAGTCATTAAACTAGTACAACCGACACATTAAACATGCACACAACTACATTGAATGTTTAATATCTATACATGTGTGCAACTACAAAAGAGTTGTTTACAGCAATGGTATAAATAATTAAAGTAGTATATACTTTACATTGGACTAAAAAATATTAAAGTTTTAACAAGAATGCGGAAAATGCGTAACCGTCTTGAACCAGCATACAATCTACTATTTCTAAGATATACCCAAATGTATCGTTTGTTTCCATATCGATTCGGTTGTACGTCAAGAAATGGAACATTTTCTAGTCAAATCGGATAAAACAAATGTAAACATTTCGTCTGAAGTAGACAATAGAATTATTTGATGTACATTACAGTTGTAGTGAGTGAGTGAGTTGGGTTAAGCGCCGCTTTTAACAGTATTCAAGTTATATCGCGGCGTGTCAGCTTAATGTGGAGACAAGCTTCCGCAGAATTCCGGAAGTCAAAGATGGGGTATTGTGGGCACACGTATAGTTTGTTTGTTTGTTGTTGTTTTTAACGCCGCACTTAGCAATATTCCAGCTTTCTGACGGCGGTCTGTAAATAATCGAGTCTGGACCCGACATTCATTGATTGATAGCGTGAGCATCGATCCACGCAACTGGGATACAACGACATGCACCAGCCAAGTCAGCGAGCCTGACCACCCGACCCCGTTAGTCGCCTCTTACGACAAGCATAATCGCTTTTTAGGGCAAGTATGGGTTGCTGAAGACCTGTTCTACCCCGGGTCTTCACAGGCTTTTGTTTGTTGTTT